>NC_088366.1:17635061-17655061 GCF_034508935.2 Berghia stephanieae | reverse complement strand
CCTGGCTGTGTACCCTGGCTGAGAGGGAAACGGTCAAACGTATAGTTAGTTTTGGGAGATGATATATTGTTCCTTGTAAATAATCTCTCTTCTATGCACTATATTATGTTTTGTTTACCTATTATATGGCGGGTGGTTGGATGGGAGCATCACCCTTGAATCATATACCTATGATGTTCGCATGGGTGTACGATCCGATAGTGATGTCGTTTCTTCTTCTCTTTACTAGCCTATCCTGCTTCTTTGGTTTGTGATTGTATTTTTGACAGGGGATATTTTTTTTTCTGTAAATCTTCTGTCTGTTTGTTCTTGATTATTTATAATTTAGCTTATGATATCTTTAGGTTATGATTTTGATTTACATTTGTACTATTTTTGTTAGATTGCTTGTTTTTTTTTTGTTTCAGCGGTCTCTCATATAACCTCAATTGTGTTGGAAGAGACCTAAAGCAACAAACAAACAAAAAAATATTATATATGATTTGTAAACATTTGAGTGTGTTCCTCTTGACTCTTAGTGGGGACCTGTGCTTGGTTATGGATGAGACTTTTAGCTGATCTCAAACTTAGTACTTTGATAGTGTGCTCTTGGAATCTACATATGTTTCCTATTTGAACTAATTCCACTTTGTCTTAACTTTTTTTGGGTGGTTTAATTGTAATTCTAGAACTGTTCACTATCCCATTTTCTTCCTTTTCAGATCTTGGAATCTACAACTGTTCCCTATTTGAACCAATTCCCCTTTGTCTTACTTTTTCTTGGGTGCCTTAATAACCCTTAAAAACAAAACAATACAAGTCTAGTGTGACACTACGTCTTACCGTTTTCAGCATGATACCAAGTCAAGGCGGACGATCACATATTGGATGAGATAAAGGCAAGGATATTTAACTCGTCATAATCTAACCGTTATCTTTTGTAAGATGAGGAAGATGTGTACAAAATGAAAATTGCCTTTCTTAACCACATGCAATCAAGGTGTCAAATCACCCGCTCTAATCATGATACCAAAGTTTTTGGACTAGGACATTGCCTCTACTTCACAGCAACTAATGATGATAGGTGCCACTCAGTGCCAGTATTTTGACATGATGATATCGAACTGTCGATTCAGATTGGTATGTAAAGTACTGAAGTAACATGTGGCAAATGCTTCGAATGTAATGGCTGTGTGTTCCTTACAATAGCATTTGATGATTTTCATTACTTTACAATATCGTTATGACGAAGACTTGGTATAAACCCTAGAATTGGGGCAAACATCACCAATCTTCCCAAAACAAGAAAAAAAAAAAGAGAAAGAAAAACGTCATCAACAGCTGGTCCCCAATGTACGGACTTGTGTATCATTCCAAATGCCCAACAAACCCTGCAGTGTTCAGCCATATGCTCTGCATCATCCGGGATTTGTCTACATGGGAGCATTCACAGGTTATCCTAGGGAACTGCTTTGCTCGGCTCATTCTTCTTGTACTTCTCCAGAAAACCCTTTGTGTTGTAATAGTATTTCATCGTTCCAAGATATTTCATGTGTGATCCTATGTAAAAAATAAGGTATTCATCTGGGAAATACTATTGGTACCTGTTTCCTGTTTTAGTCAGCACCCCACCCACTTCTGGGTTCCTGACCTCCCATAGTGGGCAGGGAGGAACTAACTATGTCTTCTATCCCCCTACATCTGTTTTCCAACATGCTTTCTGTCTTTGTCTTGGAATGAGATTACTTGGTTCTGTACTGACCCTAGCCGGGAGGGAAACGGTCAAATGTATAGTTAGAGTTTTGGGAGATGATACTTTTGTCTTGTAAATCATATCTCTGTTATGCACTGTATTATGTTTTTTTATACATATTAAATATGATTTGTAAACATTTGAGTGTCTCCCTCTTTGTGGAGACCTGTGCTTGTGTCTGGATGTGACTTTTAGGTGATCTTAAACTAAGTACTTTGAAAGTGGGCTCTTGGAATCTACATTTTTCCTATTTGAACCAATTCCCCTTTGAGGTACATACTGTGTCTTCTATCCCCTTATATCTGTTATCCAACATGCTTTCTGTCTTTGTCTCGGAATGAGATTACTTGGTTTTGTCCTGGCACTGGCCGGAATCCTAGCTGGGAGGGAAACAGTCAAATGCAGTTATTGTTTTGGGAGATGATATTTTTTTCCTTGTAAATCATCTCTCTGTTATATATTATTATTTTTATTTTGAATGTATAATGTAAGCATTTGAGTGTGTTCCTCTTTGTTGGATTTTGTGCTTGTGTCTGGATGAGACTTGAAGGTGATTTCAAACTAAGTACATTGGTGGTGTGCTCTTGGAATCTACATCTGATCCCTATTTGTTCTCAATTCCCCTTTGTCTTACTTTTTCTTGGGTGCTTTAATTGTAATTCTAGAACTTTTTACTATCCCATTTTCTTCCTTTTTACTGGCGCTGATATGACCTAAATGTGTTGCAAGCGCCGTAAAACCCTTAAAAACAAACAAAACAAAACAATTCCCCTTTGTCTTATCTTTTCTAGAGTTTTTAAAATTGTAATTCTATAACTTTTTACTATCCCATTTTCTTCCTTTTTACTGGCGCTAATATGGTCTTAATGTGTTGCAAGCTGGGTGGGGTCCTGACCTCCCATAGTGGGCAGGGGGGTACATACTGTGTCTTCTATCCCCTTATAACTGTTTTTCAACATGCTTTCTGTCTTTGTCTTGGAATGAGATTACTTGGTTTTGTCCTGGCCCTGGCCGGAGTCCTAGCTGGGAGGGAAACAGTCAAATGCATAGTTATTGTCATTGTTTTGGGAGATGACATTTTTTTCCTTGTAAATCATCTCTCTGTTATGTATTATTATATTTGTTATTTTCGATGTATAATGTAAGCATTTGAGTGTATTCCTCCTTGTTGGATTTTGTGCTTGTGTCCGGGTGAGACTTATAGGTGATCTCAAACTAAGTACATTGATATTCTGCTCTTTGAATCTACATCTGCTCCCTATTTGAACTAATTCCCCTTTGTTTTCCTTTTTCTTGGGTACTTGAAATGTAATTCTAGAACTTTTTACTATCCCAATTTCTTCCATTTTACTGACGCTGATATGACCTAAATGTGTTGCAAACGCCGTAAAAAAAAAACAAAAAAAAACATTAAAAACAAAAACGAAATTATTGATCTGAAACTGATCTGTCAATCTATGACTTTACAATAACAGGTACTGGGTGGGGTCTTTTCTCCTACCGTAGTGGACAAGGAGGTACCTACTATGTCCTACTATGTCACCCCCTCCCTCCCCTTATATCTGTATTTCAACTTCCTCTCTGTCTTTGTCTTGGAATGAAATTACTTGGTTTTGTCCTGGCCCTTAGTTCTTAGCTGGGAGAGAAGCAAACAAATGTATAGTTACAGTTTTGGGAGATGATATTTTTTTTTCACTTTGTAAATATTCTCTCTGTTTTGCACAACAGAATCATCATTTTCAGTTCTGAATATATTGTGCTTTGTTACATATGATATATAGCGCGAGCCTTTTTTTTGTACCAGGATGGGACTTTTAGGTATTGTCAAAATGCACAAATTGATTAATTGTTCATAGATTGCCTGTTCTCTATTCGAACCAATACCCTTTGTCTTCTCCCATAGTGGGCAGGGGGGTACATACTGTGTCGTCTATCCCCATATATCTGTTTTCCAACATGCTTTCAGTCTTTGTCTTGGAATGAGATTACTTAGTTTTGTCTTGGCCCTGGCCGGTGTCCTAGCTGGGAGGGAAACAGTCAAATGCATAGTTATTGTTTTGGGAAATGATATTTCTTTCCTTGTAAATCATCTCTCTGTTATGTATTATTATATTTATTATTTTGAATGTATAATGTAAGCATTTGAGTGTGTTCCTCTTTGTTGGATTTTGTGCTTGTGTCCGGATGAGATTTATAGGTGATCTCAAACTAAGTACATTGGTGGTATGCTGTTGGAATCTACATCTGATCCCTATTTGTTCCCAGTTCCCCTATGTCTTACTTTTTCTTGGGTGCTTTAATTGTAATTCTAGAACTTTTTACTATCCCATTTTCTTCCTTTTTACTGGTGCTGATATAACCTAAATGTTTTGCAAGCGCCGTAAAACCCTTAAAAACAAACAAAAACAAACCCTTTGTCTTATTTTTTTTCTTTGGTGCTTTTAACTTCAGATGTGCAACTTTGCCTCTATCATCCTCCATTTTTACGAGAACTAAAAATGGCCTATAGATGTGTTGCAAGGCCCTAAAAATAAAAACAATTAATTGCAGTTTTGATTATTCGTGTCAAAATGTGTTGAGCTTTTGTAAGTGTAATGACATCGATGAATTAAAATGTTCGTTTTAAAGTTCTTTTTCTTCATATTACGTATGTTGCAGTATGTTAATATTATTTTGTTAAAATATTGTTGGGTTTTTTTTGTGTGTGTGCGTGGTTTTTTTTTTATAGGAAACACATCATAAATTCCATCTATCACATCATCCTCAGCATAAATTCGTCTTTAGGGTGTTTTATAAAGAGACCAAGATAACCCAGGCAATACAAATATAATTTACATTTGTTTCATAATTATGGCTCACTTGAACTGGAGGTAGATATTTATTATTATATTAGAATAGAGAATTGTAATGCCTACATGTTACAGATGTATGCTATAATTTTATATCTTTTGCAATGGATGTAAAGCGATATTATATTTTGTTGTTGTTGAAAACATGATTGATTTGTGATTTGTTTGCTTGTATTGTCGTATCATAAATAACAAAATTGTTAAATCTCCAAGTCTTCATGGTTCATATTTATTATAATTACATGTGTTTTTGATTTAAATTTCATCATATATTTTTTCATAGAGCAAGAGGTCACGATAACTCAGTTGGTAGAGCACTCGCTTTACACGCAAAGGGACTGAGATCGATCCCGGGTGCAGTTTGGGATTTTTTCTGACTCCCCTGTTCACCCAGCAGTGATTGGGTAAATATATACACACACACAGTAGTAATCAAAAGTAACGTTACAGTTACAATTTTGATATACTGTCCATCGCAAGAACTATGCATAAAGGAAGCAAAGTTATATATAATGTTAAAGAAAATAAAATTTTGCTTACAATGGTACCAGAGATAACCATATATTCATCACTTTAAACGGAATATGATGGTTTGAAAGTAATCATTTAATGATAATGATCTCTATTTGGCAAAAGTAGAACTGAACACAAAATAATGTATTCACAGTAGCAAGTTTTCCCATGTGGGTTCAAATAAGTTGCACATTTCTCCACTTTCGTTGACAACAAATTCAGCTTTATGTTGTTGTCTGGATCTTTATCTTGCTCTGACATCAAGATCTATAAATCTTTCTAAAATGTCTATGTCAAAATCTTTTAACACCCGCGCAATATTACCATGCCAAAACTGAATCGTGAAGAACTGACAAGGTTGCTTGGACATTTGGAAGCTTGTTACGATGTAAAAAGGTTGGCTTATATTTTTAACATCTCAATTGTCAGTTTGTCGCTTAGACCGATAAATGATATAAATACGAAGGCACTTGGTGTGAGTTAAGCTGACAGAGAAAAGGGCCAGAAAGTGGTTGATACCTTCCTCTGATCCAGACTCGATCTGGAAGGAAGAGCGAGGAGGAGTAGGACGCTCCTTCAGCTCCTCCCCTTCCTCGCTCTCCTGGTCCAGCATTTCCTGCGTTGACAACACTGGCTCACCTGTGAGTTTGTGTCTGTGTGTGTGTGTGTGTTTGTTTGTGAGTGATAGTGTTTCAAGTGGATAAGTGTGTGTGTGTGTGTTTGGGTAAGAATGGTTAAGTAAAAAAATATGGTGAAATGTATAAGTGAATGTTCAATAATGTAACAAGTGGCAAGAGTCGGGTGTCATTTGATTGACGTTGTAGCAAGGAAGTGGGATGAATGGCAGAAGGAGTGGTGGAAATCGATGAGTGAGTGAATAGTTATCTTAAAATTTATCTATACAACAATGAAAAGGAAGAAAAGCGGCTAAGATGGCAAAAATAGGTAGAATATTGCATTCACATCTTGAAGCCCAAGGTTCGAGCTGGCTGTAGGAATCACATTTTTATTCTTGACCAACAAGCTTAATCTCTTCTGCTCACTTTCCAGTATTGCACTGTGGCTGATGCCAGGGTTATCTCAGTATAATTTTAAGATATGCCCTATGAAAAAAATGTCCTCACAAGGTAAAAAAAGGGGATTTTAATTTTTCTCTTCATTTCAATCTCATTCATATAAAACAGTTACCAAGAACTGAATCAGAGATAGTCACAATGTAATATTTTGTACCTTCTATTTCAAACAGATTTTACATGAATAACGATTAAAAGAGTGATTATATTTTCCTAAATAAACATAATAATTTATCGAAACCTAAATAGGTACAAAATGAATGTCTTATTCCAAAACAAAGGGTTGTTAGAGTGCTTGCACTCTGGACAATTGTGTAACATAATTTAGTTCAATAAGATTAATGAGAACAATTACAGTAATAACATTTCAACATCAACAACTTTGGCCACCAAGAACAAAACAAATCTCAGAACAAAAACACTTATAAGGACCACATCAACAAGACCAGTGCCAAACAATTATATTATTAACAACAACAACTACAATGATACTTCAAACGAATTTAATTTATCCAGCTTATCATATTTCATCAACAAAGCTGTCTTGTCACAAAATACAAAAACAAAAAACAAAAACAAAATCCAAAAACAATATACGCACAGACACACACACAAAACCCCGAAACACTTCCCTATCCGTGTGCACTGCTCCAGATCAATCACTCCAATCCAGGGCCTTCTAAAAATAGTATCGGGCCTGTCCAACCGAATTGCGAGAGTTCTCTGCTTGGCTTAAAATTTAAAACCCCGCGATATTTGATTGTCAACAAAGTTTGTGTGTCAGGGTTGCCAGTTTGGCATTTTAAATGCCAGATTAAAAAAATCTGGCATTTTTGAAAACCGTTTGGCATTAGAAAAATCATTTGGCATTTGGCATTTTCATTTGGCATTTTCTTTTCTTGTATATTATACTTCAAATGACACCTTTTCTTAATTATTTCTAAACGCGTAAAAACAAATCTCTTCACATCGGAAAACTTTGCTATTAAAACTGGGATGGATATTGTTTCTATTTTTTCTTTTGAATTTTCTCTATAACTTCTGTGGACTCTGCACTTGAACCAGATTCAACAAAAAACATCATAAGAAACACGAAACAGTAAGTTTTCTTAATTGTCAATAATTATTTAACTGTTTACTTATTTACCTTTCATGTTAATGTATTTCTTTTTCATTCTTAAAATCCAACCGTGGTGTAGTGGTTTAGCACTTCACTTAGTAGTCAGTAGGTAAAAAATTACCCCAGCAGGAAATTTAGTATAATTCAAAAAAAAAAAAAAAAAAAAAAGAAAAGAAAACACGCAAGCCACCAGGATATGATAGTAAATTGTCTATCAAAAGTGAGTAGTTTTCTTAGTGGGGGTGGGAGTCAACAGACTTTGGCATTTTTTTGAGTGTTTTGGCATTTTTTGAGTCTTCCCCTGGCATTTTGTTGAAAAATAATCTGGCAACCCTGTTGTGTGTACACATCACACACTACACACCACAGTTCAGGGTTGCAGTTTGGCATTATTAAATGCAGATTCCAAAAATCTGGCATTTTTGAAACCGTTTGGCATAGAAAAATCATTTGGCATTTGGCATTTTCATTTGGCATTTTCTTTTCTTGTATATTAACTTAAAATGACACCTTTTCTTAATTATTTCTAAACGCGTAAAAACAAACATCTTCACATTTCTTTTTCATTCTAAAATCCAACCGTGTGTAGTGGTTTAGCACTCCACTTAATGTCAGTAGGTAAATAATTACCCCAACAGGAAATTTAGTATAATTCAAAAAAAAAAAAAAATAAATAAAAAGAAAAGAAAACACGCAAGCCACCAGGATATGATAGTAAATTGTCTATCAAAAGTGAGTAGTTTTCTTAGTGGGGGGGGGAGTCAACAGACTTTGGCATTTTTTTGAGTGTTTTGGCATTTTTTGAGTCTTCCCCTGGCATTTTGTTGAAAAATAATCTGGCAACCCTGCCACAGTTACGCTGGATTACCTGTTGATACAATGGATTTATCGCGTCGTTTGTTATTATTTCTGTTCATGGATATATATTCATTGTGATTGCCAATCCCACCATGATGTTTGTTGTGTGTATCTTTTAAAATCTAATTTAGCAATTGAAAAATAATTTAAAGGTAATTTAAAAACTATAGTGTCATCTAAGCCATCATCTGCCGTCGAGCGAAACCTTGAACTGTTGCCTTGAGTCAAAACAAAACCGGATGATCTTGTACTTGTACACATCAAAATGAAATTGTCATTGATAGTCTATTCAGTGATGCCAAAACTCCTGTTTCACCTGAAAAAACTCTGGTCTGGAGCAAAAAATTCCGGGTTCCGGCAACTTCCGTCAAATTCCGGTGAGGTCAATTTCTTCCAAGGACACCCCCCCCCCCCCCCCCTTCCAACCACCACATTATCATCACTGCCACTAGAATTATAACCATCATCACTTCCACTACTACTGCAACCACCACCACATCATCATCATCACTACCACTACTACTACAACCACCACCACATCATCATCACCACCACTACCACAACTACCATCACTATTACAACCACCACCACCACATCATCATCACTACTACAACCACCACCACCACATCATCATCACTACCTCTACTACTACAACCACGACACCACATTATCACTACCACTACTACTACCCCGCCACCGCCACATCATCATCACTACCACTACTACTACAATCACCACCACCACATCATCATCACTACCACAACTACCACCAACACCACATCATCACTACCACTACTACTACAACCACCACCACCACCATATCATCACTACCACTACTACTGCAACAACCACCACCACTACATCATCATCACTGCAACTACCACTACTATTACAACCACCACTAGCACATCATCATCACTCACTACCACTACTACCACTAACCACCACCACCCCATCATTACCACTACTACTACAACCATCACCACCACATCATCATTACCACTACTACTACAAGCACCACCACCACATCATCATTACAACTACTACTACAACCACTACCACCACATCATTACTAACACTACTACTACAACCACTACCACCACATCATCACTACCACTACTACACAACCACCACATCATCATCACTACCACTAATACTACTACAACAGCTACCACATCATCATCACTACCACATCATCACTACCACCACTACCACAACCACCACCTCATCTTCATCTCTACCACCACCACCACATCATCATCACTACCACTGCTACTACAACCACCACCACCACCACATCCTCATTACTACCACTACTACTACAACAACAACCACTATCACATCTTCATCATCACTACCACTATTTCTACAACCACCAACACCACATCATCCTCACTACCACCAGTACTACAATCTCTACCATTTGATTTTGGTCTTTACTTCATTTGAAATAAGGAAACTTTGGGATTGTATTTGGCAATGTGTTTATGTATCATAGTATAATTCTAATCAGTTATCTATTTAGAACTATACAAAACGTAAACACAATGCCAAATACCATTCCAATTCCTTTTTCTTGTGTGCGGAAATTCCTCTTTCGGCATTGAAATTCCTACGAGTGGTGTCTGAAACTCCTGTGAGCCAAATTTAAAATTGGCGTCTCTGTCTATTTATCTTAATTCTTAAAAAAAAAGCTCACCTCTCAATCAACATCAACATCATCTTGCTAGAAATTGTAAGTTACCATATTTAACACCATCAATACGATTCTCCTTCTCATCTCCTCCTTTTCATCAACCTCCATCCCCTTCACCTCATCACCATCATCATCATCATCATCATCATCATCATCATCATCATCATCATCATCAGATACCCCCCTCCAAAATTCTAACCATTCATTTAATCACGGTATTAATCAAAGTTGCATCATTCATTTTTTCATCATCAAATTAATCGGCAATGACTGTATTTCCGTTATGAAGTGAACATATTGATATATCACTTGCCTCCTTACTTTCTCCGCCTCCTCCTCCTCCTCCTCCTCCTCCCCTCCCCCCCCCCCCCCCCCCCCCCCCCCCCCCCCCCCCTCTTCTTCTTTCCATTTGATTTATTTTTTTGGTCCGGCATAACTAAATGAAAGATAGAGGGGGAGATGAACTATAAAAGACTGCGAAGAGAGAGAGAGAGAGAGAGAGAGAGAGAGAGAGAGAGAGAGAGAGAGAGAGAGGAGAGAGAGACGAACAATTACTAAAACAAAATATATATATATATATATATATATATATATATAATATATATATATATATAATATATATATTATATATATATAATATAGAGAGAGAGAGAGAGAGAGAGAGAGAGAGAGAGAGAGAGAGAGAGAGAGAGAGAGAGAGAGAGAGAGAGAGAGAGATGGGCGAACAACTAATAGACACGAGAGAGAGAGAAAGTTGGTTCGAGCGGTAGTCTGTGCGCAGAACTAAGCCCAGCAGAGAAAGTGGGTCATGCGCGATGGATCTGCCTATCTCTTTTGGTCGCCTCGCTCCAATCTCTAATTGTCACTAAAAATAGTGTAATAATCAAATCACCTCATTCAATGTCAACCATTAGGGTAAGGTACTGGGGCATTTATCATGCTTTTAACCCTCTCCTTTCCACCTACAGCAAAATCATCACATTTGTTACGATACAATAGACATTTTTTTAAAATTCAGATTTATCTTGTACATCACAAACTTTGAAGAACGATCTTTGTTTAATTAATCAGAACATTAAGTCGCTTTGTAGAGAGATTGTTTGAGTTTAAAAAATAAATTTTTCTCCAGGGTAAGCCTGTCACTTTGGGAAAATACTGAAAATGGTCGGTAAGGAGAGAGATAAAGCTGGTAGAGAGAAATATAAACAAACAAATAAAAAAAGAAATCTGTCGCCTGAACTTCAGATAATTTTTGTCTGACACATTATCATTTATTATTGTTCCAATTTTCACATGTTGAACTATAAGGCAAATGCATTCAGGCACCAAAAAAAAAACAAAAAAACAAATGCCATACCTGTGTCCTGTGTCACAGTAGAAGATAACCCTGCATCAACCTGATCCAACTCCTCTGTCCTTGACATGGTCACTGTAAAATCAAAAAAAAAAAAAGATGAACAAAGCTGCAATCAACAATTATTTTCGTGTTGGATGTCAGTATAGCAAATGTTGCTGCTTTAAGCTCAAAGAAATAAATAACAATGTGAAATTGAATGTAGTAAAGGTTTATCCACCTTAACGCCACTATCACATATTATCTCATTCATCTGTAGTCTTTGTTGATAAAGGGGAATCCCGAAACATCCACATTATCTGTTTTCATTTATTAAATTGAAGCTTATATTCAATTTCACATTGTCATTGATGTCAGTAAAGAAGTCCAAAAAAAAAAAAAATCCCAGCCTACATAGACACGCATATTCTCATGATTTTCACTGTTGGATTTATATTGTTGTTTTACCTGTTTTATCATTTTATCCTAGTTAATTTATCCTCATTTTGTGCCATTGTCATGGCGCTTTGAGCTCCTTGAGAAACGCGCAATATAAATTATTATTATTATTATTATTATTATTATTATTATTATTATTATTATTATTATTATATTATTATTATTATTATTATTATTAATTATTAATATATTATTATTATATTATTATTATTATTATTATTTATTTATTATTATTATTATTATTATCATTATTATTATTATTATCATTATTATTATTAATATTATTATTATCATTATTATTATTAATATTGTTATATTATTATTATTATTATTATTATTATTATTATTATTATTATTATTATTATTATTATTATTATTATTATTAAAAGATAAAGAAAAGAAGATTTAAAAAACAAAAAAGTACGGTATTAGAAAACCAACATAATAAAAAGAGAAGTGAGACTTGCGTTTTTAGCACTGAACATTATAGAAAACAAAACAGAAGAATAACTTTTATCCATTTCCCACCCGAATATTGAGAGGAGATCAAGAAACTGAGAGACTTGTACGACAGGTACTAGTAGTTTGTAAGACTCATTTTTATTGATGGGCATTCTCAGTTATAAATCAAAATGGAAAAGGTGCAAGGATAGTGTAGCAATTTAAAACAGTTTTAAAAACCACATCTATATAACTAAATATTAATCAGTCACGTACAGGAGGTATCGTTCTTGAGATTAAGTGAACTACATCACAATGTTAAAATTACTCGGATCTCATTATTTCACATCATACAACACGCATTGGCTTTTTTTGGCACAGACTCATTCACTTTAATTAAAAAGAGAAAAAGAGCGAGGCTTGGTATCATTTCTCCGAATATCTATCATTACTTCTTAATTACAGACCTTTTGATTTTTACCCAGACAGAAGAAATAGCCATGCTTCAATGATGTAGTAATAAAAACAACAATAATAATAATAATATAATAATAATAATAATAATAATAATAATAATATAATAATAATAATAATAATATGTGAAAATAATAATAATAATAAAATAATAATAATAATAATAATAATAATAATAATAATAATAATAATAATAATAATAATACTAGTGAAAATAAGAAAAAGAAAATAATAATAATAAAATAATAATATATATAATATAGTAATAAATAATAATAATAATAATAATAATAATAATAATAATAATAAATAATAATAATAATAATAATACTAGTGAAAATAAGAAAAAAAAAAAAAAAAAAAAAAAAATAATAATAATAATAATAATAATAATAATAATAATAATAATAATAATAATAATAATAATATAATAATAATAATAATAATATTAAAATAATTAATAATAATAATAATAATAATAATAATAATAATAATAATAATAATAATAACAACAACAACAACAACAACAACAACAATAATAATAAAACTAATACAAATACGTTATTTTCATTCTCAC
This sequence comes from Berghia stephanieae, assembly GCF_034508935.2. Taxonomy (NCBI): domain Eukaryota; kingdom Metazoa; phylum Mollusca; class Gastropoda; order Nudibranchia; family Aeolidiidae; genus Berghia; species Berghia stephanieae. The sequence continues at coordinate 17,641,936 of NC_088366.1, read as the reverse complement.
TAAAATTATCTGCGAAGCATTATTATGAAGACAAAATAATTTTGTACCTTCAGATTCCTGTACAGATTCAGACATGCTGGGCATGAACCCTGAAACGACTTGAGACACTGTATCGTCTCCGGTATGACTGGGCGGAGGGGAGCTGGGAGACAGGCGACTTACGTCTGAATCCATCTGAGAAATTTGGACTCGTCTACGTGATGCTGGCTTTGGCTGTAGATGGTTAGGGAAGAACAGGAGGAAGGAAGGAATATTGTAGATTAGAACTGACGACAAAGCTACATATAAATTCTTTTAAAATATATATATATATATATATATATATATATATATATATATTATATAATATATATATATATATATATATATATATATATATATATATATATATATATTATATATATGCATATGCATCTGCCAGCCCAGTAAATCAGTTGTAAGTTTTGAGATTAAAAATCTGGGGGAATGGGCTTCAATTCAATAGACGCCATTTTGCAACAGTTACAAGATATTTTCCATATATATGTTATCCACGTCTCTGAGCATTCATCACTACTACTACTACTACTACTACTACTACTACTACTACTACTACTACTACTACTACTACTACTACTACTACTACTACTACTACTAACTACTACTATTCTACTACAACTATGCATAGACAAGTCAAACACTTCTAACAATGGTTCTAGTGAATTCATTTTGAACCAAACGTGTTCTTAAAGCTGCCCACTTGTTAATTCATACAAAATATTTTTTTTTTTAATGATCACTATTATAACTGTTAAAAATCAAAATAGTGTAAGTTTAGTTATTATAAAGGGAAATAATCCATTATGTTTAAACTTATTGGCAATACACTTTTTAATTGAAGGCTTCATTGTCAAAGATGTTAATTCAACTTAATTATCACTAACATTTTCTATTTAATAAGTAGTAAAAGCTTAAATGCGGGCAAGGGCCATTTAAATTATACAATAAGCTAACTTGCATAATTCTATGCAAATCCTCAAAAAGGTATGAGAAAAAAATGATTGAAAACCGGCATTATATAACAAACTGAAATGACAATTGTATTATGCATCATTCAGAAACAAGGTCAACAGTTGATGAATGACATGTTTGTATCACTGAATCAAATGCATTATTTACAACACCATTCACGCTTGAATAAAAAAATATCACCAAAAAAAATCATACTTAAGAATCGTAACCACGTATTTGGATCCAAAAAAAAACATACTAAAATACGTGAAATCGTACCACAGACCTGCCATATTCAAAACTTCAAATTTAGTCATTTCTATGACAATTTTTAGTAATTCGACAAGGAAATTAGTAATTTCTGAAATTGCGTACGAACAACCACAATTTGACATTGTTGATCTCTTCAACATTACATCGTCATGCATATGCACTGTAGAAATGCTTTATTATTATTATTATTATTATTATTATTATTATTATTATTATTATTATTATTATTATTATTATTATTATTATTATTATTATTATTATTATTATAGCAGTAGTAGTAGTTCTTCTTCTAATCTATTATTTATTATTATTATTATATTATTATTATTATTATTATTATTATTATTATTATTATTATTATTATTATTATATATTATTATTATTATATTGATATTAGTAGTTCTTTTCTAATCATTATTATTATTATTATTATTATTATTATTATTATTATTATTATTATTATTATTATTATTATTATTATTATCATCATTATTTAAGAATTACTGAGATTTAAAAATTTTAAATTTTCCACAAAATTTCATATTGTCGTAATTGGCCATGAAATTTGTCTAAAATTAATAAAATTACGAAAAATTTGTAAGATTTGGCAGGAATGGTACCGATTGGCACGTCTGTCTGGGGAATGAATACATGTAGCAACTGCCAACATTAGAACACGACAGAGAAGATTGGAAGGGAAAGTAAATCTACTGAGGAATTATCCAAAAAGCTAAATCATCCACCATAACCTTTGACCTTACCATGGACTCAGCAACAATGGGACCTTCCACCGTCTTGTTGTCATTTTTGTCCATGGGGTGGAGGTTGCTGAGGGACCTGCGGGTGCTGTGCGGGTACCATTTCGATGGATGTGAGGGCGGGGAGGAGTCACCAGCTCATCTCGGGTTGGGATACGGTCTGATGGGACGAGTCTTTGTGGGGGCTCATCTGGAGCCATCTCCAACTAAAAAATAGGAGAAACACTTCATGACTTTGGTGCTTTTCATTGCTTCTTTTTTTTTTTTTTTTCATGCTCTAAACCCTTTTTAATATATTATATTTCTCTTTGTAAAAACAAGCGATAAAAATATAGGACAAGCCATGCTACCTTTTTAGAAAAGTGAGTGGAGCAGGCACTTATGTTGATTATAACAAGAAATGAAGTGAGTAGGAACGTGCGGTGGCGATGGGGACTTGGAGTGGTGAATAGCTCATACAGGTGGAGTTGTCGTACCAGTAAGGTCACAGGTTTGAGCCCCCATTGCCGACATTGAATTTTTATTCTCTATTTTCTTCTGGCACTTTCCTACTCACTTCATTTCTTGTTAATACCTTTTTTAGGCACTACTACATTTTTTTTCATTAGGTTGTTTGACTTTGATGGAATATTCAACTATTATGTCTGTATCCAATAGAATGGGGTAAAATGTGTGTATGAAAACCTTTTCTACAAATTAAGTTTGGCTTCTAGACACTGTTTGAACTCCAGAATCTCAATTTAATATAAAAGGCCTGATGCTTTATCACAACATTTAAGTGATGGATGATGATGACAAAAAATAGAATGTATTTAAACTCATACCTAAGCGGATTTATGGATTTTTCATGCTTCTCTGAAGCACCCAAGAGATGAAAAGCACTGTAATTAATTAAAATAATATAAAAAAAGGCTTAATTTAGTAAACAAGGAAAAGGAGGGACAATATGCCAGTTGGGGTAATGAAAATTTGAAAATAGAGCACTAATCTTGCTTTAAGATTTGTTGAGAATAAATGAACCATAAAAATCTGTTTGCACTGTACCTTTTGAGGTTGGTGTTTGGGCACCTTAGGGGGGAGGTAGTGATACTGCCATCGCAACTCAACCTCTATAACACCGGCAGGGACCTTGCCTGTCCCCCTTGTTAGCTGGAACTCGCCGGTCACAGAGTTGTTGTGTGCCAGTGGCAGCAATGGAATTTCAGACACACCAAGGTATGCTTCTACCTCTGTGTCTGTGTCATCAAAAATGAACATTTGGAGTTTCTGTTTAAAAAACACAACAAAACACATTCAGCATATAGATGACATTTGGACAATTTGACAACAAAACAACTTAGATCAATACCTGTGTTGTACAAGTACGAGGAAAAATAAAAACAACAATTTTTTTTATTAAACCAAGAAAGTATCTTTAGTTAAACTTAAAACTTTGCTGAAGAGGATAATATTGTGTAAGAGCAAATATATTTAGGACTTTTCAGTAATATTTTATGCTCCTCATGACAAATCGCTTACTATATTTTATTGGTACGAGTGATAGGTCTGATGTAACTTGTGTCTTATTTTTATTTATGTTACTTACAGCTGTCCTAAGATACTGATCCAGCTCAAAGGTGACAGGCACACTGTATATCTTGTGATCATTGAAATCAGGCTGATTAGTGTTCCTAAGGAAGATGGTGTCATGGTCTGGGAAGTCCAGCAGCTTATAGGCACAGTATGGAGATGGTTGTACATCTGGGATTGATAGATAGAGTGAAAGGGCGTGAGTGAAAATGCTAACACTTACAGTATGGAGATGGTTGTACATCTGGGATTGATAGATAGAGTGAAAGGGCGTGAGTGAAAATGCTAACACTTACAGTATGGAGATGGTTGTACATCTGGGATTGATAGATAGAGTGAAAGGGCGTGAGTGAAAATGCTAACACTTACAGTATGGAGATGGTTGTACATCTGTGATTGATAGATAGAGTGAAAGGGCGTGAGTGAGAATGCTAACACTTACAAAGCATGGCCTCAAATGTTTACAATGGCTTGAATTTGGTGAAAGAAACGCAACATAAGTGTGTTGAAAGATCAGATAAGCTTAGTATATATATATATATTATATATATATATATATATATATATATATATATATATATATATATATATATATATATATATATATATATATATATATATATATATAGCCTTCTTTGGTGAGAACCTTCTCTAAGCCATAGTTAAATTTTAAAAACCCCTAAACATTATTGGTATCAATATCATCATTTTCAATACTAAAATGAGCAACGCTACCCCCAACATCATTATCACCATTAATGTTATTATGTCAGAGACAAAATGTGATAGGGCAACCCACTTCATCTTTACTTTTTTTTTTACTTTATCTTAACTTATATGAAATTAGACTCACTTTGCGTCTAGGCTGAAGCTTGGAGCATCGGATGACCTTGATATGCAACTGGTTGACATTGTCTGGGGGTCGTTGAGCTGCGGTCTCATCTAAGGCCTCGAGTGCTTGAGTCGCCATTCTCTCATTGGTCATCAGGTATCCCAGGGCCTTGGTACGTTCCTGGATACAAAGATTTGAACAAAATTAAATTTAACAAGCTTTAAGAGAAAAGTTAAGCTTTAAAAATAATTGAGCTTTGATATAGCGCAATATCCACTAAACGTGCTGAAAGCGCTTTACAAGGGATCCCTGTCCAACAGCAACATTTAACATTTAGGACAAGACATGACACCTCTTAGGCGATATGATAATTTTTTTCGGACAGAGACAAAAATGTTAACAGCCAGGTACTCTTTTTACACCTGAGTACGGAGAGAGAATGTGAGTAAAGAGTCTTTTCCAACGACTCAACTATGCGCGGAGTGGGGCTCGAACCCTGGATCTTCCAATCTGAAAAGCGAGTGTCATACCACAAGACCACATAGCCACACAAATTTAACAATCTTTAAAATAATTTTTAAAAAAACAAATCAAAATAGGTAATAAGGAACATTTCTGGCTCAAACCCTTACTCAGCCGAAACGAAAAAGATGGACAGTGATACAATATGTAAAATCTGGTTCAGCAGACTACAAATTGTCTCCTCTCAGTCTTTCAGAAAACACTTCACACCTAATCAAACCGACCCAGCTAAGCAATCACTGGTGGATGAATAGAGGGATCAAAAAAAGACTATATTTAAACTGTGAAACCAATGCTCACCCAATTAAACTATAGAACTGTAACGACCCAAAATTGTCATTAAAGATACTTTCACAAAGAAAAAAAAAATCAACATAGAAAGGTTGGACTATGTATCAGAAACGAAGGCAAAGATAAAGAGATTGGTAGAATTGGTTTGCATTGGGCACCCTTCAAACCTTATTACCTACCCGGAGTGTCTGTTCAATAGGGACCCGTAGCCTGACCCAGTAGTCCAGGGTGCCTTATTAACCTACACCTGTCTCACCATCACTTACACCTGTGGACACAAAATATGGAACAGTCATTGACAAATGCAATAACCTTTTGTATTGGATGCTATGCGTAAAGTACCTTTTACCAAATCTATCAGACCCAGCAATCCAATCAGTGCTAGATATATATGTGTGTGGGGGGAGGGGAGGGGGGGGGGGGGGGGGCATCACAGGGAAATGAGTGAAATAACTTTCTTTGCCCATGCAATAGAGGTGTCTAATCACAAGCTTCCACCCTCAGTGGAACTGCTTACTTAAATACTTGAAAAATTGTATGGTTACTTGTCAAAAAGAGCTTTATTTGGTGAAAAAGTTAATAATTAAAAAATGTTAACCTGGAGTCAGCTCTCCATCAGTCTGATAATTTTGGAAACAATCAAGCGTTTGTGAACAAGAGAGTAAAATCTTTAACGTTTTTTTGGAAATTTAAAATCTAAACAATAAAATAAATATGTTGTAAAAGAAGCCTCAAATGCTTACAACACACTAACAGTGTTGTTTATAACTGCTACTTATAATCAAACTGTAAATATGTAGTTAGAGAAAATCATGTAAAATAGATAAAACTTTCTTTAAGTATGAGAGGATCAGAATAAAATCAAATAAACAACTGGTTCTAATGTAAAAAGCAAACAATTTAATAGGAAAGGCATACAATTCAGCAATAATATAACCAACAAAAGGACAGTATCTTAATCTTATACGTCCGTCTCACATACTGTTCATCCATGGTTAAGCGCAATGGAAATGCCTCGTCCGTTTTCACCAAAAGAACAGTATCAGCAAAATACGACTAACTCGATCGACAAACGTCTCACACGAGTCAAGTTTCTTCAACGTCTCCCACCAGTCACAAACGCCGTCCAAAACGGAGACTGGCCGTTAGTATTACGACGTCATAATCATGCATAATACTTGACACCTTTCTGAGTCAGTTTATTGTGTAAAAACTGAAAGTAAAAAATACCATAGTGGAGAATATAAAAACCACACTGTTGAAATCAACAATTAATAAGAACACGAGTCTTTGAATCATAAACATCGGGTGAGAAACAACTGTTTTAAGAGTAAATATTATTTTGAAAGTTGATGTTGCCCTTGTTTGTTTGTTTTTTTGGTAACTTATTTATTTCTTGACCTTTCACTACTACTACTACTACTACTACTACTACTACTACTACTACTACTACTACTACTACTACTACTACTACTACTACTACTACTACTACCACAACTACTCCTACTCCTACTCCTACTACTACTACTACTACTACTACTACTACTACCACTACTACTACTACTACTACTACTACTACTACTACTACTACTACTACTACTACTACTACTACTACTTCTACTTCTACTTCTACTACTCCT
>NC_088366.1:17612561-17632561 GCF_034508935.2 Berghia stephanieae | reverse complement strand
ATCAAAGAAGATACAAGTTTCTGAACTTGGCAAAAATCACTATTTTTCTTCGTCAAATATATGAAAAATGAAACGAAAGCCAATTTCAGACCTTCATATATGGAAAAATTATGTCCCTATGGTTCTTAAACTTCTTACACAATGAAAAATAGTTATAGGGATAGAGCCTATTTTTTTTGGAGCATATGACACAACAAATGGCTTTTACAACTTTGCGCGAAGTGGACCCCAAAGCTAAAAATCTTGATTGGGAAAAAAAATCCGAAAATTTCTCAATAATCCGTTGACTTATATCTTTAAAAGAACATTAAACGAAAAGTTAAAACACCTCGAGGAAGGTTCATATATCAAATTAAAGAGAAATTTAAGCTCTTTACAATGAGGTAGATCACTTTTTGATAAATATTGATGGAATTTTGTTAATTTAGGTTACGTCATGGCACTCAAATTTTATTAAAAAAAAAAGATATAATTTTCAATCAGTCATATAAAGTCAGCCAGTGATTTAAATTTAACAAATAATATACCAAATCGAAGGACACTGCATGAACAAAATATATCTAACATAAAATATACATCTTGGCTTCATACAAATTCACTGAGTAATATGATGAAGTAAACGGTCATAGAGCGCTTTCTTATTTCCTGTCATAGTAATAGTCTCCCCCCTTACTAAGTTTCTGAAGCGAATCTGATCCTTAAGCCTCTCTGTAGATCTTGGACCAGAGTACAATCCATCCAATTCATCTTTTGTAGTCACTATGTGCCCACCCTCAGCTAAAATAGCATCAAGAGCAGCATTTTTACGCTTTGCTAACTTTACTGCTTTTTCATCCTTCTTTCTCTTATTTTCTTCAAGTCTTTGCAGTATTTTATCCTCAACATTCTTCTTTTCTTTGACACTTCTTTTTTTCCACTCTGGCCCATACTTAATAGCCCTTTCCATTAAACTCTTGGTGACCTTAGGGGTTTGACCATTCAGCCATTTCTCTGTTTTATTTCTCTTCCACATGTTGGTGGTTGAACGTAAAATTAATGAGGCATTTCTTCGCTTACTAATACAGTAGTCCAGGTCGCCAAACAGACGTTCTCCAGTAAGATTTGTCAGAGGACAAGTACTTAAAATCTTTCTAACTTCCTCTGATAAATCATCACCAAAGATCCCCCCTTCAAGAAAATCTGACAACTGACGTGTTACAGCGTTATTACATTCATAAACAATTTCCTTTAGACAAGACAAAAAAGGTGGTGACTTAAAAGAGTCGCAATTCAAAAATTCTTTAACAACAAAAATATCAGAGTCATTAGCCATAAACTGTTCATCAAAAACTGATGGAAGAGATTCACTGTTTGGTACAAAATTACAAGAAGACATCAAGTCAAACAGAAGTTTCATTTTTTGAACATAATATGGAAACTCAGCATACGATTTGCTGCTATTCATAAGTTGCCAATAAGGCTCAGTAATGCAAACATGCAAAAAAGAAAGTACAGATATCAAAGTAATAATTCTAAAATCTTGCAGGTCAGCAACAATTGATTGTAATTTTAAGTTATTATGGGAAACATTTTCATTTAAGAAATGTTCAATGTCAAATCTGTGGCGCAACAGAGCAGTTGCATTTTGGAATAAATTGTTAAAGCGATTTGATCTGAAGCTAGAGAAAGTTGATTTGATACCCTTAGAAGAACAAAAGATCAGCCATTCTTTTCTGCAGCCACTCTTCTCATCACCTCTTGGCCCTAGAACCTCAGATGCCAACCTGATTAATCTTAATGAGGCACATTCTGTTGCTGAAGAAAAAGTTGCAAACTTTGAACAAGAATCCCTCCCAAGCTTACTCCCATCTCCACTAACAACTTCTTGTTCAACAGATTGAAGAGCTTTTTCTGCAGCAGCAGAAAGTGCAAGCAAAAAGTGGGCATTACAAAATGTGAAATAAACAGAGCAATCCTCCCCTTCAAGCAACTCCGCTTTGTATTTTGACATTTTCTGATTGAATGCTTTATTGACAGATGCTCTGTCCGAGAGAAGGCACGTCATTTTCCTTATGATATCTTTTAACAGTTCATTTCCATCAACACCATCATCATCTAAACAATACACTTCACACAGGTCTTTAAACAAAGAAACACATTTTTCTAACAATGTCTCGGAATCATCACGAGCAATTTCAGAAAATCCTAAGGATAGTTGCTTGCCATTCGACAGAATAATATGCTGCTCGAGGAAATTAGTTTTTTGACGGCTTGTTCCGTCACAAGCATACGTAAAACTGTCACTTTTTTTAATTTCATCCACTGCTTGATATTTTGCAATGACATGTGCTTCATTTGCAAAATTAAGAGATGTTGAGGAGCATGGTAAACTACGTTTGTCTATATTTGTTTTAAATATGTGTTTTGCAACAGTTTCTACAACTGTAGAACATTTTTTCTGCTGCAACATTTGCTTTTCCTTGTAAAGCATAAAATGCCTGCCTCACATCATCAGAATATCGATGACTGCTGCCATACTGGCGTAACTCAACACAATCTTTGTCACTGTCAAAAGACAACATATGTAAGAGATCACTGTTTTTGGCTCTTTCTTCAACAAGAGAAGTTTTGAATTTTGATTTCATAGTTTGTTCATGCTTAACTTTCACTTTACATTCATTCAAATTGTTAAGAAGTTCATTATTTTTCCTCCTTTCTTTTTCAAGCTCGTAATCTTTTTGGGTATTGTCTTTCTTTAACTGCCTGATATCTTTCTTATATGCATGATTCTTTTTGTATAACTTTGATTTTTTAACATCCTCCAACTTCTCTGCCAGCATTTCATATTTTTCTTCTGTATTTCGAAGAGCTTTACCTACTTCTTCTTTGACAGACCTATCACATTCATTTTTCAAGACAGTTTCTACATTTTTCTTTTCTTCTTGTAACATTTCAAAACGTGCTTTGCAAGCGACAATGGACTTTTGAAGTACTTTGCATTCATCACATGACTTAGATTTTGTTGGAAGAAACTGAGGAATGTTTTCATTTTCACTTTCAATAGCAAAAGGCTGAGATAAAAATTCATCCAATTCACGACACTTTTTTCTATTTTGAAGAGACTTATAAGTTTTAATAACTTTTGTGACTCTAGTGCGAATCTTCGAGTCAGTCAAGCTAGAGCAAGAGCACAGAATATTTATCCACTTCCTCACAAACACAGGAGTTAAATTCTCACTATGTCTGAATTTTTCTAAATGAATAACAATCTCGTTTGTAACGACACATCTTTCATCTCGAGAATATTTTCTGATGCCTGTCAAATGAAGACGATTGAGACCCATTTCAGCCAGGGGTGGGGACAACGTGTGGAAACTGAAGGGTTCCAACATAAGGGCTTTACAATCATCCAGAGACATCTGTTCACATTTGTCAAGGAGGGTGGAGATCCGATGAGCAATCCGGCTCTCAGTGACAGACGCCGTGTCATCAAACAGTATTTCAAGCCATGTCTTGAGCTAAATAAGAGAAAAAGAAATGTTTATGGTCATAGCAAAGATAAATATTACAATAGACACATGAGAGAGAAAAAAAAGAGAGAGAAAAGCAACTGGTACTGGCACCGGTTGTTATGGAAACAAAAATGACCACTTATAATTCAAGGAGTAGGCTATTGTTACTAAAGTATGATTACAACTCAATGTAATTTTTTTAAAAAACCCTAAAAAACTACCCAAAAAAACCCTAAAAAACTACCCAAAAGAAAATTCTTTCTTTATCATTTCCCATTCTATACCGTTCGGTGTATGGGGGTTACTACTATGATTCTATGAAGATGGTCTGTTCTTTTCGATTTCCTACTCTAACATGCGCACAGGACCCCCGAAATGATCGTGTGTCTCCGATAGGACCAGGTTCTTGATCCCATCTACCAGAATAGGAGCAGGGGAGTGGTATACAGGTTTTCACCAATTTTCAGGGTGAAAAATAATTTGACACTGCCAGGACTCACACAAGGTGACTTCTGTGTGAGAAGCCAGAACCATACCTCTGTACCACTTGGTAGCCTACCACTACCACCCAAAGAAAATATGATAAATCTGTTCTTAAATTAATTCATACCTCTCGATAGCTAGCATGTTGTTGCTCTTTAATCAGATGCAGTTGGATAAGTAGGCCATTGGTTAAACTTGAGATATGGGGCAAGGTTGGTCGTCTTCCTCTACCTTGACGTGAGAAGTGATCTGCCAAATCCATGTAGACACCATCCTCTGTAATAAAATAAAATATAGAACATGATGACACAAGGCACACAAACAGCTGTTCAGTTTTGAAAGCAGTAAAAAATTAGGATTGATCTCTGAAATGGAGATTTTATAATTTTCTTAATTTAGCAACTAAAGCTACTCTTTGTTTTTGTGTGCATGAGTGTGTGTGAAGATGTTTATTATAAATTATACCAACAATAATATGTCATGAAATTCAACTATAAACTTGATATGACTAATACTAATAGTAATAATCAACTATGTAACTTGATGAATATAAATATAAAAAACATTGTGTCCAGAGTGAATGATGGATAAGGATGCCACTGGCACTGACAAACTTAACTTACGTGTATAATTCTGATCATTATTCAATTCCCGGAGCTCAAAACCCTTTTGCTTTTGTTTTTTAATTTCTCATGAAAAATACAAAATTCCGAGGCAAAGTTTAATAATAATAATATAGCAAACTGCTAGAGGAAACTTGACTTACTATTACGAGAGCCTCTCTTCCCCCTCTCCCCCTTTTTTTTTCTTCCTTGTCTAGAAGTAGAATAAGTCTTATAAATATATACACAACAAATATATTAAATAATAAAAACCGTTTGCTTATTTATGAGAGTGCATACCTTTGAGGAATTCAAGCACAGGCTCCGAATGAGGACATAGGTCTTTTTCACTGCCGACTGTGACATCGATCGAACCACCGACCTCGGCGCTGCCGGCTCCCTCGCTCGCCATTCCAATGGCGGAATAGTATAAAACTTCTTTTCTTGATACTCGCGTCGTGAAAATTAAAGAAGACTTTTTATGTTGATATTTGAACAGAACAGATCCTCAGCTTTAATCCAATATATAGCACATCAGTAATTTTTCAAGGATATTGGATCTAGGATGAAAATTGCGTTCAGAATCTCACTTCCACGATCATAGCGTCGCCATTTTTGTTTCTTTTTAAATTTTAAAAGTGCTTGGTATCAAAATAAACCGGAGTTATTGCCCTTTCCAATGATGTCATTCTTATTTTTATACACCCGTTCACGGCCGAAGTATTCAAGAAAGAAGTTGGGCGCATGAAATCGAAACATCGCTCCTCTCGCCGTAGAATGCGATAATGACGAAAAAACACCATATATACAAAAATAAAATTAAAATAAATAAAACATTGAAACAAGATTTTAATGTGCACAAAATAATAAGGAGAAATCAATCTTTTTAATGGTATTGATTTTTTTTTTTTTAATAATACGCTAACACAAGATATCGTAATTCAAAAAATTGAGTTTTCGATCGACTTCTCCACTCAGTCAGATTTTCTACCCACGAAAAGCGAGCGCTTGTGGTACCTACTAATATGTCCTTTAGGACTATTCTCTAATTTTCTCTCTCACTCCTGTCTTTTCCTTTGTATTTTCATCTCTTTATCTCTCTATCGTCCTCTTTTCTTTCATTCCGTCACCCTCTCTTTGCCGCCCACCCTCCATCTCTTCTCTCTCTCTCTCTCTCTCTCTCTCTCTCTCTCTCTCTCTCTCTCTCTCTCTCTCTCTCTCTCTCTCTCTCTCTCTCTCTCCCTCTCTCTCTCTCTCTCTCTTCATCGTTCCTCCTTCGCCTATCCCCCAACTCGATCTCTCTTTTCTTTATTTTTCTTCACTCTCTCTCCCTCCCCCCCCCCCTCTCTCTCTCTCTCTCTCTCTCTCTCTCTCTCTCTCTCTCTCTCTCTCTTCTTTCTTCCCCCTCCCCCTTTGTTCTCCAATTTCCTGTCTCACCCCTGTCTTTTCCTCCTCTTTATCTCGCTATCTTCCTCTTTTATTCTGGCACCCTCTCTCTCTCTATCTCTCTCTTTCTCTCTCTCTCTCTCTCTCTCTCTCTCTCTCTATCTATCTATCTATCTATCTATTTATCTATCTATCTATCTTTCTCTATGTCTGAGTGGTCTCAAACGCGTTTCATCTGGGATATGGTGTCACCTTCTCTGATCCATTATTGTTTTTAAAAAAGGAAAAGAAAAGAAAAAAATTACAAAAGGGGACAACGACACAGATTACACCGCACCCCGCGACTGCAACATCATAAATTATAATCCCCTTTAAAAAAAACATACACTTCCTGGCCGCCTGTACGACTTAAGAGTTGCCAACCACCGAAGAATTAAAATACATTCGGAAGACCTAAAAAGTTTCCGTCGTGAGCTTGCTATGGTAATGAATCGAGATATTGAGGCGGTGGTGGTGGTGGGAATCATGGAGGTAGAGAGAGAGAGAGAGAGAGAGAGAGAGAGAGAGAGAGAGAGAGAGAGAGAGAGAGAGAGAGAGAGAGAGAGAAGAAGAAGAAGAAGAAGAAGAAGATCATGAAAGAGAGGAATAGACAGAGAAGGAGCAGTGACAACCCGACAGAGGAAACAAAGAAAAGTGTGAAAAAAGGAAGAAGAATGTGCCGCTATGTGGTCTTGTGGTATGACACTCGCTTTCGGATCGGATTGGAAAATCCTGGGTTCGAGCCTCACTCGGCTTATAGTTGAGTCCACTTTTACCGTACTCAGGTTTAAAATAAGTACCAGGCCGTTAACTGCGTTGTTCTGTCTGAAAAAATGTAATATCGCCTAACAGACACCATGTAGGATGTTAAGTGTTGCTGTTGGCCTGTGACACCCTGTAAAGCGCTTTGAGACTTCGAGCGGATATTGCGCTATAGAAAAACTCTCGTTAGTATTTGTGACAATGGTAGAAATTGCAGTGATGGTGTTCTTGTTTCGACGATGATGAGATGATGGTAGTGGTGGTGTCACTGATCTAATGGTAGGTATAATGCTATTGTAGTGATATTGATTGTGGTGTTGATATTTATTATGGTAGCGATTCGGATGGTAATGATTATGTTGTAAAAGTGCTTGTGGTAATGATGATGATGGTTTTAAAATTGATGTGGATCGACGTTACTTAATTTCAGGTCTGATAACCATTTCCTTATGGGCTCATTGCTATAATGGAAATCTCAAAAAAATGACGCATTATACAACAATGTTAAACTAGGCCCATAAGTGGGTTCGGATGTCAGACCTGCGTGTTTGTGGATGCTTTGTTAACCTACAATGCAGCACAAACCCCTTTCGAAATGGTATTCTTTTTTTCCACTATAACACAATAAGTCGAATGCTTGGCAGGTCTGTATCACTGCGTACATAGGCACACGTTAGTTGTAAAAATATCTATTGAAATACCACCTTGAATGGTGATAAGCCAAATTACACATCTGGAATACAAAATTTGCATACAAAGTTTTTTGAGTACAGAATTATTGATACAAATCGTGGATTTATTTTTCTTGTAACCATTGTTTAAAATATATCAAGCTTTTTATGTATATATTTCCATCTTTTTATTTTTAATTTAAAACTAAAGTTAGGAATTTGTTTTTGGCCGGTAATCGTACCTTTATCAGCCTTATTAGACCCCTACCCAGATCAAAACAACAACCCCAACACCCCTGACAACATTACCCCTTGTTCTGAGTTTAAGAACATAGGCAAATTATTGTTCTTAGGCCGAACTGGGCTTTTATGTTCTGTATCATCCTATTTCACCCAGTTTCAACCCGTAGACATTTTAAAGCCCAGCCCGTCGACATTCTAACTTCTCGTCAGGGCAAAAGTGGATACCAAATACTTAATAGTATTAGCTAACGAATGAAGTACTGAAAATATTGAGGACTTGGTATTAGTGTCCTTTATTAATCTTTAATATATTTGACATCGTATATGTAAATTAGATTAAATGCAACGTTGTGCTTTCGGCTTTGGAATTAATTTGCGTGTTGTAAAGCCGCCAAATTCCATACCGTCTATACCATTACCTCGTTCACTGCCACTAACGCATTGAATTCTCCGTGAATTAAATCTACAATTCTGTTATACAGCTCGTCTTCTCAATACGGTACAACTTATAACAAAATTTTCTGAAGTTAAAGGACATGTATCGACATTGTTCAAATAAATGAAAAATGCTGGCTAAATTCAAGCCAATATTGATGGCCCTCACTGAATAATCAAGATTATAATATTTTAAAAAAACTGCTTCTTAAGAGATGTTTTTGGGCTGCTTATATTACTATGACTAATATAATATTTTTGACAGTTTTAATACTAGTCATTTAAAACAAATAGTTATTGAGTGTTAAACCACTACCATAGATAGAAAAAATGTAATTAAGGCAACCCCCCCCCCCCCCCCCGCCACACACACACATACACAACAAAAAAACCCTTTTTTTAAAGAAGAAGAAGAAAAAAATTTAAAAATCAAGCCCCCCCCCCCCCCTACCCCCCACTCCCCAAAAAAGAAAGAAAAGGAAAAAAGAAAAGAATACCTGACGAATCTTCCTCTGTGCCCAACCAACCCAAACTTTCGAGCAGGCATTTGAATGGGATACTTGACAAAAGGAGAACACGAAAATAGTTCCTAATAAGGAAACGATCACCATTCTGGGAAAAAAAATCATATCCCAGAACAACAACAACAAAAAAAAAAAACAACAACCCCCCCCCTCCCCCCCCCCCACACACACACAGAAAACCAAAAAAACAACAACCCCCCCCCCCACAAACACACACACACACGAAACTAACACATACACGCACACACACACACACACACACATATATATATATATATATATATATATATATATATATATATATATATATATATATATATATATATATATATATATATATATATACACACTCAACTGATTATTTGACTCACTAACAAAAAAATTTAAGACGATACGGATATATCATGTAATTACGTAGAATCGAATCTAGCTCAGTACAAACAGAAACGGAATAGTGCCCAGCTGTAGTGTGAAGTACGAATAGTGCAAGCAACATTATTTGTCCTTACGGACGGCAATGGCGGTTGATGCTATTCGACCTTAAGGACGAATAGGGCTACCCAAAGGTAATTGGGGTCAAAAGGAATGTGCGACTCTGTTAGGGATAATCGAATCATACTTACTAACACAATTCACATCACATACAATTTAGTGATGAATACTCATAAAAATGGCCGACTAAAAACAATAACTAAGATCTGATTGACGTCAAAAGACACCTAGATAACCACGAACTTTCAGTTAGACATCATAATGTAAACAATTATAATGGTTGGTAAATATAGAAAACTACACAGGTTTTATTAAAATAAACAATTACAAAAACATGATGTCGTCAATTTCGTTCTATCTATATGCCCGTATTTGGTTATATAAAACGATTGATGCCAACAGGATATAACGTGTCAATACACTAATGTATGTGTTACGTTGATTGTTTATAGTATCATTAATACTTTTAAGAAATTAAAATCAACTCCAAATGAAAATCAGAAATTTATTCTTGAAAACAAATTCAACTGTGTCTGCTCAGGCATTAGTTTGGCTACACAGGCCGCCATTCTCGTCTCTCTCTCTCTCTCTCTCTCTCTCTCTCTCTCTCTCTCTCTCTCTCACACACACACACACACACACACACACACACACACACTCACTCCCATAAAACGGGTCAAAAGGAATGTGGGACTCTGTTATGGATAATCTAATCTACTAACACAATACACTCCAACAGTCGTAACGCCACTTCCCCTCTTAACCCTATCCCTACTAGGCTTTTTGACTTTCACTACCTACAAGGCTGGGTCTGAGTGACCCATATTCCTGATTAGAGCAAAAAACATTTTACCCACACTTCCTACCAGGCTGGGTCTGAGTGACCCATATAGCTGATTAGAGCAAAAAACATTTTACCCACACTTCCTACCTGGCTGGGTCTCACTGACCCATACACTCTAACATGGTTAATCTATTTCTAATACTGTATGCACTCATTTCACCACTTGATGAATGAGAAAAGTAATAGTAAGAGTATTTTATATAGCGCTTTCCACAAATTTTCATAGCGCTCTACGTTCCCCCACCCCTTTTCACCCAAAAAATGTGATAGCAAAGAAAGAACAAGAATTTATTGAAACAACACAAGATTCATGATTTATTTGAAGCAATGTTGCTTCTCCTACTCATTAGCATGACACACAGAGCAAATTGCTAAAGTATGCTCCTTGCATAATGGTGCAAAGCATGAAGAGCATTGGACTGATGCCTTTCTATCGCTCTTCCCAGGACAGCGAGCACATCGTTTTCTTTTAGACGCAGGTGGCTTAACACCGTTGTCAACAGGCCTTGGGTGGATGATAACAAGAGGATCTCTGCCCAGAAACAAATCCATAGCACAAGCAAGTGGTTTGGGCAAAAACTTGTTGCCACGACGTCGTTCAATTTGAGGAGTGATGAGGCCTTCAGCTATATCCAATTGGAATTTGCGCCGCAAGTCTTTGTCACAAACTCTTTCATTAGGAAATTTGGTTTGGTAAACCACTGATGCCGCAATGCTGCCAATGTCCAATATGTTGTAAAATATAACCATGGGCCATCGCTTGGTCTGACGCTTTGTACTCGTCGTGTGAGCCATGAGATCCATCGTGTCGACACCTCCTTTGGTACTATTGTAGAAGTCGACGACTTCTGGAATTTCTTTTTTGTGCTTGTTGATCACAATGTTGTCATCTGAATGCAGGCTGGAAATTACAATGACATTCTTTTTTCCCCAGACTTGTAACTCACAAGCATTGAATTATTTTGAAATGCAAACTTCGGCTCCCCCTTTTTTGTTTGTTTGGGATCTTGGAACTCTGGGGGAATGAACCGTTTGTTTCGTCTCACTGTTCCAACGAGTGACATCTTCTCTCTATCCAACTTGTTTACGAGTTCATAATCTGTAAAAAAAATTGTCACAGGTGACATTTCTTCCTGATTCATAGAATGGTTCCACAAGAGAAAGGGTTGTGTTTCGGCCAAGATTTGCAGTAGGGTACCTAGCGACCGACTTTGCCTAAATAAGGAATTCCTGTCAGTGGGTAGAATTTTTGAGTCCACGGCCCAGAATATCTTCAGCCCATACTTGTCAGGCTTTGAGGGCAAGTACTGCAGAAAGGAACACCTCCCCCTCCATGGGACAAGTTGCTCATCAATTGTGATTGACTCGCCGGGAACATAGTGACGTTTCAATGTCAGCAGAAATTTCTCCCAGAAATCTCTTACTGAGGCAAACACATCTCGTTCTCTACGACCACTCCTGGAGGACTTGTCATCAAAACGTAGACGATTGCAGAGAGAAAGGTATCTGTTTCTTGAAAAGCAGCAGCGCACCACGCTTTCCTGGCATTGCTGTCAGCCATGATGTTTTGAATAGAAGGGAAAGAGGAAGTTTCTAAGGGACATCACTCTGGGTTTTTTTCTTTACAAAGGGAAATAACTCATAAATCAATTGCAATATAAAAGGTAACATATTATAGCCCATCTTAATATAATATGAATCTATACTGCAGTATCTAAACCACGAATGCCTGAGTTTTTCTCTCATTGAGAAGTATATGGGTCAGATTGACCCAGCCTGGTATGAGCAATGTCTAATTGAAAAAAAATCACTCAAACGCTACAGTATGGGCTCAACTTTTCAAAATTTTGATATGTGTAAATATGGTTAATTTAGGAATACTCTGAGCCTAAGGTAATTAGTGTAATTGTTTTGCTATTATATGGGTTAATGCAGGGTGTCGGGTCATTTTGACCCAACGTAGTAGGGATAAGGTTAATGACGCATGGTTACTAGTAACTGGCTCTAAACAATCGGAACAATGGCGGACGCCCTTATGAAATATTTCTCCGACGATCATAAAAGCGTATACAAAGGGGAAAAAAAAACATTTAAAATCTGATCATGTTTTGAATTTAATACATTCTGATCACAAGACATATGAAAAGTTTTAGCCAGCATGAAGAATAAAAAGTACAGATTTTCTTTGTTTAGAACTACGATGCCTGGCGTTGCTGGGCGACGTGACATAAGACTATTGAATCCAATTCACAACACATACTTTTTTAGTGATAAAAGCTCATAAAAATGGCTGACTAAAAACAATAACTAAGATCTGATTGACGTCAATAGACACCTAGATATCCACGAACTCTATGACAGTCGTCATAATGTAAACAATTATAATGATTGGTAAACATAGAAAACTACACAGGTTTTTATTAAAATAAACAATTACAAGGGAATTAATTAAACGTTATGCTACATTAAATTACGAATTTTGCTTATTTTATTCATTTCTATGTACATAGATTGTATGTGTTATTCACGTAGCAGCTTGTTATGGAAAGATGTTTATCAATGATGACGCTAAGGTTTTTTTATTTATTTGAAAATTCTATTGTGCTATTTCCGAGAGTAATAGGTGAATTATTTGCCTTCCACACATTAAAATCTCAGTTTTACTATCATTTACTATCATTTAATTTTAACTTGTTATGGTAGATTCAAGATTTAATCTCATTAAAACAGCTCGAAATTTGTTGTATTAAGAAATGTAAATTACTTAGGGGTACTGAATCATAAATTTGCGTATCACCAGCATTAAAATGATAACTCAGATTGAATCTGGATATCACACTAGAAAGGGGGTGCTTATACAGAAAAAAAGGACAGGGCCAAGAACGCACTCCAAAGTTTAGTAAAACTTGTTCTGACTGAATACCATTCACCACGACAGTCTGCCATCGATCCTGTAAATATGATGTAAATTATGTAAACCATTTTAAGGGCAATTCCTTTTACGCCGAACGTATTTTCTAGTCTTCTTAACAAAATGTAATGGTCAATTGTGTCAAAGGCAGCTGAAAGATCTTAAAGGCATAATACATTGATATTGTTAGCATCCGCATTATATAACAAAAGATTTTAAGAAGCGCCGTTGCTGTTTGTAGGCTGACTGAACTGTTGTTCTTAAGTTCGGAGATAATAATTGTGTCAGTACTACCTTCTCCAAAAGTTTGGACAAAAAATAGAAGGATGTGTGGAAAGTGAGAGATATGAAGACGATGAAAAAGAAAAACACAAAAACCCCTTAAAAACAACTAAACAAAAAACGCCTGGACAGACAGTCACACCGACATCCATACACATACAAACGCGCGCACACACACACATACACACACACACACACACACACACACACACACTAATTAGTTGAAATGAATGAAAAATAAGTATACTTAAGTTAGACGTTTGGTTGAGCATCCGACCAACAAGCAAGGGGATCCGTTTTTTATTGCCAGCTGTATAAAGTTTTGTAATGGTTTTGCTTTCTGGTTTTGTTTTTTTTTTTCATTTTTTATTACTTGATTGTAAAGCCTCTCTGCCCACCAATCAGCCACTAAATAGCTAGCTTGATATGTTGATCTGGTGGAAAGTAATACGTGAATATTTCAACTTATGTCATAGATTAGATTGGTTTTGAACTCAGTGTCTGCAGCAATCTAGTCTTTAATCACGGGCGCATAATTTAGTCAAAGATATAAGAACTGCAATCCAAAAAGTTGTTAAAAGCAAGTATTTCCACTCTTAACATCCAACGGACGAGGTCAAACTTAGATGTCGCTGGGTCAAACACACGCGTTCTGGTATGTCACTACTGCTGTCGGATGTGAAGGTCATGCGTTCGATTCTATAGACAGTATGCGGTTAGACTAAGGGAGTAAGATATAAATACTGTATGTGCGTGTGTGTGTGTGTGTGTGTGTGTGTGTTTATGTGTGTGTTTGTATGTGTGAAAGAAACACGAGGGAGACAAAGAGAGCGAGCGAGACTGGTAGATAAAAAAGGGGGAAAAGGAGGGAGGGGGTGGAGCAAAGAATAGGTAGGGATAGAAAGCCCTTCGTTTCAAAAGAAGTCAATCAATGGGAAACATATTGACCAATGAGATTGCAATTTAAAAAATGGGACTGGTCAAATCATTTGTTGCATTGTTTCCATTTTGAGTCAGATGACAGCTTGAAGAGGAGCGGGTGGGGCTTAATTTGTAATGACTTTGAAATTTGAAATCATATAATTGAATCTTCTTGTTTGAGCCGCAACGTCGAGTTATTTAGGACCTGCCACTCGTTATCACAACCCCTTGTGGTCAATTGTCAGCTATTAATCTCTCCTCCCCTTTTTCTTTGGGTTCACTCCAGTGACATCTATATATTATTATGAAGTCCTAGGTTCACTCACATTGTTTATATTGTCTCAAAAGACCCCACCCTCCCTCCCATTCCCAATGAATACACGTTAAAACGCTCTCTCTCTCTCTATCTCTCTCTCTCTCTCTCTCTCTCTCTCTCTCTTCTCTCTCTCTTATTTATTTATTTATTTTTTAAAAATATATATCTCTGCATCCATCTCTCTCGCTCTCTGTTTGTTACTGACTCTCCTCTCTCTCTCTCTCTCTCTCTCTCTCTCTCTCCTCTCTCTCTCTCTCTCTCTCATGTAAACAACAACGCGATAGAAAGTTACAGTGCTCCTCTATGATGTCATGTTACGGATGACGTCATTGGCGTTGGCGAATTATGCGTCAACCAATCAAATCGTCACCAACAGTTTCGCATGGTATTTTCGCCATACGGCGGCATCTTCGTCACGCCACTCGTTGACGCCACCGCATGCTCACGGACACCGTCAATATTTACGGGGCGGAATACGGCCGTCTGAGATACTGTCCTTTTGTCGGTTAACGATGGGGTTGAAATAGGATACTGTTTCAAGCAAATTTTTAATTGCCTCTAATTTCAAAAATATTTGAGTTATGATCATTCTGACAACTTTGTAAGCTTTCCTATGTCCCAGAGTTTTGATTTAGTAAAAAAAAGTGATTTTATGATTTTTTGAGAGATACTGTCCTTTTCTTGGTTAGGGCACTGTTAGGATGGTATTAGTATTAGGTCTTTGTGCAGCTATGTGGTCTTGTGGTATGACACTCGCTTTCGGATCGGAATGTCCTGGGTTCGACGAGCCTCATTCGGCGCATAGTTGAGCCCGTGAAAAAGGCTCTTTACTCACATTCTTGTACCGTACTCAGGTGTAAAATGAGTACCTGGCCATTAACAGCGTTGCCTGTGTCCGAAAAGAAATGTAATATGGCCTAGCCTAACAGGCGTCATGTCTCGTTCTACATGTCACGTGTTGCTGTTAGTCAGGGACATATGTAGCCTAAAGCGATTTGAGCACGTTTGATGGATTTTGCCCAATATAAAAGCTCAAGAGAAAAAAAGCTTAATAAAAAATGAATAAATAAATAAAACATTATAAAATAAATTCCTTTATTCATCCCATTGGGGAAATTTTTCTTTCTGGTCTATTCCAAAGGAAGACTGGAACAACCCAGGTGTCAGCCGCAGTTGAGTAGGGCGAGGTGACTTGCTCAATGCTCAATAGGGTACGAAGCGGATACCTTACTGCTGAGCCACTCTGCCCCATTGCACGATCTAAACTTCAAAGCGGAATCCTTTGCTTCTGCCTAGATGGGGTCTTTAACTCACTCAACCCTTACACCGACTATATCCGTAGTTTAACCATTACTTCTACCCCACGCTTATTAATTACATGTTTCTGAGACAAATTATAGCGGTTTGTCTATTTTTACGAAACCCGCCGAAACCTGCCGAAACCCGACAAATTTATGGGAAGTAGGTAGCAGTGGGGAGTGAACCTGGGACTATGAAAAGTGTACATCATTGGAGAGTAAACCCGCGACTGGGTTTAGCCGGGTTTCGTAAAAAAAAGCAATCAGTGCTTTTTTACGAAACCCGGCGAAACCTTACACTACCGGGCAAAGTTATGGGAAGTAGACAACTGTGGGGAGTGAACCTGAGACTCAGGGAATTGTACACCTGTGGGGAGTGAACCTGAGAATATGGAAGGAGGATATCAGTGGAAAATGAACCTTGGACTATGGGAGATGGATGCCAGTGGGAATTGAAGCCGGACTATCGGAGTTGGGTACCAGAGATAAATGAACCTGACACTATAGGAAGTGGGCATGAATGGGGATTGAACCTGGGACTCAGGGAGGTGCACACTAATGGGGATTTAATCGGGGACTGTGGGAGATGGATACCATTGGAACTTGAAGCTCGACATTGGGAGTTGGGTACCAGAGGAGAACGAACCTTACATTATAGGAGGTGGGCACCAATGGGGATTGAACCTGGAACATACTAGAGCGAGATCAGAAGGGTTCTCCTCTTTTTCTACAGTCCGGCTTCAATTCCCAATGGTATATCTATGGTGAGGACGAGGATGGTGATGATGATGATGTCGATGCGATGATGATGATGATGATGATGATGATGATGATATAGGTGGTGGTAATAATGATGATGATGATGATGATAATGAAAAATGATGGTGATGAAGACGACGTCGACGAAGACGACAATGATGATGATGAAGATGATGATGATGATGATGATGTTGATGGTGGAGGTGGTAATATTGCTGCTGCTGGTGAATATGATGATGATGATGATGATGATGATAAGAACGTTCAAGTTGTCCCTATAGATGCTGTGCGCTTGGCTAAGAAACTCATAACAATGCCATCCGAAAACAAAATGGACCAGCTCATAAAACTACTCGTACATTGAACATTTATGGTCTGGTTAACACAGTTCAGTGAGAATTACTCATTTCCCACTGATATCCTTTGAACATAGTCCCAGGTTCACTTCCCAGTGGCGTGCACTTCCCTGAATCCCAGGTTCATTCCCCATTGTTGCCTACTCCTATAGTGTCAGGTTGATTTTCCTATGGTACTCAACACCCATATTCCGGTTTAAATTCCCAATGGTATCCATCTCCCTTTAGTCCCAGGTTTATTTCCCACTGATATATTTGTTACATAGTCCCAGGTTCATTCCCTAGTGGTGTGCACCTCCTATAGTGTAAGGTTCATTATCTTCTGGCACCTAACTATTATATTTCGGCTTCGTTCCCACATGTATCAATCTCCCATTGTCACCAGTTAACTCCCCACTGGTGTGCACTTCCCTGAGTCCCAGGTTCAATCTCCATGGGTGTCCACCATATATAGTGTCAGGTTCATTCTCCTCTGGTACCCACCTCCCATAGTCCAGCTTCAATTCCAACTGATATCCCTTTCCCATAGTTCCAGGTCCATTTTCCACT
This sequence comes from Berghia stephanieae, assembly GCF_034508935.2. NCBI lineage: Eukaryota > Metazoa > Mollusca > Gastropoda > Nudibranchia > Aeolidiidae > Berghia > Berghia stephanieae. The sequence goes on along the minus strand of NC_088366.1, from coordinate 17,615,197 downwards.
GACTTCCTCTTACCATAATCCCAGGTTCACTCCCCACTGGTGTACACTTCCATGAGTCCCAAGTTCACTCCCCACAGTTATCTACATCCCATAACTTTGCCGGATAGTGTCGGGTTTCGCCGGGTTTCGTAAAAAAGCACTGATTGCTTTTTTACGAAACCCGCCGAAACCCAGTCCCAGATTCACTCCCCAATGGTGTACATTTCACTGAGTCCAATGTTCACTACCCACTGCTACCTACTTTGCAATTTGTCGGGTCTCGTCCGGTTTTGTCGGGTTTCGGCGGTTTCGGCGGGTTTCTCGGGTTTCGAACAAAAGGACACCGTGCTAGCAGTGAAGACAAGGTTTGGGGGTAAAATCTCTACCTCTCTCCCCCCCCCCCCCCCCCCCCACACACACTCTCTCTCTCTCCCCCTCTCTCTCTCTCTCCCCCTCTGTGTCTCTCTCTCTCTCTCTCTCACTCTCTCGAGCCACGGAGTAAATATTCACAGCAGTAGGAGAATTGTCTGTTGTGCAATGTGGCCTAAATCATTTTGTTTTTGAGACCACATTGATTTGGTTGGAGTTCATGGCTAATAATTTGGACCATATAAAAGATGGAACCATGGACTAGATGACAAGAGCAATATGGAAATTTTATAAAGTAAATGGTGACCGAAATAATTATGTTTTTGAAAAAGTATTGAGTGTTTACTCTGTGCTCGGAGTTCATGGCTAAGGATTTGGGTCATAAAGAAACATAAGAGAGAGAGAGAGAGAGAGAGAGAGAGAGAGAGAGAGAGAGAGAGAGAGAGAGAGAGAGAGAGAGAGAGAGAGAGAGATTGGAGGATTTTGATTTTTTTCTTTGTACAGTAGAAGGCAGTTTGAGGGTCAATACTGAAATTTGGTGAGTAACAACGTACAACATTTTGTTGAAAAGAAGCACCTAAGTAGAAGTATTAGTAGTAGTAGTGTAGTAATAATTGTAGTAGTAGTAGTTGTTGTTGTTGTTGTAGTAATAGTAGTAGTAGTAGTAGTAGTAGTAGTAGTAGTAGTATAGTAGTAGTATAGTAGTAGTAGTAGTAGTAGTAGTAGTAGTAGTAGTAGTATAGTAGTAGTATAGTAGTAGTATAGTAGTATATAGTAGTAGTAGTAGTAGTAGTAGTAGTAGTAGTAGTAGTAGTAGTAGTAGTAGTAGTAGTAGTAGTAGTAGTAGTAGTAGTAGTAGTAGTAGTAGTAGTAGTATATATGTATGTATGTATGTATGTATGTAAGTATGTATGTACACATGTGGGGAGTGAACCTGAGAATATGGAAGGAGGATATCAGTGGAAAATAAACCTTGGACTATGGGAGATGGATACCAGTGGGAATTGAAGCCGGACTATCGGAGTTGGGTACCAGAGATAAATGAACCTGACACAATAGGAAGTGGCCACGAATGGGAATTGAACCTGGGACTCAGGGAAGTGCACACTAATGGGGAGTTAATCTGGGACTGTGGAGATGGATACCATTGGGACTTGAAGCTTGACATTGGGAGTTGGGTACCAGAGGAGAACGAACCTTACATTATAGGAGGTGGGCACCAATGGGGATTGAACCTGGGACATACGAGAGTGAGATCAGAAGGGTTCTCCTCTTTTTCTACAGTCCCGCTTCAATTCCCAATGATATCCATGGTGATGACGAGGATGATGATGATGATGATGATGATGATGATGATGATGATATAGGTGGTGGTAATAATGATGATGATGATAATGAAAAATGATGGTGATGAAGACGACGTCGACGAAGACGACAATGATGATGATGATGATGATGTTGATGGTGGAGGTGGTAATAATGCTGCTGCTGGTGAATATGATGATGATGATGATGATGATGATGATGATGATGATGATGATGATGATGATGATGATGATGATGATGATAAGAACGTTCAAGTTGTCCCTATAGATGCTGTGCGCTTGGCTAAGAAACTCATGACAATGCCATCCGAAAACAAAATGGACCAGCTAATAAAACTACTCGTACCTTGAACATTTGTGGTCTGGTTAACACAGTTCAGTGAGAATTACTCATTTCCCACTGATATCCTTTGAACATAGTCCCAGATTCACTTCCCAGTGGCGTGCACTTCCCTGAATCCCAGGTTCATTCCCCATTGTTGCCTACTCCTATAGTGTCAGGTTGATTTTCCTATGGTACTCAACACCCATATTCCGGTTTAAATTCCCAATGGTATCCATCTCCCTTTAGTCCCAGGTTTATTTCCCCACTGATATATTTGTTACATAGTCCCAGGTTCATTCCCTAGTGGTGTGCACCTCCTATAGTGTCAGGTTCATTCTCCTCTGGTAGCTATTATATTTCGGCTTCGTTTCCCACATGTATCAATCTCCCATAGTCCCCAGTTAACTCCCCACTGGTGTGCACTTCCCTGAGTCCCAGGTTAGAGCTCCATGGGTGCCCACCATATATAGTGTCAGGTTCATTCTCCTCTGGTACCCAACTCCCATAGTCCAGCTTCAATTCCAACTGATATCCATTTCCCATAGTTCCAGGTCCATTTTCCACTGACTTCCTCTTACCATAATCCCAGGTTCACTCCCCACTGGTGTACACCTCCATGAGTCCCAAGTTCACTCCCC
>NC_088366.1:17602561-17607561 GCF_034508935.2 Berghia stephanieae | reverse complement strand
GTCAGGCCTGCTTTTTCTCCATGGTCCTTCGCTAGGTTTCTTTGGGTCTTCCCCGCTTTCTCTTCCCATCTGCTGTCCAGTACAAGGCTGTCTTGGGAAGTGACCCTTTTTCAATTCTGGCCACATGACCCAGCCAACGCCATCTTCTTCTTTTTATTTGGCTTTCAATGCTAGTGTAGTCAGCTTTCTTTAATAGATCCACTGTTTTTATTTTTGTAGGCCTAAATAAATAAAAAATTATTTTTAAACACTTGTTCTGAAAGGCTTCTAGTTTCTGTATTAAGGAGGATGTCATTTTCCAGCTTTCACTTCCATAAAGCAGTACACTTAAAACATTGCTCTTGTATATTTTCAGCTTGGTCTTTCTCATTATTTGCTTTGATTTCCAAAAGTTTTTCAGCATGCCGAATGCCTGGTTTGCCTTTTGAATTATGTGCTTGATATCGTGTTCTTCATTTCCGTCGTCTGTTATTTTGGATCCGAGGGAGGAGAACTCTGTTACCTCTTCAACTATATGTTCATCTATCCTAATTTCACGTTCATGTTTTGGATTCACCCTAATGTACACAGTCTATCGAAATTTATTTTCAGTCCAATTTTCGAGGCGTTCTCGTGTAGTACGTTTAGTTTCTCCTAGGCGTCTCTGTGTGTACTAGAAACTAACGCGATATCATCTGCGTAGTCTATATCTTCCAGAAAGGATGTCAGTGTCCAGTGAATTCCTCTCTTCTTACCATCAATTGTATTTTTTATGAGCCAGTCTCGAGCCAAGATAAACAGAAGCGGGGAGAGTATGCAGCCTTGTTTTACACCAATTGTTACGTTAAAGCTGTCTGTTAAATTGTTACCACAGATCACTTGGCATTCGTAGTTGCTGTACATTGCTTTTATTAAGTTGACTATCTCCATCGGTATATCATAATGGCGGAGTATTTTCCACAGTGACTCTTTGTGTAAGCTGGCAAAGGCTTTTTCAAAATCGACAAAAAGGTGTAAAGGGGGCTGTTCCATTCAATGCTTTGCTCCAGGATTTGTCTCAGGGTAAATATGTCATCATTACATGACTTCCCTTTTCTGAAACCTGCTTGCTCTTTTCTAAGAATGTTTTCAATGTGAGGTGAGATTCTTTTCAGAAGGATTCTATTAAAAGTTTTGCTCGTTACGCCTCTCTTGGCTATTTTATGGATGATGCCTTTCTGCCAATCCTCTGGTATTTCATCCTTTTCCCAAATGCTGGTGAACAATTTACTGAGAATTTTGGACATTTCTTGCGAGTTCGCTTTAAGCATTTCCGCACTGATTTTGTCAATACCTGGGGCCTTGCCATTTTTTGTTGTTGTTATATTGTCTCGTGCACCTCATGCTCTGTGATTGGACCAAGATTAACCTCTACGCCTATTTCTGCTTCTGTGATATCTGTGTAAGAAGATGGGTCTGGTCTGTTCAGAAGGTTTGCGAAATATTCTCTCCATCTTTCAATTTTCGTCTGTGATGACACTACCATCTTGGGATTTTAATGGTTTCTCTTGACCATAACTTCTGTTTCTCGAGAGCTTTTTGTAAAGCGTTTGTGCGTTTTGTCTTACAGCTGCATTTTCTGCTTCGTTTGCTAAATTTTCTGCAAAATCTCTTTTGTCTTTCCTTGTGGAATTTTTCACTTCTTTATCCTTCAAGGAGTATTCATTGGATAGCCTTTCTTTCAGTCGGGGAGATTTAGCGTTCAAGAGATTTAGTTTGATTGATTTTCTTTGGTTAATGAGCTCCCATGACCTTGCTGATATCCAATTCTCTGTATTGGATTTACTGTGTCCTAAGTGTTCAGTGGCACTTTCCTGCATGACGTGGTTGAAATATTGGATTGTCATGTTTGTTATATCTTGTATTGCACTGAATTTATTTCTTACTGAGATATTGAAATTGTTTTGGATATCTGGGATTTTCAATTTATCTGTGTTGAAACGTTTCCTCTTCTGTTTTGCTATTTTTGTTTTTGTCAATTTAGTAGAGATTTTGGCTGTGACAAGATGGTGGTCACTTCCAATGTCTGCCAATCGTCTGACTCTGACATCGTTTAAACTGCTCTTCCATTTTCTGTTGATAATTATATGGTCTATCTGCCTTTCTGTTTTTCCATCTGATGATTTCCAGGTCAATTTGTGTATGTTTTTGCGTGGGAAGAAAGTTCCACCAATAATGAGGTTGTGTTCTTCGCAAAATTCTGTCAGTCTGCTTCCATTGTTGTTCATCACCCCTAAGCCTTCCTTTCCAACTGACTGATTAGTTTGTTCTTCAGCTGTATTGCCAACTCTTGCATTAAGGTATCCGATGATCATGAGCATATCATGTCTTGGAATGTTTTCAACAGCCATTCTTAAAATATCGTAAAATTCTTCTTTGTTTTCTTCATCTGCATCCTTTGTAGGTGCGTAACATGTGAGGATTGATAGTTTGGTGTATTTTGAGTTGTGTCTTGTGTATAAAATTCTTTCACTTATCGGTTTCCATTCCAATAGTGAATTGTTGTTTTGCCTGGCTATCAAGAGGGCAACAGCTTCTCTGTGTTGGTCATCCTTTCGTCATGACCAAATGATCAGGTCGCCATTAGAGAGTTGGCGCTTCCCAGCTCCTGTCCATCTTGCTTCTGATATGCCTAGCAAATCGATCCTGTAGTCCAATATCTCGCGCTGGGCTTGTGCCAGTTTTCCTGTGATATAGGGTCCTAACATTCCAGCACGAGACATTGAGCTTGCGTTTTGGTGACAACAGATCTGCAATCTGGTCGGGGGCGTCCTTTCGGCTTTGACCTCCTATCGTCATGAAGCCAGTATTCTGGTCCGCTTCCCTGTTGCCGCCGGATGTGGATTTACGTCTGGTTTCTGTTTCTGTAACAGTTTTTTTTATGAGGTAGGTTGTTCACCCTACGTTCAACCCCCATTCCTGGAGAGCCGGTGGATTACTCTTCGTCTGATCTCTCTCCTTTTTTCTCTTATTGGAGGTCCGAGGTTCGAGATACGCAAGCCCTCCCACCACGACAAGGTGATAATCAGTCGGGATGGATATTCCGTCGGGAGGTATATCCGATGTGCTTCTTTCTAAAACCGCTTTGTGATGGTGAGAGATATTGCTCTACCTGGCAAGGAGTAGACAAATAGAAATCAAATAGTTTCCCCAAGGACAAAAGTCATCTGTTGCCACTTTTACCTTGATACAGCTGGGTTGAAGTTGCTGACAACTCGACAGATAGTAAGAATTTTTTAAAGTTGAAATAAATAGGTAGAAGAATTAGTGGTAGATTATTGGCACGTTATATAGGGATAGATAGGTAATACTTTCCTATAAATCAACAGAATTGACTCACACAATAACAAGATAACACATAATTAGAAAAGAATAGTAGTACATTTTAATTAGTTAAAGTTAGGCTATGGGTAGTTGACTTTCATCCCTTCATGGTTCGTTTCTCAATTATTAACATTGGATCCTTATCTGTTTGGGTGTGACTGGAGGCGGCGTTAACGTTAATTCTGTCTGGTTATTTTATGGAGGAGCCTTTTATTTTTTTTTCTGGGTGTCCCAGTGGGTCACTTGATAGATTCAGCTCTGGATTAACATGTTTGCTGGACAACCCGATCTGTGAAAAGACCGGAGCAAATCGTTGACTAGTTGCGGCATTTATATTCCTATGAGCAGTGATGTCGTGAGGATTCAAATTAACAAACCCTTGACATTACTAATTATCCAAATTGTGTTAGTCATATTCCTTAATTTAATTAACGGGGTACAGGAATGTTAGTGGGATGGGGAAAGATGATTAAACAATGCTAGCATAAGAATCAATACATATAAATACATAAGTCCTATTGCTATTAGTGATAGCACATTTGTAAATGTAATTCATGTCATTTAATTCATTCATTTGGAAGGCATACATACATATACAATAATATATACCTATATAGATAAAGCGAGTGAATGAAGTATTTTGTTATAATAACACGAATTACCAAATTCTGTTAATAACATGAGTTATCGATTTCTGTTACTTAATTGGTTGTTTCTACTTACGGCCTAGGCGAAGATACTAGATTGATTATTGATCAGTGTCACTGGACATCTGCTCGAGACCAATCATATTCCATGTACGCCTGTCATGTTTGGCGTCAGGTAATCTTGTGTAATCCTCCGATACTTTTTTTTATTGCCCTTTGATCGGCCAGAAGGTCGAGAAATTATTTAGCATCTTTCGTCCATCGGCTGGACTTTAATTTATTCAGTGTCATACTTGGGCGTTCTTGTAGTTATAGGAGATGGCAACTTTAATTATGCTGAGAATAAACGATAAAAGTATGGGGCGACACTATGAGAAAATAGGTATTGAGTTATTTAAAATCTCGAGAACGTTAGGAGGGATTTGAAATAGATCACTACATGCTGTTCGCCGAATATCATGAAAAAGAATTCGGCACTTCGCCTCCCTAGAAAATATTTGTATATTTTCAGTGCTATATGTACTCCTCATTTTGACCAATTTTTGTATATTTAATCATACTATTATCAGTTTTTATGATGTAAAAATTACAACAGGAAGCTAGGCCTCTGGATTTTTGTAACAATTATTCAGGTATGTCAAGTGTATACAATATGTACATTTTGCTGTGTCATTTTGAACCCATGATAGAAACGTTAGTGAGTAGTACACATGAATCTCGTGAAAAATAAACCCATGGTCAAGCATGTCGGTGGTTCACTGATCGTAATCACAAAAGAATTCAATGTGTATAAATGTTATTAATTGTAAACCATCAAAATTCCACATTCCAGACCCTTCGTTTTTAAAAAATATTACATAAAGAAGAAAAATCTCAAAGTATGGTTCTGTAACTGATTTAAAATATCGGCTTAACGTCCACAAGAAACTCTAGTGTTCTAGCCAATTATCATTAAAAATCCACCAGAAGCTTGTGAAGATATCAACGTCAACGCGTGGACATGGATTTTGG
>NC_088366.1:17592561-17597561 GCF_034508935.2 Berghia stephanieae | reverse complement strand
GATAATGATAATAATAATAATAATAATAATAATAATAATAATAATAATAATAATAATAATAATAATAATAATAATAATAATAATATAATATAATAATAATATAAATTATAGATAATTTATTCATTGTCTTAATTGATCTCTGCAATCGAGTGCCGATCTCAACCTTACTGTAATAGACAGCTTAGTCTTATGTGATACAAAGATCGTTGTCGCGATTTCTCTATCCGCAACTTGAAAACGAAAGCGAGATTACGGATAGCCTTAACCAACGCTCGCAGTATCTAAGTATTAATTTATGTTGCCTTGAGAAATATAACTTAACACAAATAAAAGTATTTAAAAAGTTATTTTGGTTAACAAGCTTAAATGGAAACTGGACGCTTTCTGGAGATATGTATTCATTAACCCTATCCTTACCAACATCGTCACATTCGTTACGATACAACCAATATTTTTCTTATTCAAATGTCTTTTGTACATCATAAAATTTAAAGAACATGAACAGTGTTTTGTAGGCCATGTTTTACTAAAGAAATTTTGCATCAGAAGAACTTAATACAATTGTTTTTGAGTGATAGAAAATATATTATTTTTGTGTTAGTTGGGTGTGAAGTTTTGGGGAAAATCGTGAAAATGGCTGGTAAGGAAGGTGAGAGTTAAAGGAGGACAACAAAACATTAAACATACGTTTGTGTCGCTGAAAACTTGTTCCCCTCGAGTTTTTGGATAAAATAAACCTCGGATTAGATCAATTTTCTTTCTGGTCCCCATGGGCTTATCTTAGGCCCACTGCGGTGTATCTTTTACGTCCAAGCCTGGAAAATACAAGACGGTTCTATCCATTTTTTATGGTGCACACACTTACAAAATCTCAAAAATTTTCCAAAAAATAATAAAAAAAGGTGAAGACATTGACATCGTCGGGACCGCGGAAGAATGTCTCTATAGGTGTGATGTCGATATATCAGTCATTTTAAAACTGAAAGAGAAACTAATGAGAAAATGCAAGAAAATATTAAGGAAAGTCAAAATTGATGGTATGGTGGCCTTTGAAAGGGCGGATTTTGAAATTTATGATGGTTCACTTGATATGACTTTAATAGTCTAATATTGTGGTCCATCTCTGAAGGCCAAGAATAAGTTTATGGATCCTTTCCTCAGCACTGGGCGGACCTCAAATAAGGAAGCACCCTCATGAAGTTGCTGTGGAAAACAGTGGAGGGTCTTGATAACTTCCATGGTGCCATAGCCTGAAACTGGTCCCAATGGTACCTTATCATCATCTGACTCCACAACGGCAATGGCGTCTTCAATAAATTAACAATAATAATAATAATAATAATAATAATAATAATAATAATAATAATAATAATAATAATAATAATAATAATAATAATAATAATAATAATAATAATAGAGCTTTATTGTTCAAAGAAATGGAAATTTATTTTGGTTCACATTGATGCCAATATAAAATATTATAGTTATATCATAGTGGACACAGACACGTTCACAAACCACACTCAAGTAGGTTACATATACATATACATAAACGCACACTTGACTCCTGAACTTAACTCATCAATGAAGTAGAAACAAACATAGTCATAGACATAGACTTCACAACAGAGAGGGAAATATGAATAGATAATAACTAAACAAAACTAATAATCATCAATATTATGACAGGAGTGATGATGATCATGACAACTACGGTGACAATGAAGATAATGCTGCTGCTGATGATGATGATGATGATGATGATGATGATCAGAAGACATGTATTATATGAAACTTAAATAGGGAACCATGAGCACACTATCAATACTAAAAATCTCATATACCTCCCCCCACCCAACTTATCTTCTTTTCAAGCATTTTAATCCCACCCCACCCTTGACAAATACCCTCTCTCTATACACTCTTCAATTAACGAATTAAAATTGACCATAGTTTCTATGCCCCTCCCAATTAGCTGATAAAATGACAAATCGTATTGCCCAGCAATCGGGAATTGGCGTAATAACGGTAGGTAAAATAAGCTCCTCCTACTTTGATTCTTGATGAATTTTGTGGAGACGATCAACATTTCTTTTAGATGTTACATAACTATCAACCGACATTCCACATATTAATGAGAAGACACAAATAATGAAACTCACCCCTTTGAACTTGCTGATCAGTCTCTCTAACTGATGATGACACATACCTAATATTAGTAGATACTAGACTAGGTGTGAAATGTGAAGAACATGCGAAATTGCGGCATCCGTCCCTTTGATCTAACAACGTAGACAAGTCTGTCATGTATGGTGAGAGGGCAAGAGAAGAACACCCCCCCCCCACCCCTTCTCTCTCTCTCTCTCTCTCTCTCTCTCTCTCTCTCTCTCTCTCTCTCTCTCTCTCTCTCTCTCTCTCTCTCTCTCTATCTATCTATCTATCTATCTCTTTCATCGTTGTAGTCGTCGTCATAGTAATGGTAGTAATAGAATTAGTGATAGTAGAAGTTGTAGTAATAGTGGTAGTAGTAGTAGTAGTAGTAGTAGTAGTAGTAGTAGTAGTAGTAGTAGTAGTAGTAGTAGTAGTAGTAGTAGTAGTAAAAGAAGTATAATAGATTGATAGTTTAATGGATTGATGACCAAGTTGATTGACCATGAAGTTCACACTTTCATCACACCCTCGCAACATTTTGTTTATTTATTTTTATATAATGTTTGCTAACAATGCGAATGTTCTGTCCCCGAAATGCCAATGTTTACTGTTTTCTCATATAATTTAACGCTGCCAGTTTTCTGGAAACCCCGTATATCGTTAGTCTCTCTCTATTCTCGATTCATCCGATAACTGCTGACATCTTAAATACGATGGCGGCGATTAGCCAATAAAAATTGGCTGTTGCCTGGTCTGCTCCTAGTAGTCTGTGCCACCCACCAAAAAGAAATTTTAAAAAAAAAATGAAAATAAACAAAACTATTTTTCAATTTCTCTAAAATGCAGTGCCGATGCTCAGCTTGTCGATCTCGGTATTATGGTCATTACCAATGCCACTATTACTGGTATTCAGTCTCGATACGGCTTTGACAATAGTTAATTTATTGAAGACGCCATTGCCGATGTGGAGTCAGATGATGATAAGGTACCATTGGGACCAGTTTCAGGCTATCATCATCATTGCCTTTTTCACCCTGGGTCAGGGTGTAGGCCACAGACAAACAGTTTCCATCCTTCCCTATCCTGAGCTATCTTTTTAATATCATTCCAGGTCTTACCACTTCTCTGTATATCAGCTTCTTTAATTCTTCTCCATGTTTCTCGTGGCCTTCCCCTTGATCTTCTGCCCTGAGTGTTCTTGTCAAATACTTTCTTTGTTATAGTGGAGTCGTTCTTTCTAAGCGTGTGTCCAATCCACCTCCATCGTCTTCTTCCTATTTCCTCTCCCACTGGTTTCTGCTGTGTTCTTTTCCATACTTCTTCATTTTTTATTCTATCCATCCATTTTATTCTGAGTAGCTGACGCATGCACCTGTTTACGAAAATCTGTACCCTCCTTATACATGCCTGTGATGCGTTCCAAGTTTCACATCCATACTAGTTTCAGGCTATGGCATCATAGAATTTATCAAGACCCTCCACTGTTTTTCACAGCAACTTCATGAGGGCAGCGAGTTCCTCACTACAAATACCTTGGTGTAACAATTGATGACAGGCTCAAGTGGGATGTACACTTGAAAATAATTAGGCATAAGATGTGCAGACGTACATATTTTTTATCAAAATACTCTCAGTTTAGAATAGATAAAACCCTCTGCACATTATTTTATAGAGCAGTAATCGAAAGTGTTTTGTCATTTTGTATAACAGCTTGGGGAGGCAATTGCTTAGCAGTGGAAAGGAACAAAATAAATTCAAATATTTAAAAATCCATTCAACGCTATATAAATGATGTTGACGATGTAAATCTTTTATATGAGAAATTTTATATAAATAAAATAACTAAAATATTAAATGAACATTATCATCAACTAAGACCATCAGATATTATGTCAGAAAGAAGTGGTCGCCTTTTCTCTATTTCAAGGAAAACAGAGAGACACCGAAAATCTTTTCTGCCGTCCAGTATTAGGCTTTGTAACAATAAGCAATAATCATTTTGTATAATTATATCGCATTTTTACTTTCAAAAAAATTTAAATATTAATTTATTAATTTATTTGTTTTGCAATCTTTTCAATTTTCAATGTATAGTGACACTTTTAACTATTTTACAGTGTTGAAATTATTCATAATATAAAGCGCAGCTCTGGTTATGGAGCTGCTCCTTTTTTATATATACATCCTATTTCCATTGTATTTTTATCTTATTGTGTAAATTATAACAAGTCTGTACAAAAATTTCCTTTTTGGGATGCAATAAAGTATTATTATTATTATTATTATTATTATTATTATTATTATTATTATTATTATTATTATTATTATTATTATTAGTATTATTATTATTATTATTATTATTATTATTATTATTATTAGTATCATTATTATTAATATTATTATTATTATTGTTATTATTATTATTATTATTATTATTATTATTATTATTATTATTATTATTATTATTATTATTATTATTATTATTATTATTATTATTATTATTATTATTATTATTATTATTATTATTATTATTATTATTCTTATTATTCTCTCATTATTATTATCATTATTATTATTATTATTATTATTATTATTATTATTATTATTATTATTATTATTATTAAAATATCGGTCTATATACTATCTTCTTCTTCTTCTTCTTCTTCTTCTTCTTCTTCTTCTTCTTCTTCTTCTTCTTCTTCTTCTTCTTCTTCTTCTTCTCTTCTTCTTCTTCTACTACTACACTACTACTACTACTTACTACTACTACTACTACTACTACTACTACTACTACTACTACTACTATCTTCTTCTTCTTGTGTACTTGTGGAGTTGACAAAATAAACTGA
>NC_088366.1:17584524-17592461 GCF_034508935.2 Berghia stephanieae | reverse complement strand
TACTACGTACTACTACTACTACTACTACTACTACTATTAATACTAATACTACTACTACTTTAAATAATTAAATAAATCCTTTCTTTAAAAAATATAGCATTGTGGAGAACATTGTGCTTATTTGAGTCAATAAAAAAAATGATACGGCGCACAACTCTACTGAAAGATTTGAAAATTAGAAATGTATTTTTTACAGATAGATAAACAGATAACTTGATTGAGTCAGTTTGAAAGTTCGTTGAGTCACATAGATATCATAAAATACGTACCGACGACACTAACATCTCAAATTCAACTAATTTCGTCACTGTAAAAAGTTGTCAGTTTGCGTCATCTATTTATGACATCAAGTATTATTATTACTTCCGTTGTGTTGTTGATTTAGCGGTGATCAGTGTTGTTATGTAGTAGTATGTTCTAATTACGTGTATGTTTGTGTGTGTGCGTGTGTGTGTGTGTTTGTGTGTGTGTGGTGTGTGTGGTGTATACATGTGTGTGTGTGTGTGTTGGCATTTTTCAGCAAATCGTGGCATTCATAGTGATATTATTGATTTGATCACATGAAGGTATTTCAGTCGCCATTTTGATTCTTTTTTTTTACTATTAGGGTTAGCTCGAGATCGAAGGATTTTTTTTCTATTAGGGTTAGTTCTAAGTGTTAGTAAAGGTGCTATGATGTTTGTTTTTCCATAAGTTAAGTAAAGGGGAAACATTCCGAAAGCGCCTACATCCCCAGTATTCTTTAAATTTGTATTTTCACCGTTGATATTTTGTCAGGCGTTTTAGTTATTCAATTTGTCATCATTTTTTTCTATTAGGGTTAGCTCGAGATCGGAGGATATTTTTTTTTTTCTATTAGGGTTAGTCATAAGTTTTAGTAAAGATGCTATGATGTTTGTTTTTCCATAAGTTAAGTAAAGGGGAGACATTCCGAAAGCTCCTACATCCCCAGTATAATGTATTCACTTAATGTTAATTTTGCTGCTCGAAGCTCGAAGAAATAAATAATAATGTGACATTGAATGTAAGCTTCATATTGATTACTAAAACATATCAAAGGAAAGTTTCGGGTTTCCCCTTTATCAACAAAACAGGATGAATGAAACACCAAAGATGAATGATATAATGTGGTAGTGGCGTAGTTAAGATGAATAAACAAAACATTGGTTGGCAGGAAATGAGTATGCTCCTTTGTGAGAATACTAGATAGACACATACTTCTAAAAGGTGCGCAATTAATTAAGTGAAAAGAGGGGAGGCGGGAGGAACTGTGTAATGCAGTTTAGGAAGTGAAATATAAAAACAAGTAGACTGTTGTTGGAAGATAAATACAATGGAATTGAAATTCCTTTCTTAAAAAATATAGGCTAGCCTTGTGGAGAACATTGTCCCATTTGAGTCAATAAAAAAATATTATACGGCGCACAACTCTACTAAAAGATTTGAAATGCATTTTTTACAGATAGATAAACAGATAATTTTATTTCCTTTTATAATTCAAAGTCAGTTTGAAAGTTCGTTGAGTCAAACCGATATCATGAAATATGTACAGACGACACTAACACTCTCAAAAACAACCAATTTTGACACTGTAAAAAGTTGTCAGTTTGGCGTTTTTACGCAAATCGTCGCATTCAAAATAATGTATTCACTTAATTACTTTAAGGATTTCAGATCTACACTAAGTTTTCAACAGTTTTCATCTATTTATGACATCAAGGATTATTATTGCCGCTTTGATTCTTTCAGTGTGATGGTTTCGAGTGGATAATACCCAGGTTTAACTTCTTTGGTAATAAATTAAATAATAATAATAATAATCTAAAAAATCGAAATTTAAAACAAGAAAATAGAAGTTGCATTAAAGTAAAGGTAAAATTAGGTTTTAGAAAGACCTTATTCAATGTTATGAATAGTCAGGTGGCTCCGAAGCGCAGTGGATAAGCTGTCAGATTCTAACCTTGGAAGTACTGGGGTCAATCCCATTGTGTGTGGACATTTTAAAAAAAAGTTTACTTTATTGAGAAAGACATCATTTTCGTTGTTATAGTTACTGGACATATATTTAAAACCTTAAATTAATCTATTATTATTATTATTATTATTATTTATTATTATTATATTTTTAAAATAATATCTGTACCATTCAATGTGTAACCAACCTGCATTTATATGTAAACCTCGATTGTTATCATTTTATAATATTTTATCATTATCATCAATGTATTCGTTTACCGCGTCTTTGTCATTTTATTGGGGATTTTTTTTTCTTTTCTTTTTTTCTTCTTCCTCTTTTTTTTTTGGTTTGTTTTTGTTGTTTTTCAAAAACGCCCTGTCCCATCATTGTTTATGTTTATTTACCTTATCTACGCCATTCACTCTCATTCGTCCTTAGTGTCTTATTCGTAGTGTTTTGTTGATAAAGGGGAAATCAGAAACGTCCATAGTATGTCTTCGTCTATTAAATTGAGGCTTACAATTCAACACTTATCTTTATTTTTTCGAGCTTCAAGAAGCAACATTTTCATTAATCAACCAGCAGCGCCAACGGAGGTGCATAAAAATGGTGCGTTTTTGTACACCTTCAGTGGAGGTGCATAAAAACGGTGCCAAACGCCACCAAACATGATCACCAGAGTACTGTACTGTAAGGTAAGTTCTCGATCCCAGGATCGTCTTTCAACTCTGCTCACGTCTGCTACTTCAGGTTTATTTTCGCAGTTGATTTTATTACCACAACCTGTTTTCACACACGGACAACTATATGTTGCTGTGTCACGGGTCAGAGGCTATAGCGGCTTACACTTCATGTTGGGCCACACAGAAAAATCAACAGACGATGTACCAAGTTACACAGACAACGTTGTTTACCAATCTGCCCTCATTAAACCCTATTTTCACCTCTGGGGTGCAAACGCACCCCAATGCTATGTTTGTTGGCTCTAAAATCTACAATTTTTGACCTATAAACCTGAAATTTTGTGACTTTTCCTAAATTGACCCCTTAAATCACCTCCCCAAATTTTATACCTCTCACGTGCATCGTTTACTCACACCAGAAGACCTCCCATGGAATTTGAGATTTTACGCTTTTGGTGTGCAATTGCACCCCCTAATAAACAAGAGAAAATAACCAGAAACCTCCTATTTCATCCTTTGGGGTGCATATGCACCCCATGTATTTGTCTATAGTAGAATAGCAACTGGCCATATAAATTACCATTTTCTGGTGTAGATTATTATAAATAAGATACTTTTTGATATGTACTCAAGGTTGCCCACACCTAATTGGCAGAATAACCAAAATATAGGCCTCTGACCATGGCAAAATATGGATTTCTTCTTATCGTCACAAGTTATGCATTACTAATTGTAATTTATGTGATTTTCAATAAAGAAGGCCCACATTTTTGATAAACTGCCTGTATATATTTGTGTTAGATTGTATGTAATGTTCTCATACTGCGTGAGTTTGAATCCATATATATATATATATATTTATATATATATATATATATATATATATATATATATATACACATGTATAGTGTGTGGCTTTGTAGTCTAGTGGTAGTGGTAGACGCTACGACTCGTGATCGGAAGGTCAGGGGTTCGAATCCCGCTCTGGCGGTGCAAAGTTGACTCCTTGGGAAATGGTCTTTACACACATTTTCCACACCCCACTCATGTGTAAAACCAAGTACACTGGCCAGTCCTTGTCCTCACCAAAATTGTATCGCGCCTAACAGGCTGCTTGTCTCGTCTTATGTTGTGTGTTGCTGTTGGTCTGTAACCCCTTGTAAAGCGCTTTGAGCACCTCGGTGGATATCGTGCTATATAAAAGCTCTGTATTTTATTTAGTCATATGAGTTTGTCAATTATATATTTTTTATGCTGCTAATGCACACCATATGTAATTTCCAAGATGATAAGTGAGTAGGTACAGCATGTTTGTATTGTTAGATATATATATATACATATATCTAACAATACAAACATGCTGTACCTACTCACTTATCATCTTGGAAATTACCATTTGTCAGTGTTCCACTGTGTTTTCAAAATTTTGAAATAGAATGAAGGACAATATTTTTGACTAGCAATAGGCAATCAATCGTTTTATTTGGAAATCGAAAAACAAACAAATTAGTGGGTTTAATTATTGAATTTCATTGAAAACTTTCAAACTAAAAACAAAAAGGTTCAAACATGTACCTACAGTACACTCAATTCTATACAGTAGAACAAATCAAAATAAAACATCAATCATTGTATGTCCAATTTCTTGTCATCAATCGCTGTCAGCACAAATACCATATGACATGTACTCATACTTATTGTTAAAATTTTCCTCACCATCTCAATCTTGCTATCGACCTATACTTACACTGTACAAATCTATTCTGCACAATGGTCACACACTTTGTAGCTTTTACTGTGGTCTTTGCAAGCAAATGCCTTACATTTTGAACAAGTTTCCCTTATTTTTCTGTCCTTCTTCCTCGGACACATTTCACATCTTCCTTGGCTTGATGCTTTCCTCTTTCTCTGTCCTTCAATCTCAGGTCTTGTTGCTGATTCTCTTTCATCATTGAGATTCCATTCCATCTTTATTATTTCATATGATAATTTCACCCGTCTTGTTGTTTTCGACATTGTCATTCTTCTTGTCAAATGTTCAAAAAGAAGTTCCTTTGCTAACAGTTCGTTGAAATGGCCCCTGTCTTTGTATGATTTGGTGTCTTCTGGATGAACAGTCTTGTATAAAATATGGGCTGCCACAGCCGCTGTATCCAGCAAGTTGTAAAACTGGACCATGGGCCATCTTCTTGACTTCCTTTTACAAGAAAAACTGTGGCACATGTAGTCAAATGTGTCGACTCCTCCTTTGGTTTTATTATAATATCTCACCATCACTGGCTTCTTTTTCGTTCCTTGGTCGATGTCAGGAGAATGATGCATCGTACTCAGTACAACAACATGTTTCTTGTGGTTAGATTTGTGTGCCACAATGCTTGCACCATCTTTGAATAGGAAGGCACTGTCAAATTTCTCAAGTTCTTTTCCTGTCTGAAACGATGATGGTAGAAATGACTTATTTCTCCTGACTGTCCCCACTATTGACAAACCTCTTCTAGACAAGTGCTCTGCTAATTCTAAATCAGTAAAAAAATTGTCACATGTAACGTTCCTGCCAGTTTTATGGTAAGGATCTACCAGTTCCTTTACAGTCTCCCTCCCAAGGTTTGTTTTCCTTTCTCCATGTTTACCCAGGTACGGTATCATTTGGAGAGGGTAAGCTGTTTTGCTGTCACATATGTGAAAGAGTTTCATCCCATACTTATCTGGCTTGCTCGGTAAGTATTGCAAGAATGGGCACCGTCCTCTCCACGGAACAAGCTGTTCATCTATAGTTATGCATTCTGAGGGAATGTATGAAAGTTGCAAATTCTTGTTGATTTTGTTCATGAGATCCCTAATTGGTGAAAATATATCCCTAACTCGCCTGATAGCACGTGTCCTTTTATCATCAAAGCGCAAGTTGATGCAGAGTTTTACAAATCGTTTCATGCTCATTGTGCATATTGCAACATTGTCTGCCGAAGCTCCTCTCCATATCTTTGCCACTGCTAGAAGACCAAGCTTTCTCGCACCCAAATGAATAAAAAGGCCTAGCAATGCTGTCATTTCTATAACATCTACATTCTTCCACTGCACACCTTCATTTCTTGTTCCTTCTAAGTTTGTCATCTTCACAATATCACTAATTATTTGTGCAGTGAAAATCATCTTAAAGGCTGACACAATTGAATCTATCTTTGCCGGATGTCTTACGTTGGACTTGGGAGGCCTAAAAACATTTCTTGTAGGTGTTCTCCCAACCTGGGACACCGGTACTTTACTCCACATAATATCCCCCTTTTTGCTCAAAACTACATTGCTAGATGCTGGCAATGATACAGAATTACCCAAATGAGTTTCATCACTGTCTTCCTCTTCTTCGTCAACTTCTATTTCTGGGTCTGATTGGTTCAGGATCTCGGGATATTCCTCCCCGTCGCTGCTTTCATCGGATGAGTGTGCATTGTCATCAGCTTCAAGTTCATCATCATCTGGAGTCCAATTGATATCTGTATCTGATGAAAATTGGTGAAATGTATATTATTAGTATTGCTTTTATATTGATCCTTCTCCTCATCATATCTTTTACCCCTTAACGACAAGATTAGGTTTCACCAGAACCAAACTCTAATCTAAGAACATGTGTCAGTTTTGAACTGACTGTTGCAGTTTTCACCTAGAGATTAGTTGTGGTGCTGCTCGAGACGCATCACAGTTACTTATCTCTAGGTGAAAACTGCACACGATAGAATCGTGATTTAAATGTAATTAAGCCTGACAATCGAAACCTTCAATCATTATTCACACCATTCAGGACATCTATGACATCATCATAATAATAAATCAAGGGAATTTTGAAATAAAATGCAGGATTGGTACACTGAAAATTGTACTTCTCGTTATAAAGTAAAATCTGCTATAGTGTCAATGAAAGTAAGCACACAAAAAAACCAACTCACCATCTCTGCTTTCTCCCATATCATCCAGTAATTCATCCATATCACCACCAACATCAGATGAAGAACTTGGTTGTTGGGCAACAGGCTGAAGCTCAGTGTATACCAATTCCTCTTGTTCATTGTCGAAGCGCTCAAACAGATTAGTCCTAGAACTTGCCATTTATCTTTATAATCATAAACATGCCCTGCAAGAATAGATAACACATTTCAAGGTTTTAATAAATCTATTAGATCTGGATACAAGCATTTGCAATTTAAAAGATGATGATGATATATGTATTATAAATTATAAAGCATGTATACTAAAGTTTTCCAACAGTTTTTTATGTTTTGACAGAATTACAATTAATGGTAACAATATGTATTATAAATTATAAAGCATGTGTATACTAATGATTTTCAACAGTTTTTATAGTATAGGGTTTGACAGCATTACAAATAACAATGGTGAGTGACAAAACAATGTAGATCTAGATTATAGCTTTACATTTTTGGGATCTTCATATATACAGGAATCAGTTAAAGCTTACATTTTGATAAGATCTAGATTTTGTAAAGTATATTTAGTGGTAAAACAAAGCTTAGAATCATACTTTAAAAATGGTATTTACTTACCTAATCAGGATGTTGTTAGATTGAAAGTCAGGGCAGCCTTGTGTTTTGAATGGTGTTAAGAGAAAAGGAGGAATCCAGGAACAGGAAGTGGTGAATAATTCTAATAAGTTGCCAGATTATTTTTGAATATGTTGCCGAATAAGTTGGTGGAGTTTTGTCTCTATTCAGTAATAAGTCAAAATAGTATAAAATGTATAGAAACTAGTGATGTAAAGATGGGGTGCATTTGCACCCCAAAGAGTAAAATAGGAGGTTTCTCTCATTTGCTACTAAAATATTAGGGGGTGCAGTTGCACCCCACAGGATGAAAATCGGAATATTCCTGTTTTTTTCTATGTGCCTGTTAGGGGGTGCATCTGCACCCCAAAAGCATAAAATAGGATGCGTTTTCAAGGGGTGAAAATAGGGTTAAATGATGGTGGGTATAATATCGAATGAAAATAGTTCCTTCCCCGCAAAATTGCGGGCTTTTTACTAGTATATATATAAATATATATATATATATATATATATATATATATATATATATATATATATATATATATATATACATACTAGTGATCAAAAGAAAGTATACACTTGTTTTACCTACAGAATTGGTATGAAATCTTGTTCTGGTTTATTTAAAGCCTATGTGTAATCATAGTACTATCATTTATCTTTCATTTTGTTAGAATTTGTAACGTTTATGGTTGATCTTGTATGCAACATAGACCTTTTAAAATATGACCTTCAAAAAGG
>NC_088366.1:17574524-17577024 GCF_034508935.2 Berghia stephanieae | reverse complement strand
ATTTTGTATCTCTTGGGGCGAGAATAGAGACAAATGGAAACGCGACCCCTGAAATCCAAAGGAGGATAGCACGTGCCCAAACGGAAGTGACAAAAACGATGACATTATGGAAAAGTGAAAGCATCCAACTGAAAATGAAAATATTAAGAACATGCATATGTCCAACAGCATTATAAGTATGTGAATCATGGACAATCACCAAAAAAAAAACAACAACAAAAAACGATGAGAATAAAATTAATGCATTTGAAATGAAAGGTTACAAGAAAATTCTTCGTAACCCTGGACAGCAAAGGAAACTAACTAAAATGTGAAAGAGTCCCTGGGCATTGGGGAGCCATATCGTATCAAGATGAGACAGAAATTAAAACTTGACCCTTTTTTTTGGACGTATCAAGAGACATGACACCCTTGAAATGTTTTTTTCTAAAAAGTATTATGAAGGATATAAGAGGGAGAGGGAGACCAAGAAGAACATGGCCACAAGACATCAGCCAATGGATGAATAAGTCAGTGACAGAATGTGGAAGGATGGCGCAGGGCAGAAGCTTGTTTCGGTTGGCGGTTGTGGAGGCCAAGTCCAGGAAAGATAAGCCATGATGATGATACGTTTTATTTATGTAAATTTTGTATATTTATTAGTAACGTGCATTAACAGTGATAAAAATCTGCGATATAAATGCAAGGTATTATCATTATTACTATTATTATTATTATTATTATTATTATTATTATTATTATTATTATTATTATTATTATTATTATTATTATTATTATTATTATTATTATTATTATATTATATTATGATTATGATAGATTATTATTATTATTATTATATTATTATTATTATATTATTATTATTATTATTATTATTATTATGATTATTATTATTATTATTATTATTTATTATTATTATTATTATTATTATTATTATATTATTAGTCACTTAATCAGGGTTTGTAATGGAAAACAAAGTTTTACATACATATTGTAGAACAAACAAGAAGTTATATCAATCGAGGCAAGGATTATCACCAGCAGTGTCTGAAATAGAGATTTCAACCAATATATATATATATATATATATATATATATATATATATATATATATATATATATATATATATATATATATATATATTTCTATAAAAAATATAGCATTGTGGAGAACATTGTGCATATTTGAGTCAATAAAAAAATGATACGGCGCACAACTCTACTGAAAGATTTCAAAATTAGAAATGTATTTTATACAGCTAGATAAACAGATAACTTGATTTCCCCTTTTATAATTTAAAGTCAGTTTGAAAGTTCGTTGAGTCACATAGATATTATAAAATACGTACCGACGACACTAAAACACTCTCAAAATCAACCAATTTCGTCACTGTAAAAAGTTGTCAGTTTGAGTCATCTATTTATCACATCAAGTACTATTATTACTTCCGTTGTGTTGTTGATTTAGCGGTGATCAGTATTGTTATGTAGTAGTATGTTCTAATTGCGTGTATGTTTGTGTGTGTGCGTGTGTGTGTGTTTGTGTGTGTGTTGTGTGTGGTGTATACATGTGTGTGTGTGTGTGTTGGCATTTTTCAGCAAATCGTGGCATTCATAGTGATATTATTCACTTGATCACATGAAGGTATTCGATTTACACAAATTTTAAACAAGTTTCACCGATTAACAACGTCAACTAATATTACTGCTGATATTACGGTCGTTTTTATGCCATCGTTGTGATAATTATTGCCCTGGGAAATATTTGATTAAACGTTGTCGGCAAACTGTCACTTGTATCTGTCTTGCTTCTAGCCCGAACAAACTTGATATTTTTCGTGTCTGATTCAGATTTTCATTTGACCTCATATAAGTTAGGTAAAGGGGAGACATTCCGAAAGCTCCTACATCCCCAGTATTCTTTCAATTTGTATTTTCACCGTTGATATTTTGTCAGGCGTTTATTTATTCAATTTGCCATCATATAGATTTGTGAGGATTTTTTTATCTATTAGGGTTACCCATAAGTCTTAGTAAAGGTGCTAGGGGGGAGACATTCCGAAAGCTCCTACATCCCCAGTATTCTTTCAATTTGTATTTTCACCGTAGATCTTTTGTCAGGGTTTTATTTATTCAATTTGTCATCATAAAGAAGCATTTAAAAAAATCTAGAACAAACCTTGATAGATTTGTGAAAGTTTAACATTTCCTAATTTGACCATTGTTTTGATTCTAGGCCGCCATTTTAATTTGTGAAGTATTGAAAGGTAGTACAAAGCAGTCCGAGGGGTTTTTTTTCTATTAGAGTTAGTCATAATGCTAGGGTGTTTTTTTTTTCATATTAGGGTTAGTTAAAGGTAGTCTAGATTTTACTGTTTCTTGGGGTTAGTTGAGGGAATATTATTTAAGTTGTCTCCCTTTGTAGGCGCTTTCGGAAGGCTTCCCAAGTCAAGCGTGGTAAAGACTTGTGACTTATTGATATTGATAACTACTGACTGATAAA
>NC_088366.1:17550014-17565014 GCF_034508935.2 Berghia stephanieae | reverse complement strand
GATGTTTCACCCGCCAACTACTGTCAAATCCTATACGTCGATTTTTCGTCTGCCTTTAATGCCATGAAAACCAACATATTAATCAATAAACTGCATGCTCTAAACCTTCCCCATTACTTCATCAACTGGTGTAACAACTTTCTCATCGATCGCCCCCAACATGTCAGAGTAGACTCAAATATATCATCAGTAAAAACTCTTTCAAACGGATGCCCACACGGGTGTGTAAGCTCACCTCTAATTTACATCCTCTATACAAACGATTGTGTGGCTAGTTTTGATAACTGCCGACTCATCAAGTATGCTGATCTGATGACACAGCTATACTCGGCCTGCTCAATGATTCCGTCTCCGAATTTAAATACAATGAGCAAGTTAATAAATTCAGCAAATGGTGTGTCGATAACTGTCTAGAGCTCAATGTAACAAAAACAAAGGAACAACTGTTTGATCACAGAAAAATAGGAAAAAGAGCAAGACAAATAACAAAAATTAACAATCAGGCGGTTGAAATTGTTGAAAAGTTTAAATATCTTGTGGTAACTATAAATAACAGTCTAAGATTTGAATCGCACACCAACAATGTCATCAAAAAATGTAACCAGCGCTTGTATATACTCAGAAAATTAAGGTCTTTCAATGTGAACAGAAAGACCATGATACATATCTACAAGTCATTAATATTGAGTATCGTTTCGTTTGGAATCACAACGTGGTATGGAAGCTGTGGAACAAAAGAAAAATCCAAACTACATAGAACCCTCAAAGAGGCTTCAAAAATAATTAACACTGACCTTAGAAGCTTTGACACAACTTATATTAATGCAGTTGAGAAGAAAGCTTTTAACATTATCAACGAAAAGAGGCATCTGCTGAGCGAAAAATTCCAACTTCTGCGCTCCGGAAGACGGAATCTAGAAGCAAAATGTAGGACAAATCGACATAAGGCAACCTTCATTCCAACCGCCATAAAATTAATTAACAAATCTTCTGTGGAAAAATGAGACAACCAATGAAAATAACGAGCTACAGTGGCGTGAATCATCATCATCGACATTGCCGCCGTCGTTATCATCATCATCATCATCATCACAATCATCATCATCATCATCATTATCGTAGTCATCACCATCATCATCATCATCATCATCATCATCATCATCATCATCATCATCAGCATCACAATCATTGCCATCTTCTTCTTAATATAATACACTATATTTATAATATGGTCATCTGCTGTCCCAGCAAATATATCGTATCGTTCTGTCTGTCTGTCTGTTTGTGTGTATGTATGTATGTATGTATGTATGTATGTATGTATGTATGTATGTATGTATGTATGTATGTATGTATGTATGTATGTATGTATATATGTATGTATGTATGTATGTATGTATGTATGTATGTATGTATGTATGTCTGCATATATGTATATATGTATGTGTGTATGTATGTATGTATGTATGTATGTATGTATGTATGTATGTATGTATGTATGTATGTATGTATGTATGTATGTATGTATGTATGTATGTATGTATGTATGTCTGCATATATGTATATATGTATGTGTGTATGTATGTATGTACGCTCATTTCTTTTGTATACATGTGTAAAGCGTGTATGTTCGTGTATGACTGTGTCTGTTTTTGTAAATATGTTGATGTTCATACCATGAACCAAACTGTTTACCTCACATGAATTGCCTTTAATTTGGACAATAAAGATTATTATTGTTATCAATATTATTATTATAAACAATGGCTTTATGATCTTTATGGTTTTAAAAGACTGCTACGGATTGCACATAACAATATAAAGTCATAATTCAAATTATTAACTTTGTCAGTATCTCAGTAACATTACATTCTTTCACTTTCAAGGATTTTGGCCGATTTCACTTCAAATGACCATTACTCAATAATCGTCGCTTAACTGGCAATTCTGTTTGGGGGTAGTTGCACACATATGTAATGGCTTGTGATCGCATAGTGGTGTTTTTGATAGATAGTAATATTATCCTTTGCGTTGTGTTGTAGCTATTAATAATGACGAAAGAGTTCAAGGGCCGATGATGATAACTGAATGTACAACATCAAGACATTCAAATAAAAATCCAGATTCCAAGTTTCATTTCTTACAGTTTTATTTGTTGTGATAAATTCAAAATCCAAATCATCATTAATTCCAAATCCAAATCAAATAGCATGGTCATAATTTAATCAGTTTCATAAATTCAAAACCCGTAAAATCAATCCAAATGTAAAGCCATTTTGCCTAAGTAACCAATTTCAATATACGTGGAATATTTATAAGTCCGTAAAATAAAAGATTCTTAGTTGGACATTAGGAAAGTGCAGCTCATCGTGAAGTAGAATGCAGAATAGCCGAAAGTAGCATAGAATCTAGCAACACTATCGTTTTCCGCTATTGTAAATTATTTCAAGCCACACCTCTTACTAGTTTCGACAGTTCCCTGTCGGTCTACTATCCAACCCCTCAAGGGTCAAATCATAGTCAAATCTGAAACGTCAATTCCTACATATTAATGTTAAACCCCGCCTTTTCTGATATAATAGTACTTTTGGTAAACGTTAGTTTTACGTTCAGCACGCCCCAATAATCTGTACGTCCAAATAATAAATTCCGAATTTGATGCTATTATCTCCAAATACCAAGTAACACCGATCAAAGAAAGTAATTTTCTAGTACTCAAAATAATGATTAATCCTTTAACTTTGGAACGTAAAATTGTCCTAGACTACTCAATACAATGACGAAGTTTCATTGATATACAAGCACTGTGAACTCATTAACCCCACTTGCTATAAGCTCTTACATGTTTTCACTCTGATGAAATAGAACATGTTAACTATCACATTCTATATCATAACGTAAACAATCAAATCTGTATAGTGACATTTTAATACAATTAACATTTTATTCAATGTACTTTTGGTAAAATTCTAAATTTTTGGTGTCTTTTTATTTCATACCGTAATAATTTATTTTTGGATGAAATTTCTTTATTTAAAATCAGTTTAAAAGAAGAAAGATGGACCTAAAAGTAAACTGAAGAAAAAATGACTCGTAATTTGAACATTTAGTCATAGAATAATTTTAAAATGCATGTTTTATGCATAATTTTCCTACTCAGTGATCACTCCTTACTCAATCGCCTGCTGTGGTAATTAATTACTTAGTGACAGCTTTATCTCTTGTAATCAGCAAGTGGTGCCGTCGTTCAGGCTAGATCACAGAAACCTTGACTCTTTGCTAAATGTGCAGTTTCAGCACGGTTTTCGTGGCCGTGCCAAGGATCGGATATTTCTTAATAAATGTAACCTTAAACTTTTATATTCTGGTTGTTTGTTTTTGTTTTTAAGGGTTTTACGGTGCTTGCAACACATTTAGGTTATATCAGCGCCAGAAAAAAGGAAGAAATGGGCTAGTAAAAAGTATTAGAATTACAATTAAAGCACCCAAGAAAAAGTAAGACATAGGGGAACTGGGAACAAATAGGGATCAGATATAGATTCCAAGAGTATACCACCAATGTACTTAGTTTGAGATGTCAAAACATTAACTACCTTTGTCTAACTGCATACTCCCTATACGTCTCATCAGGACACAAACACAAAATACAACAAAGAGGAGTATACTCAAATGCTTACATTATACATTCAAAATAACAAATATAATAAAACATAACAGAGAGATGATTTACAAGGAGAAAAATATCATCTCCCAAAACAATAACTATGCACTTGACTGTTTCCCTCCCAGCTAGCACTCCGGCCAGGTTCAGGACAAAACCAAGTAATCTCATTCCAAGACAAAGACAGAAAGCATGTTGGAAAACAGATATAAGGGGATTGAAGACAAATTATGTACCCCCTGCCCACTATGTGAGGTCAGGAACCCCACCTAGATAGTCTGGTTAATACAGTTTAGTGAGACCCAAAGTGACGTCAACTTCATTCTATCTATATTCAAGTTTTCGTCTAACCCAATCATCGATCACATTTTTGCTATCCGCGTTTATGAGTAATTCTCACTAAACTGTATTAACTCGTAGCCATCGTTAACTTCTAGCCTGACACTGACCAAAAAATGACGCCAAAAGGCAAGTCTCTGGCCACAAAAGAAAAACAAATCGTGAGTTGTACTCAATAGTTCAACCAATGGAATCACTTGTTTCCCTGAGCTCTACTGACTAACCCTGCGTGAGTTCCCCAATCTTGTACAGCTTATACACCAACGACTGCAGACCATCCTTTGAAAATTGTTTTATAGTGAAATATTCAGATGATACTGCTATTATTGGCTTATTAAAAGATAAAGTTATCGAAAAGAATTATTTCAAACAAACTAATATATTCACCGACTGGTGTAAACAAAATCAGCTTGAATTAAATGTTGAAAAAATGAAAGAACAGGTGTTTGGTGTAAAAAATAAAAACGACTTAATGTGTGTGACAATCGGTAAAGATGATGTTGAGATAGTTGAATACTTTAAATATTTAGGAATAACAATTGATAGTTAACTCAATTTCTCTCAACATAATATAATATAATATCTAAGAATGTTGCCCAAAGATTAAACATCCTAAGGAAATTGAGAACATTTCAAGTAGGGAAGAAAACTATGTTAAAATTTTATTATTCATTGATCATCCCTATCCCTACTAGGCTTTTTGACTTTCACTACCTACAAGGCTGGGTCTGAGTGACCCATATACCTGATTAGAGCAAAAAACATTTTACCCACACTTCCTACCAGGCTGGGTCTGAGTGACCCATATAGCTGATTAGAGCAAAAAACAATTTACCCACACTTCCTACCTGGCTGGGTCTCACTGACCCATACACTCTAACATGGTTAATCTATTTCTAAAACTGTATGCACTCATTTCACCACTTGATGAATGAGAAAAGTAATAGTAAGAGTAATTTATATAGCGCTTTCCACAAATTTTCATAGAGCTCTACGTTCCCCAACCCCTTTTCACCCAAAAAATGTGATAGCAAAGAAAGAACAAGAATTTATTGAAACAACACAAGATTCATGATTTATTTGAAGCAATGTTGCTTCTCCTACTCCTTAGCATGACACACAGAGCAAATTGCTAAAGTATGCTCCTTGCATAATGGTGCAAAGCATGAAGAGCATTGGACTGATGCCTTTCTATCGCTCTTCCCAGGACAGCGAGCACATCGTTTTCTTTTAGACGCAGGTGGCTTAACACCGTTGTCAACAGGCCTTGGGTGGATGATAACAAGAGGATCTCTGCCCAGAAACAAATCCATAGCACAAGCAAGCGGTTTGGGCAAAAACTTGTTGCCACGACGTCGTTCAATTTGAGGAGTGATGAGGCCTTCAGCTATATCCAATTGGAATTTGCGCAGCAAGTCTTTGTCACAAACTCTTTCATTAGGAAATTTGGTTTGGTAAACCACTGATGCCGCAATGCTGCCAATGTCCAATATGTTGTAAAATGTAACCATGGGCCATCGCTTGGTCTGACGCTTTGTACTCGTAGTGTGAGCCATGAGATCCATCGTGTCGACACCTCCTTTGGTACTATTGTAGAAGTCGACGACTTCTGGAATTTCTTTTTTATGCTTGTTGATCACAATGTTGTCATCTGAATGCAGGCTGGAAATTACAATGACATTCTTTTTTCCCCAGACTTGTAACTCACAAGCATTGAATTATTTTGAAATGCAAACTTCGGCTCCCCCTTTTTTGTTTGTTTGGGATCTTGGAACTCTGGGGGAATGAACCGTTTGTTTCGTCTCACTGTTCCAACGAGTGACATCTTCTCTCTATCCAACTTGTTTACGAGTTCATAATCTGTAAAAAAATTGTCACAGGTGACATTTCTTCCTGAGCCATAGAATGGTTCCACAAGAGAAAGGGTTGTGTTTCGGCCAAGATTTGCAGTAGGGTAGCGACCGACTTTGCCTAAATAAGGAATTCCTGTCAGTGGGTAGAATGTTTTTGAGTCCACGGCCCAGAATATCTTCAGCCCATACTTGTCAGGCTTTGAGGGCAAGTACTGCAGAAATGAACACCTCCCCCTCCATGGGACAAGTTGCTCATCAATTGTGATTGACTCGCCGGGAACATAGTGACGTTTCAATGTCAGCAGAAATTTTTCCCAGAAATCTCTTACTGGGGCAAACACATCTCGTTCTCTACGACCACTCCTGGAGGACTTGTCATCAAAACGTAGACGATTGCAGAGAGAAAGGTATCTGTTTCTTGAAAAGCAGCATCGCACCACGCTTTCCTGGCATTGCTGTCAGCCATGATGTTTTGAATAGAAGGGAAAGAGGAAGTTTCTAAGGGACATCACACTGGTTTTTTTTCTTTACAAAGGGAAATAACTCATAAATCAATTGCAATATAAAAAGTAACATATTATAGCCCATCTTAATATAATATGAATCTATACTGCAGTATCTAAACCACGAATGCCTGAGTTTTTCTCTCATTGAGAAGTATATGGGTCAGATTGACCCAGCCTGGTATGAGCAATGTCTAATTGAAAAAAAAATCACTCAAACGCTACAGTATGGGCTCAACTTTTCAAAATTTTGATATAATGTGTAAATATGGTTAATTTAGGAATACTCTGAGCCTTAAGGTAATTGCTGTAATTGTTTTGCTATTATATGGGTTAATGCAGGGTGTCGGGTCATTTTGACCCAACGTAGTAGGGATAAGGTTAAAAGTGTAATTGCGTTTGGCTGCACCATATGGTTTGGCGGATGCCGACTTAAAGATCAATCAAAAATTTCAAAATCTATTAAAGAGGCATCAAAAATAATATACCATCCTCTTGATGGAGTAGAAAGCATAATAATAATAATAATAATAATAATAATAATAATAATAATAATAATATAATAATAATAATAATAATAATAATAATAATAATAATAATAATAATAATAATAATAATGATAATAATAATAATACTTTATTGCATCCCAAAAAGGAATTTTTTTGTACAGACGTGTTATAATTTACACAATAAGATAAAAATACAATGAAAATAGGATGTATATATAAAAAAAGGAGCAGCTCCATAACCAGAGCTGCGCTTTATAATATGAATAATTTCAACACTGTAAAATAGTTAAAACTGTCACTAAAAATTAAAAATTGAAAAGATAGCAAAACAAATAAATTAATAAATTGATATTTATATTTTTTGAAAGTAAAAATGAGAAATAATTATATAAAATGATTATTGCTTGTTGTTATAAAGCCTAATACTGGACGGCAGAAAAGATTTTCGGTGTCTCTCTGTTTTTGTTGGAATAGAAAAAGGGCGACCACTTCTTTCTGACATAATAATTGATGTTCTTAGTGGATGATACTGGTCATTTAATATTTTAGTTATTTCATTTATACATTCATGGAATTCATGGAAAACCAATATAAAGGAAAGCATTCTCAATTACCAACAATAAAATACATATTTTACACCATGAATTTAGTCTTTTACCATCTGCGAGAAGGTTTTGTCAGATTAAATGTAGAACGAACAAGTATAAATCAACGTTCGTTCAATCAGCAAAAAAAATGTTGAATATTTCATATGGTACAGCAAAACCAAGGATTGATGCGTTGACTGATTGACTGATTAATTTATTTAATGTTAGATTAATTGACCAATTGATAATGATGATAATATTTGGTGTCGAATTGCCACAATTGTAACAATTTGAAAACGAAATGAATATGTTTATGTTGTGTATATCGCACGCACGAAAGAAAGAGAGGAAGAGAGAGAGAGAGAGAGAGAGAGAGAGAGAGAGAGTGTGTGTGTGTGTGTGTGTGTGAGAGAGAGTGTGTGTATGTGTGTGTGTGTGTGTGTGTGTGAGAGAGAGAGAGAGAAGAGAGAGAAAATAAGCAGGAGTGAAATATATGTTCAATGTTATAGTTATCATATAACGTTATAACAAGTGTAACTAAATGACAAATTGCCATATTTATGGACAATATTATTATTATTATTATTATTATTATTATTATTATTATTATTATTATTATTATTATTATTATTATTATTATTATTATTATTATTATTATTATTATTAACTCACTAGAAACTGCACAAAGGTAAAAAAAAAAAAAAATGACGTCAAACTTTACGTCCTGGTGAGTTCTAGTATCAGGGTATAAGTTGATGATGGCAACGATTAACCAGACCGTAGCCATCGTTGTTATAGCCTGACACTGAAACCCAAAAAAGACTGGCATTTTGAAGTCATTATTTGGTTTTTGCACCGCTTAGTGAGGAGTTGTCGTTAGTAGTGCTCATGGAAACAAGTGGTCCCATTGGTTGAACTATTGAATCAACTCACGATTTGTTTTATTTTGTGGTCAAAGACTGGCATTTTGACGTCATTTTTTGGTCAGTGTCAGGCTATAAGATAACAATGGCTAAGGTCAGGCTATAAGTTAAATATGGCTACGACCAGACTATAAACGTTTAAGCTTTCAAATAGTTTTGTGTGTTGGTCTGTTAGACTTCCGAATGGCAATTTTGTGAGCTTCTTAACCAAGCGCACACTATCTATAGATAGAATGCGCTTGGCCAAGGAGTTCACAACATTGCCATCCGGAAGTATAACGGACCAACACATAAACTCTGTGTAACCATGAACTTTTATAGTCTGGTTAATACAGTTTAGTGAGAACAACTCACAAACGCGGATGGCAAAAACAATAACAAAGGCCTGCGTGACGTCATCTGCATACTATCTATAGATAGTAAAGATAGTTCGAAGATAACGTCACTCAGGTCTTTGTTATTGTTTTTTGCCATCCGCGTTTATGAGTAATGCTCACTGAACTGTATTAACCCGACTACAAACGTTCATGGATACACACAGTTTTGTGTGTTGGTCCGTTACACTTCCGGATGGCAATGTTATGAGCTTCTTAGCCAAGCGCATACTATCTATACGCTTGGCTAAGACGCCAATGATAATAATAATAATAATAATAATAATAATAATAATAATAATAATAATAATAATAATAATAATAATGATGATGATAATAATAATAATAATAATAATAATAATAATAATAATAATAATAATAATAAATAATAATAATAATAATAATAATAATAATGATAATATAATAATAATAATAATAATAATAATAAAAATAATAATAATAATAATAATAATAATAATAATAATAATAATAATAATAATAATAATAATAATAATGTAAAATCATCTAAAAATATTATTAGTAATTAATAGATTTTTTATTTAATAAGTTGAATTAATTAAATAAAATCGTGAGATAAAAAAAGAAAAGAAGTCCTTGGTACAACTCAAATAATTTACATTTTATGAATCTACATAGAATACGTCATGACGATCATCATCATATTCATCAAGTGCCAGGCCTGTTGCAGACATCGGCGATCATGTCCCTCCAACCATATCTGTCCTCAGATCTTCTCATGACGATAATGATTTTTTTACACTGTACTATGAGCTTTGTGTACTTAAGACGTATACAAAATATCAAACGCTTTTATTAAACCCCTTTAATAACAGATCATAATTGGTTCTCAAATTTTACGATTAAAACATTTCATTATCATGCGTCAATATATATATTTTTATAAAACCGGATGCATGCCGGGGAAATGATTTTTTTTTAAATTCCTATTTTTTATTACAAAGGGTACTATGGACGCCTCATAACATTTTTGCTATTATGCTGTCGTAAAATCGGGGTTTCAGAGAAATGGGGATGATCTATGTTATTACCTTTCCATGTCTATTTTATTGATTTATGTTGTGAAACCGTCTTCACATGGATAAGTAGTCCCACGCACCCTCCCCCCTTCACCGTAACCACGTCACCGGGTAGTGTAGCACCAAATACTTTATGGCATGCTTCTCCAAAACGTATACAAGTAGGTACCTCCCTATTACCTTCCCCTTTGGTTGCATGATTCGATGGATGGGTAGATGGATAGATGGATAGATAGATGGGTTGATGGATCATTGGGTGGATGGACAGATGGATGAGTGGATAGATGGATGGATGGAATAAATAGATGGATGGATGGGTGGATGGATATGTGGGATAAATAGATGGATGGATGGATTGATGGATGGATGGATGGATGGCTAAAATAGGTAAATGGATATATGGATGGATGGATGGATGGGATGAATAGATAGATGGATGGAACTCTTAACGAATTCAGTGGTCTTGCATATGACATTGTGTCGACTATATGGTGTGCCATTGTAATTTTACAAATGTACACATGGGAAGGATCATTGGTGTGTATCAAATTTAATCTATCATCATCACCACCACCACCACCACCACGAATTCAAAGACGGGTTAAAATCATATCAAACCAAAAATTAGTGTTGTTTTCGGATTCAGCAGAAAAAAAAATCAGAAGGATGAAGTCACAAATCCATGCCAATTCCTAAATCTTTAAAAAAAAAAAGGATTTCCTTTGTTTTAAAAGAAATTATACTGCACACTGAAACAATTCACGTAAAACGTTTATGTAACAAGATCAATCCAGGCATTTAATCGTAAATAGCTAGTAGACACTTTACCAACAGGCAAGGGCCGTGACAAAAAGAAGAAAGACGCGAGAGAGAGAGAGCGAGAGAGAGAGAGAGAGAGAGAGAGAGAGAGAGAGAGAAGGAGAAAATTATAAACACACGCAGAGAGGAAAAAATGGCACAGAGAGAGAGAGAGAGAAAAGAGAAAATGACACAGAGAGAGAGAGAGAGAGAGAGAGAGAGAGAGAGAGAGACAAAGAGAGAGAGAGAGTGTGTGTGTGTGTGTGTGTAAGAGAGAGAAAGGAGAAAATGACAGAGAGAGAGAGAGAGAAGAGAAAATGAGAGTATTAATTACTATTAATAATAATAACATCGCTCCATCACTTCGAGACAGCGTGACTAATCGGTACGGCCTTTGCTTCGTACCCGAAAGGTACCGAGTTCGATCACTCGCCGCTGCGCTGAGAGAGAGAGAGAGAGAGAGAGAGAGAGAGAGAGAGAGAGAGAGAGAGAGAGTACGAAAGAAAGGGATAGACAAAGAGTGAATGAGAGAGAGATATTGAGAAAGAATGAAAGAAAGACAGAGAGAGAGAGAGAGAGAGAGAGAGAGAGAGAGAAAGAGAGAGAGAGAGAGAGAAAGAAAGGCACAGAGAAAGAATGAAAGATAGAGTGAGTGTGTGTGATATATATATATATATATATATATATATATATACATATATATATATATATAAATATATATATATATATATATATATATATATATATATATATATATAGAGAGAGAGAGAGAGAGAGAGAGAGAGAGAGAGAGAGAGAGGGCATAAAATTGACACGATATGTCTATTAACCAGCGCGCCTGAACTAAGGTGAAGCCCTGTGCTATAAACACAACAACAACAAGCTAAGACTTCTGATCAAACTTGTCTCTTTTATTATCATTCAAGTTTCATTAAATTACTATCGTTTGTATTTAATCATTTTGTTATTAAGTTATTTCGAGATCCTATACTGGTGACCCCGACGCTGAACATGGCAGAACAGAAAAACGAACTTTCTGACCTTTTGCAACAACTCCTTGTCCTCCAATCCTCCCAGCAAAGTCAAAGCACGGTTGGGGCAGTCTCACTCAAACTGCCAGAATTCTGGACAAAGTCACCAGACGTTTGGTTCGCAAGAATTGAAGCACAATTTAACACTCGCTGTATCACAAAAGACCATACAAAATACGACTATGTTGTTAGCACTCTAGATGTAAACACTGCAGAAGAAATGCAGGCAGTACTCACACACCCTCCACATGAAAATAAATATGAGACGCTTAAAAAATCACTAATCAAGACATTCGGCAAGTCTCAAGCCCAAAAGGATTTCGAACTGCTTAATCTCAACGGAATGGGTGACAAACGACCAACAGCGGCTGATGAGGAAAATCAACTCATTGAATGATGACCCCCAAACATTGAAACGGGCACTTTTTCTGTCAAAACTGCCTCCTGACATCCAATGCATTTTAACTAGTCAGAATATCGTCGACGTAGAACTTCTAGCTGAGGCTGCTGACAGGATTTGGGAGACGAAAGCAACTGCAAGACTTGCTGATGGCACTATGGAGCTACGAAACACAAACAATGTCGTAGCATCGTCGACAAGACAAGAATCCAGTGGCGGTTTCACGCCGATTGAAAACAATGGACAAACCCACATCGACGCCGCGAGTTTCAAACCCAATCGGGCACAACAGTCTCGTGGCAACAGATGATTTGGTCAACAGAGACGGTTTGTGTGTTTTTACCACATGAAGTTTGGATTCAAAGCTCAACGGTGTCGCCAGATTGTAGTTTTACTCCTTTGGGAAACGACAAGGCCAGTAGCTAGAAGTGGCGACTGCTGGCACACCAGACACAGCCACGAACACATTTTCAATCACGGACAGACGATCAGGAATACATTTCCTAATAGATACCGGAGTGGACGTTTCAGTTTTTCCAGCATCTGTCAACGAGAGAAAATGCAACTCCCCCTCCTCACCCTTATAAGCAGCTAACGGTACCTCTATCCGTCCATGGGAAAAACGAACCTTCACGCTCCA
The DNA here is from genome assembly GCF_034508935.2 of Berghia stephanieae. Taxonomy (NCBI): domain Eukaryota; kingdom Metazoa; phylum Mollusca; class Gastropoda; order Nudibranchia; family Aeolidiidae; genus Berghia; species Berghia stephanieae. Next base: position 17,552,338 of record NC_088366.1, on the reverse strand, counting down.
CTTTGGACAAAAAAAAAAACAATTTCTTACACATGAGTTCGTTCTGGCATACGTCACGAGACCTACCCTTGGAGCAGATTTTTTTATTCAACATGAACTCCTCGTTGACTTAAAAGGTAGACGCCTTATGTCACTCGGCAGTGTTTTAGCCTCGCTTCAGCCAACTAGAACCTCCCACTCGGTTTCGGGACTCTCCTTTGCAGAGAAAACCTCATACTCATGCATGTTGTCAGAATTTCCACAATTGCTTACTCCAAGATTCAGTTCACCTGTCAACAAGCATGGTGTGGAGCTGTATATAGTTACAGACGGACCGCCAGTTCACGCCAGAGTTCGTCGTCTTACGGGGATAAACTGACAGCAGCTCGACAAGAATTTCTGGCTATGGAAGAAATGAGGATCATTCGACGCTCTAACTCTCCACGGTCTTCACCTCTTCATGTTGTTCCGAAAGATGACGGGCAACTCCGACATTGCGGTGACTATCGCCACCTCAACACACAAACAAAAGATGACAGATATCCTTTACCGCACATTCAGGACTTCAATAGACGACTTTCAGGGTGCAAAGTTTTCTCTAAAGTCGATCTTGTTAGGAGTTATCACCAAATACCCGTCGCAACTACATCCATTCCAAAACCGCAATAACTACTCCATTTGGCCTCTGGGAGTTTGTACGTATGCCATTCGGCCTCAAGAATGCTGCCCAGACATTCAGAGGCTTATGGATGGAATCCTGAGTAACGCTCCTTTTGCATTCGGCTACATCGATGATATTCTAATAGCCAGCCACTCCCATGAAGATCACCGTGAACACCTTCACCATCTGTTTCAGCTTCTTTCTGACAACGGGTTGGTTATCAACAAAATCAAGAGTGTATTTGGGGCTAGCAAACTTGACTTTCTTGGCCACCGTATCACATCACAAGGTATTCTTCCACACCCTGACCGAGTTTCCGCATTATTCAACAGTGAACCACCAACTGACCGCACCGGGCTCCAACGATTTCTCGGCATGATCAATTACTATCATCGGTTCATGCCACACATTGCTGACACACTTGCTCCACTGCATGCTCAGGCAAGCGGCAAAGGCCAACGCATCGAATGGTCAACAAACTGTCGAAAGGCTTTTGAACAAGCCAAAAACTCTCTCAAAAACATCGTCCTCCTCCATCATCCTCGTCAAAATGTGCCGACGAGCCTCACTGTCTAAAGACCAACGTGATTCAGGAGAGATGGAGAGTTACATGTCGAAAACAACAGGCTTAAATCTCCAATATGTCGACTTCGACACCCATGTCATCCTCTGTGACACGTCAACTGGAAGACTTAGGCCCATTCTACCCAAATCGTGGACACATCTGATTTTCGACCAATTGCACGGCCTATCACACTCTGGCCCAAGACCCACACAAAACTCATTTGTCAGCGTTTTGTTTGGGAGAGTATGAAACGAGATATTCGTCGCTGGTGTAAAGATTGCCATGCCTGCCAAACATCAAAGATCAGTCGACATACCAAATCACCGTTATCAATTCGCTTACCACAACCAGACACACGATTTTCTAGCCTTCCCCTTAACCTTGTTGGCCCTTTACCAACAAGTCAAGGCATGTCATACATTTTCACCATAATAGACCGTTTTACTCGTTGGCCCAAAGCAATTCCACTACCAGATGCACATGCTACGACATGCGCACAAGCTGTTCTACAACATTGGATATCGCGGTTTGGTGTGCCAACAGACATTACCTCTGACCGAGGTAGACAATTCACCTCGACGCTTTGGTCAGAATTTGGGAAGTTGCTTGGCCAACAACACGACGGCATACCATCCACAAGCAAACGAGATGGTCGAGCGCTTTCACAGACAACTCAACAAGGAAGCCCCAATTAGGACCAGGTTCAGATACAAAACCTGCTACATTGGAAGAGGCGGTATCGGACAAAACAAGCCCAATAAATAGAGACGTTACAATTACCACCAGGTCCGGTAGACAGTCAAGGCTCCCTCCTCGATATCAAGACTAGCGCTGTAAACTATGTGGTATACAGCTGGGAGGGGGGTAATGTAGGGAGCGAAAAAGACGAATGGAGCTTTGGGCGAAGCAAGCGGAGTCTTCCTCTCTCTCACAAAATCATGAACTGATAACAACAAGCTAAGACTTCTGATCAAACTTTTCTAATTTATTATCATTCAAGTTTCATTAAATTACTATAGTTTGTATTTAATCATTTTGTTATTAAGTTATTTCGAGATCCTATAATGTCAGCAGTTATCGGATGAATCGAGAATAGAGAGAGAGACTGACGATATACGG
>NC_088366.1:17542514-17545014 GCF_034508935.2 Berghia stephanieae | reverse complement strand
GCTAGGAGTCCTGGCCTTGGGGACAGGCCGGAGTGATGACTGCATTCAGACTGGTGCTGGTTGCCTAGGTGACCGGCAAATGTCAGTTGTTTTCGTTTCCTCCCAGGCTCTGTTGTCGTTGTGCATGGAAGGTTTGTGAATTAATTAGTAGAATGACTGTGATGACTTATACAAGAGGAGTCGCCACACAATGAGTGTAATGCAACACATTTACTAATACGTGAAGATATGGTGATCAGCTGGGTAATAGTGGACAGGAAAACAGGTCGATGTTATAATAGACAGCTAAAAATAAAAAAATACAGATAAATTTTGCCGACAGTCATTTGGCCACACAATAACTGAAAAATAACAGAGTGATGCCTCAAGATCTCTGAAATCTTTGTGTTCATATATTTTATCTTAACTGAAGCACACATTATATGACCTGTCACTCTTAAAATAGATATTTTCAATAAAACAAAACAAAAAAACCCCAAAAATAAAAGAAACCCATACAATATTTATTAATCATAAATGAGAGCTGGAACCTATTTACTTTTAAATGCTTTAGTAATCATTGAACACCCAAGCAAAACAGTTTTCGTTGATACTCTTTATAACAATAAAAAATTCTGGTTATACAGTAAAAACCGGTTAAACCGAAATTCAAGGGACTTTGTATTCTATTTCAGTTAAAACATATTTCGGTTTAGGCATAGCTCCAAAAGTTATCATGATTTTCCAGGGGTGTTATTATTCCAATGCTATCATTCATCTCACTGTCACATACAATACATCACATTAAATTGTTCAACTGTGTGACTTTGTGGTTGAAGAAGTGTAGTCTGTTTGTGTGGGCATGTGTGTGGGGGGGGGGGGGAGGTGTACGTGTATTTACACACAAATGAACATAGTGGAAGTAGGTGCCAACGAGAGCAACAGTGTTATAACTCCAACATCATTTTTATGGGATTACAACATTACTGCTCTCAACCAGCTAATTGTGTTTTCCCATTTTTATCAAAATGAGTTCTTGTCATGAAAGATTAAATCAACCCTTTTTGTACATCTTCGGGGAAATATCAAAGCTTAATTTCACTTCTAAATATTTTTTACAGCTAGTCAAGTTGAAAAAGTATGAAATTAATTTGAGAAAAGTTGCTGGAAACCTTTCCCATACATCTGACCACAACTTCATGAAAAATTTACCTCATTAAAAAGATTAAAATGCTCTGGTGAGCATATACTCTCAGAAAATGCAAAAAATGCAAATCCAAAATTTTCACCTTCCGACTGATTATGTCGTGCATGTGTGAGTGGTGTGTGTTTGCGGTGATGGGCAAACTGTATTTTTTTGCATCTTATAGACTTGAACTTGAGCTAGAACTCGAAGCTGAAAATGATTGTTGTGCTCTCGAACACAATTAAATAGGTGCTGAATTAGAAAAAGTATGCACATGTGCCTAAACACTGACGTTGAGATTATCTTTAATTATTATTCTTCAATTTTTCTTGAGAATTTGACTTTTTAAAAAAATTCTTTAAATGTTCTATCTAATTCAATTCAAGAGAATCAACATTTTTGTCAGGGAACGCAAGTCACAAAAGGCAGAGAAAACCTTTTGAAAGGAATTTTTTATTACGCAGCAATTTAATGGGATGCTGATATATATAGAAGAATTGAGATGATTTAAAGTCTTTGAAATACTTTTTATTTAATGATTAACAAAAACTGAAGAGAGCTAGGGGACTGAAGTTTTGGGACAAGTTGTGTTGTGAGAATAAAATTGAAGGGTTAGAGACGAGAAAGTGTCTTGGCAAAAATCAGAATTTCAAGAAAAAAAATCTGTATCAATCCACAATACAAGAATTAAATCATATTTTACACTAAATGCTTGATAACAAAAATGGTACAGTTCCAAATTGGAGACACAGCCACTGGTAAGTAGAATTTATTATAATCAATTTTTCAATCAAAGGTACATTTCAAAGCTAAAATTGGATCTTACAAAGAGTGTCTTTGAGTACAATAAAATAAATGAGAAGGTATAAACCAAATCGCTAAATTTAACTTAAACAGCCTCTTGGTGTTTGGTAGAGAAATTATTAAACGAAATGGCATTATACATAGGACTAAAATGATATGGATATGACCACAAGCGTTTTTATTTTTTTGTTGGATTTTTTTTTGTGTGGGTCAGATAAAGATCTTCCTAAGCAAGGATGGCTAAGTGGTCTAGTGGTATAATACTCGCTTTCGGATCGGAAGGTTCCTCGGTTCGAGCCTCGCTCAGCGCTTAGTTGACTCTTTGGAAAAGACTCTTTACTCACATTCTCTTACCGTACTCAGGTGTAAAATGAGTACCTGAACATTCACAGCGTTGCTGTCGGCCAGGATCCCTTGTAAAACGATCTGAGCATTTTAGTGGATGTTGCGCTATAAAAGCTCAATTTATGCCCACACTGATGAAAATATTCTTCACATGCATGAAACAGGCATTATGGTCAGTCATTGACG
>NC_088366.1:17539121-17542414 GCF_034508935.2 Berghia stephanieae | reverse complement strand
GGATGGAATAAGCAGAGACTGTAGGACACCTCTAGTTCAAGTAAATGTATCCCTAACCGGTGCAAGGTACATCCAGCACATTTTACAACCCCATGCTATTCCATTTTTACATGAACATCCTAAATTTTCACTTCAACACGACAATGCACCATCCCACCGAGCTATTGTAACAAGCGATTTTATAGCAGCAAATAATGTGAACATTATCAGCTTGTGACCTGCAATATCCTCCGATCTAACTCCGATAGAACATATTTGGAACATAATCGGCCGCCAAGTTCGTTCAATAGACCCGCCAAATGAACAACAACTGTTCCACGTCATAAGAACAGCTTGGGATAACATTCCTCAACACCAGCTGACCACATTGACTAATTCCATGCGTAGGAAATACAATGCTGTGATTGGAGCGAACGGGGTAAATACTCGTTACTGATTGAATTAGATTCACCTTCACTTCAAATGAAATGAACGCAAGTAATTTTATTAATATGCCATTGTTTGTCCTAATCATAGTGTGTGTTTTGACTTGTTACTTCCCTTTTTGAAGGTCATATTTTAAAAGGTCTATGTTGCATACAAGATCAACCATAAACGTTACAAATTCTAACAAAATGAAAGATAAATGATAGTACTATGATTACACATAGGCTTTAAATAAACCAGAACAAGATTTCATACCAATTCTGTAGGTAAAACAAGTGTATACTTTCTTTTGATCACTAGTATGTATATATATATATATATATATATATATATATTATATATATATTTATATATATACTAGTAAAAAGCCCGCAATTTTGCGGGGAAGGAACTATTTTCATTCGATATTATACCCACCATCATTTAATGAGGGCAGATTGGTAAACAACGTTGTCTGTGTAACTTGGTACATCGTCTGTTGATTTTTCTGTGTGGCCCAACATGAAGTGTAAGCCGCTATAGCCTCTGACCCGTGACACAGCAACATATAGTTGTCCGTGTGTGAAAACAGGTTGTGGTAATAAAATCAACTGCGAAAATAAACCTGAAGTAGCAGACGTGAGCAGAGTTGAAAGACGATCCTGGGATCGAGAACTTACCTTACAGTACAGTACTCTGGTGATCATGTTTGGTGGCGTTTGGCACCGTTTTTATGCACCTCCACTGAAGGTGTACAAAAACGCACCATTTTTATGCACCTCCGTTGGCGCTGCTGGTTGATTAATGAAAATGTTGCTTCTTGAAGCTCGAAAAAATAAAGATAAGTGTTGAATTGTAAGCCTCAATTTAATAGACGAAGACATACTATGGACGTTTCTGATTTCCCCTTTATCAACAAAACACTACGAATAAGACACTAAGGACGAATGAGAGTGAATGGCGTAGATAAGGTAAATAAACATAAACAATGATGGGACAGGGCGTTTTTGAAAAACAACAAAAACAAACCAAAGAAAAAAAAGAGGAAGAAGAAAAAAAGAAAAGAAAAAAAAAATCCCCAATAAAATGACAAAGACGCGGTAAACGAATACATTGATGATAATGATAAAATATTATAAAATGATAACAATCGAGGTTTACATATAAATGCAGGTTGGTTACACATTGAATGGTACAGATATTATTTTAAAAATATAATAATAATAAATAATAATAATAATAATAATAATAAATAGATTAATTTAAGGTTTTAAATATATGTCCAGTAACTATAACAACGAAAATGATGTCTTTCTCAATAAAGTAAACTTTTTTTTTTAAATGTCCACACACAATGGGATTGACCCCAGTACTTCCAAGGTTAGAATCTGACAGCTTATCCACTGCGCTTCGGAGCCACCTGACTATTCATAACATTGAATAAGGTCTTTCTAAAACCTAATTTTACCTTTACTTTAATGCAACTTCTATTTTCTTGTTTTAAATTTCGATTTTTTAGATTATTATTATTATTATTATTTAATTTATTACCAAAGAAGTTAAACCTGGGTATTATCCACTCGAAACCATCACACTGAAAGAATCAAAGCGGCAATAATAATCCTTGATGTCATAAATAGATGAAAACTGTTGAAAACTTAGCGTAGATCTGAAATCCTTAAAGTAATTAAGTGAATACATTATTTCGAATGCGACGATTTGCGTAAAAACGCCAAACTGACAACTTTTTACAGTGTCAAAATTGGTTGTTTTTGAGAGTGTTAGTGTCTGTACATATTTCATGATATCGGTTTGACTCAACGAACTTTCAAACTGACTTTGAATTATAAAAGGAAATAAAATTATCTGTTTATCTATCTGTAAAAAATGCATTTCAAATCTTTTAGTAGAGTTGTGCGCCGTATAATATTTTTTTATTGACTCAAATGGGACAATGTTCTCCACAAGGCTAGCCTATATTTTTTAAGAAAGGAATTTCAATTCCATTGTATTTATCTTCCAACAACAGTCTACTTGTTTTTAGATTTCACTTCCTAAACTGCATTACACAGTTCCTCCCCGCCTCCCCTCTTTTCACTTAATTAATTGCGCAACTTTTAGAAGTATGTGTCTATCTAGTATTCTCACAAAGGAGCATACTCATTTCCTGCCAACCAATGTTTTGTTTATTCATCTTAACTACGCCACTACCACATTATCTCATTCATCGTTGGTGTTTCATTCATCCTGTTTTGTTGATAAAGGGGAAACCCGAAACGTTCCTTTGATATGTTTTAGTAATCAATATGAAGCTTACATTCAATGTCACATTATTATTTATTTCTTCGAGCTTCGAGCAGCAAAATTAACATTAAGTGAATACATTATACTGGGGATGTAGGAGCTTTCGGAATGTCTCCCCTTTACTTAACTTATGGAAAAACAAACATCATAGCATCTTTACTAAAACTTATGACTAACCCTAATAGAAAAAAAAAAATATCCTCCGATCTCGAGCTAACCCTAATAGAAAAAAATGATGACAAATTGAATAACTAAACGCCTGACAAAATATCAACGGTGAAAATACAAATTTAAAGAATACTGGGGATGTAGGCGCTTTCGGAATGTTTCCCCTTTACTTAACTTATGGAAAAACAAACATCATAGCACCTTTACTAACACTTAGAACTAACCCTAATAGAAAAAAAATCCTTCGATCTCGAGCTAACCCTAATAGTAAAAAAAAAGAATCAAAATGGCGACTGAAATACCTTCATGTGATCAAATCAATAATATCACTATGAATGCCACGATTTGCTGAAAAATGCCAACACACACACACACATGTATACACCACACACACCACACACACACAAACACACACA
>NC_088366.1:17531621-17534121 GCF_034508935.2 Berghia stephanieae | reverse complement strand
TGGTTTTTAAAAAATATTTTGTCCAAAGAGCAGGATTTGAAAACTGGTAATGTTTGATCAGCTATTAATTGAGATCTATACCGCAGTCCTATCTAAAGATTAAGAAGCAATTGTTGGTGACCTTTAAATGATAGAGAACCCGTGATTAAAGAAATGGGTGGCGTTAACAACAAAAAGACAGATTTTAACAAAGACACATATATGAATATAGAGGAATAAAATAAGTTTTACTGTCGATTCGACACCATTGACAACGTACTTTCAAAAATTAATATCATAACAAAAAATACGTCTCCTCCACCAGAAATTGAAGAGGAGGCGGTCATCAATGTTCTAAAGTTATGTAAAAAGAAAAAAGCACCAGGTCCAGATGGACTTAGTGGGGAACTCATTTCAAATTGTAACAACCAACTAGCTGTCCCTTTCTTACCTATTTACCAACGTTCAATAAATGAACAGAAAATCCCAATTATATGGAAAACATCGACTATAATTCCAGTACCGAAAAAGAATCCACCAACTCAGCTGAATGATTATAGACCTGTTGCTTTAACACCAATTATTATGAAATGTCTGGAAAAAATTCTGAAAAGAGAGCTGTTGCAATTTATATATGACCAACACATACATGATCGATATCAGTTTGCCTACCAACAAAATCTTAGTGTGGAAGACGCAATCCTCACAGTGATGCATTCAATATCAAATCACTTGGATGTTTCACCCGCCAACTACTGTTGAATCCTATACGTCGATTTTTCGTCTGCCTTTAATGCCATGAAAACCAACATATTAATCAATAAACTGCATGCTCTAAACCTTCCCCATTACTTCATCAACTGGTGTAACAACTTTCTCATCGATCGCCCCCAACATGTCAGAGTAGGCTCAAATATATCATCAGTACAAACTCTTTCAAACGGATGCCCACACGGGTGTGTAAGCTCACCTCTACTTTACATCCTCTATACAAACGATTGTGTGGCTAGCTTTGATAACTGCCGACTCATCAAGTATGCTGATCTGATGACACCGCTATACTCGGCCTGCTCAATGATTCCGTCTCCGAATTTAAATACAATGAGCAAGTTAGTAAATTCAGCAAATGGTGTGTCGATAACTGTCTAGAGCTCAATGTAACAAAAACAAAGGAACAACTGTTTGATCACAGAAAAATAGGAAAAAGAGCAAGACAAATAACAAAAATTAACAATCAGGCGGTTGAAATTGTTGAAAAGTTTAAATATCTTGGTGTAACTATAAATAACAGTCTAAGATTTGAATCGCACACCAACAATGTCATCAAAAAATGTAACCAGCGCTTGTATATACTCAGAAAATTAAGGTCTTTCAATGTGAACAGAAAGACCATGATACATATCTACAAGTCATTAATATTGAGTATCGTTTCGTTTGGAATCACAACGTGGTATGGAAGCTGTGGAACAAAAGAAAAATCCAAACTACATAGAACCCTCAAAGAGGCTTCAAAAATAATTAACACTGACCTTGGAAGCTTTGACACAACTTATATTAATGCAGTTGAGAAGAAAGCTTTTAACATTATCAACGAAAAGAGGCATCCGCTGAGCGAAAAATTCCAACTTCTGCGCTCCGGAAGACGGAATCTAGAAGCAAAATGTAGGACAAATCGACATAAGGCAACCTTCATTCCAACCGCCATAAAATTAATTAACACATCTTCTGTGGAAAAATGAGACAACCAATGAAAATAACGAGCTACAGTGGCGTGAATCATCATCATCGACATTGCCGCCGTCGTTATCATCATCATCATCATCATCATCATCATCATCATCATCATCATCATCATCATCATTATCGTAGTCATCACCATCATCATCATCATCATCATCATCATCATCATCATCATCATCATCATCATCATCATCAGCAGCAGCATCACAATCATTGCCATCTTCTTCTTAATATAATACACTATATTTATAATATGGTCATCTGCTGTCCCAGCAAATATATCGTATCGTTCTGTCTGTCTGTCTGTTTGTGTGTACATATGTATGTATGTATGTATGTATGTATGTATGTATGTATGTATGTATGTATGTATGTATGTATGTATGTATGTATGTATGTATGTATGTAATGATGTATGTATGTATGTATGTATGTATGTATGTATGTATGTATGATGTATGTATGTATGTATGTATGTATGTATGTATGTATGTATGTATGTATGTATGTATATATATATGTATGTATGTATTTATGTATGTTTTATGTATGTATGTATGTATGTATGTATGTATGTATGTATGTATGTATGTATGTATGTATGTATGTATGTATGTATGTATGTATGTAGATGTATGTATGTATGTATGTATGTATGTATGTATGTATGTATGTATGTATGTATGTATGTACGTATGATGTATGTATGTATGTATGTATGTATGTATGATTGTATGTATGTATGTATGTATTGTATGTATGTATGTATGTATGTATGTAT
>NC_088366.1:17519121-17526621 GCF_034508935.2 Berghia stephanieae | reverse complement strand
TATGTATTGTATGTATGTATGTATGTGATGTATGTATGTATGGGATGTATGTATGTATGTATGTATGTATGTATGTATGTATGTATGTATGTATGTATGTATGTATGTATGTATGTATGTATGTATGTATGTATGTATGTATGTATGTATGTATGTATGTATGTATGTATGTATGTATGTATGTATGTAGTGTATGTATGTATGTATGTATGTATGTATGTATGTATGTATGTATGTATGTATGTATGTATGTATGTATGTATGTATGCATGTATGTATGTATGTATGTATGTATATATGTATGTGTGTATGTATGTATGTACGCTCATTTCTTTTGTATACATGTGTAAAGCGTGTATGTTCGTGTATGGCTGTTTCTGTTTTTGTAAATATGTTGATGTTCATACCATGAACCAAACTTTTTACCTCACATGAATTGCCTTTAATTTGGACAATAAAGATTATTATTATTATCAATATTATTATTATAAACATTGGCTTTATGATCTTTATGGTTTTAAAAGACTGCTACGGATTGCACATAACAATATAAAGACGTAATTCAAATTATTAACTTTGTCAGTATCTCAGTAACATTACATTTTTTCACTTTCAAGGATTTTGGCCGATTTCACTTCAAATGACGATTACTCAATAATCGTCGCTAAACTGGCAATTCTATTTGTGGGGTAGTTGCACACATATGTAATGGCTTGTGATCGCATAGTGGTGTTTTTGATAGATAGTAATATTATCCTTTGCGTTGTGTTGTAGCCATTAATAATGACGAAATAGTTCAAGGGCCGATGATGATACCTGAATGTACAACATCAAGACATTCAAATAAAAATCAGATTCCAAGTTTCATTTCTTACAGTTTTATTTGTTGTGATAAATTCAAAATCCAAATCATGATTAATTCCAAATCCAAATCAAATAGCATGGTCATAATTCAATCCGTTTCATAAATTCAAAATCCGTAAAATCAATCCAAATGTAAAGCCATTTTGCCTAAGTAACCATTTTCAATATACGTGGAATATTTCTAAGTCCGTAAAATAAAAGATTCTTAGTTGGACATTAGGAAAGTGCAGCTCATCGTGAAGTAGAATGCAAAATAGCCGAAAGTAGCATAGAATCTAGCAACACTATCTTTTTCCCCTATTGTAAATTATTTCAAGCCACACCTCTTACTAGTTTCGACAGTTCCCTGTCAGTGTACTATCCAACCCCTCAAGGGTCAAATCATAGTCAAATCTGAAACGTCAATTCCTACATATTAATGTTAAACCCCGCCTTTTCTGATGTAATAGTACTTTTGGTAAACGTTAGTTTTACGTTCAGTACGCCCCAATAATCTGTACGTCCAAATAATAAATTCCGAATTTGATGCTATTATCTCCAAATACCAAGTAACACCGATCAAAGAAAGTAATTTTCTAGTACTCAAAATAATGACCAATCCTTTAACTTTGGAACGTAAAACTGTCCTAGACTACTCAATACAATGACGAAGTTTCATTGATATACAAGCACTGTGAACTCATTAAACCCACTTGCTATAAGCTAACTCTCTTACATGTTTTCACTATGATGAAATAGAACATGTTAACTATCACATTCTATATCATAACGTAAAAAATAAAATTTGTATAGTGACATTTTAATACAATTAACATTTTATTCAATGTACTTTTGGTAAAATTCTAAATTTTTGGTGTCTTTTTATTTCATACCGTAATAATTTATTTTTGGATAAAATTTCTTCATTTAAAATCAGTTTAAAAGAAAGATGGACCTAAAAGTAAACTGAAGATAAAATGATTCATAATTTGAACATTTAGTCACAGAATAATTTTAAAATGCATGTTTTATGCATAATTTTCCTACTCAGTGATCACTCCTTACTCAATCGCCTGCTGTGGTAATTAATTACTTAGTGACAGCTTTATCTCTTGTAATCAGCAAGTGGTGCAGTCGTTCAGGCTAGATCACAGAAACCTTGACTCTTTGCTAAATGTGCAGTTTCAGCACGGTTTTCGGGGCCGTGCCAAGGATCGGATATTTCTTAATAAATGTAACCTTAAACTTTTATATTCTGGTTGTTTGTTTTTGTTTTTAAGGGTTTTACGGTGCTTGCAACACATTTAGGTTTATCAGCGCCAGAAAAAAGGAAGAAAATGGGTTAGTAAAAAGTATTAGAATTACAATTAAAGCACCCAAGAAAAAGTAAGACATAGGGGAACTGGGAACAAATAGGGATCAGATATAGATTCCAAGAGTATACCACCAATGTACTTAGTTTGAGATGTCAAAACATTAACTCCCTTTGTCTAACCGCATACTCCCCATACGTCTCATCAGGACACAAACACAAAATACAACAAAGAGGAATATACTCAAATGCTTACATTATACATTCAAAATAACAAATATAATAAAACATAACAGAGAGGTGATTTACAAGGAGAAAAATATCATCTCCCAAAACAATAACTATGCACTTGACTGTTTCCCTCCCAGCTAGCACTCCGGCCAGGTTCAGGACAAAACCAAGTAATCTCATTCCAAGACAAAGACAGAAAGCATGTTGGAAAACAGATATAAGGGGATTGAAGACAAATTATGTACCCCCTGCCCACTATGGGAGGTCAGGAACCCCACCTAGATAGTCTGGTTAATACAGTTTAGTGAGACCCAAAGTGACGTCAACTTCATTCTATCTATATTCAAGTTTTCGTCCAACCCAATCATCGATCACATTTTTGCTATACGCGTTTATGAGTAATTCTCACTAAACTGTATTGACCCGTAGCCATCGTTAACTTCTAGCCTGACACTGACCAAAAAATGACGCCAAAAGGCAAGTCTCTGGCCACAAAAGAAAAACAAATCGTGAGTTGTACTCAATAGTTCAACCAATGGAATCACTCGTTTCCCTGAGCGCTACTGACTAACCCTGCGTGAGTTCCCCAATCTTGTACAGCTTATACACCAACGACTGCAGACCATCCTTTGAAAATTGTTTTATAGTGAAATATTCAGATGATACTGCTATTATTGGCTTATTAAAAGATAAAGTTATCGAAAAGAATTATTTCAAACAAATTAATATATTCACCGACTGGTGTAAACAAAATCAGCTTGAATTAAATGTTGAAAAAATGAAAGAACAGGTGTTTGGTGTAAAAAATAAAACGACTTAATGTGTGTGACAATCGGTAAAGATGATGTTGAGATAGTTGAATACTTTAAATATTTAGGAATAACAATTGATAGTTAACTCAATTTCTCTCAACATAATATAATATAATATAAAAGAATGTTGCCCAAAGATAAACATCCTAAGGAAATTGAGAACATTTCAAGTAGGGAAGAAAACTATGTTAAAAGTTTATGACTCATTGATTAAAAGTGTAATTGCGTTTGGCTGCACCATATGGTTTGGCGGATGCCGACTTAAAGATCAATCAAAAATTTCAAAATCTATTAAAGAGGCATCAAAAATAATATACCATCCTCTTGATGGAGTAGAAAGCATATATAATAATAATAATAATAATAATAATAATAATAATAATAATAATAATAATAATAATAATAATAATAATAATAATAATAATAATAATAATAATAATAATAATAATAATAATAATAATAATAATAATAATAATATATAATAATAATAATAATAATAATAATAATATATAATAATAATATAATAATAATAATAATAATAATAATAATAATAATAATAATAATAATATAATAATAATAATGATAATAATAATAATACTTTATTGCATCCCAAAAAGGAAATTTTTTGTACAGACATGTTATAATTTACACAATAAGATAAAAATACAATGGAAATAGGATGTATATATAAAAAAAAGGAGCAGCTCCATAACCAGAGCTGCGCTTTATAATATGAATAATTTCAACACTGTAAAATAGTTAAAACTGTCACTAAAAATTAAAAATTGAAAAGATAGCAAAACAAATAAATTAATAAATTAATATTTATATTTTTTGAAAGTAAAAATGAGAAATAATTATATAAAATGATTATTGCTTGTTGTTATAAAGCCTAATACTGGACGGCAGAAAAGATTTTCGGTGTCTCTCTGTTTTCGTTGGAATAGAAAAACGTCGACCACTTCTTTCTGACATAATAATTGATGGTCTTAGTGGATGGTACTGGTCATTTAATATTTTAGTTATTTTATTTATACATTCATGGAATTCATGGAAAACCAATATAAAGGAAAGCATTCTTAATTACCAACAATAAAATACATATTTTACACTATGAATTTAGTCTTTTACCATCTGCGAGAAGGTTTTGTCAGATTAAATGTAGAACGAACAAGTATAAATCAACGTTCGTTCCATCAGCAAAAAAAATGTTGAATATTTCATATGGTACAGCAAAACCAAGGATTGATGCGTTGACTGATTGACTGATTAATTTATTTAATGTTAGATTAATTGACCAATTGATAATGATGATAATATTTGGTGTCGAATTGCCACAATTGTAACAAATTGAAAACGAAATGAATATGTTTATGTTGTGTATATCGCACGCGCGAAAGAAAGAGAGGAAGAGAGAGAGAGAGAGAGAGAGAGAGAGAGAGTGTGTGTGTGAGAGAGAGAGTGTGTGTATGTGTGTGTGTATGTGTGTGCGTGTGTGTGTGAGAGAGACAGAGAGAGAGAGAGAGAGAGAGAGAGAGAGAGAGAGAGAGAGAAAATAAGGGAGTGAAACATATGTCCAATGTTATAGTTATCATATAACGTTATAACAAGTGTAACTAAATGACAAATTACCATATTTATGGACAATAAAGATCTATTATTATTATTATTATTATTATTATTATTATTATTATTATTATTATTATTATTATTATTATTATTATTATTATTGTTATTATTATTATTATTATCTTTACGTCCTGGTGAGTTCTAGTATCAGGGTATAAGTTGACGATGGCGCCGATTAACCAGACCGTAGCCATCGTTAAGTTATAGCCTGACACTGAAACCCAAAAAGACTGGCATTTTGACGACATTATTTGGTTTTTGCACCGCCTAGTGAGGAGTTGTCGTTAGTGGTGCTCATGGAAACAAGTGGTCCCATTGGTTGAACTGTTGAATCAGATCACGATTTGTTTTATTTTGTGGTCAAAGACTGGCATTTTGACGTCATTTTTTGGTCAGTGTCAGGCTATAAGATAACAATGGCTAAGGTCAGGCTATAAGTTAAATATGGCTACGACCAGACTATAAACGTTTCAGCTTACAAATAGTTTTGTGTGTTGGTCCGTTATACTTCCGAATGGCAATTTTGTGAGCTTCTTAGCCAAGCGCACACTATCTATAGATAGTATAGATAGTTCGAAGATAACATCACTCAGGTCTTTGTTATTGCTTTTTGCCATCCGCGTTTATGAGTAATGCTCACTGAACTGTATTAACCCAACTACAAACGTTCATGGATACACACAGTTTTGTGTGTTGGTCCGTTACACTTCCGGATGGCAATGTTATGAGCTTCTTAGCCAAGCGCATACTATCTATACGCTTGGCTAAGACGCCAATGATAATAATAATAATAATAATAATAATAATAATAATAATAATAATAATAATAATATAATAATAATAATAATAATAATAATAATAATAATTATATATTATTATTAATATATTATTATTATATTATTATTTATTATTATTATTATATATATATATATTTTATAATAATAATAATAATAATAATAATAATAATAATAATAATAATAATATAATAATAATAATAATATAATAATAATAATAATAATAATAATAATAATAATAATAATAATAATAATAATAATAATAATAATATAAAATCATCTAAAAATAATAATCTTAAATTTATAGAATTTTTTATTTAATAAGTTGAATTAATTAAATAAAATCGTGAGATAAAAAAAGAAAAGAAGTCCTTGGTACAACTCAAATAATTTACATTTTATGAATCTACATAGAATACGTCATGACGATCATCATCATCATCATCAAGTGCCAGGCCTGTTGCAGACATCGGCGATCATATCCCTCCAACCATATCTGTCCTCAGATCTTCTCATGACGGTAATGATTTTTTTTTACACTGTACTATGAGCTTTGTGTACTTAAGACTTATATAAAATATCAAACGCTTTTATTAAACCCCTTTAATAACAGATCATAATTGGTTCTCAAATTTTACGATTAGATCATTGTCATTATCATGCGTCAAAACATATAGTTTTATAAAACCGGATGCATGCCGGGGAAATGTTTTTTTTTTTTAATTCCTATTTTTCATTACAAAGGGTACTATGGACGCCTCATAACATTTTTGCTATTATGCTGTCGTAAAATCGGGGTTTCAGAGAGGTGTAATGAAATGGGGGATGATCTATGTCATTACCTTTCCATGTCTATTTTATTGATTTATGTTGTGAAACCGTCTTCACATGGATAAGTAGTCCCACGCACCCTCCCCCCTTCACCGTAACCACGTCACCGGGTAGTGTAGCACCAAATACTTTATGGCATGCTTCTCCAAAACGTATACAAGTAGGTACCTCCCTATTACCTTCCCCTTTGGTTGCATGATTCGATGGATGGGTAGATGGATAGATGGATAGATAGATGGGTTGATGGATCATTGGGTGGATAGACAGATGGATGAGTGGATAGATGGATGGATGGAATAAATAGATGGATGGATGGGTGGATGGATATGTGGGATAAATAGATGGATGGATGGATTGATGGATGGATGTTAGCCTCACTGCGGCTAACGCCTGGGTTATTCCAGTCTTCCCTTGGAATAGACCCTAGAGAAAAAATTCCCCTATGGGATGAATAAAGGGAATTTAATTTTATTATCTTTATATTAACGTTACTCCTTGGCAGTTAAAAGTACAATGCATAGTTGAACTGACATGGTCCTTGGCAATTGATGTTACCATTATTTTAACCAAAAATGAAAAAAAAAAATAATAAGGATCGTTCATAAAGTAATGTGAATCCAGATCCATTGCCTCTGAGACCTTATGAAAGAACATGGACAAACTGCTTTTTGGCTTACTACAGGTTATGGCCCGTTAGAGTTAGAGTTAGACACATCGAGATATGATGGCAATAGTTGCCTCAATCATTTGATATCTGGGGATGAGGCATGCATACATTCCCCTGAATCTAAGCGACATTACAATACTTGGAAGCAGCCTTCCTGGCCACCTTTACTGTGACCGTGATAAAGTTTCAATTCCAACAATAAGCGAGAAAGCTTGACGGAACGTTTTTCAATGTGTGGGTATACATTCTGTAGCACACAGTTGGCAAAAATTCATCAATCATCAAAACAATACATCAATAATTAGACAAATATTGTAAGATATTTTGGTGCAAGTTTGAAGTAGGCAGAAAATTAATGTTTGAAGTTATAACGATATTCAC
>NC_088366.1:17511621-17514121 GCF_034508935.2 Berghia stephanieae | reverse complement strand
TAGCACTCTAGATGTAAACACTGCAGAAGAAATGCAGGCAGTACTCATACACCCTCCACATGAAAATAAATATGAGACGCTTAAAAAATCTCTAATCAAGACATTCGGCAAGTCTCAAGCCCAAAAGGATTTCGAACTGCTTAATCTCAACGGAATGGGTGACAAACGACCAACAGCGGCTGATGAGGAAAATCAACTCATTGAATGATGACCCCCAAACATTGAAACGGGCACTTTTTCTGTCAAAACTCCCTCCTGACATCCAATGCATTTTAGCTAGTCAGAATATCGTCGACGTAGAACTTCTAGCTGAGGCTGCTGACAGGATTTTGGAGACGAAAGCAACTGCAAGACTTGCTGATGGCACTATGGATCTACGAAACACAAACAATGTCGTAGCATCGTCGACAAGACAAGAATCCAGTGGCGGTTTCACACCGATTGAAAACAATGGACAAACCCACATCGACGCCGCGAGTTTCAAACCCAATCGGGCACAACAGTCACGTGGCAACAGATGATTTGGTCAACAGAGACGGTTTGTGTGTTTTTACCACACGAAGTTTGGATTCAAAGCTCAACGGTGTCGCCAGATTGTAGTTTTACTCCTTTGGGAAACGACAAGGCCAGTAGCTAGAAGTGGCGACTGCTGGCACACCAGACACAGCCACAAACACCTTTTCAATCACGAACAGACGATCAGGAATACATTTCCTAATAGATACCGGAGTGGACGTTTCAGTTTTTCCAGCATCTGTCCACGAGAGAAAATGCAACTCCCCCTCCTCACCCTTATTAGCAGCTAACGGTACCTCTATCCGTACATGGGAAAAACGAACCTTCACGCTCCACTTTGGACAAAAAAAAACAACTTCTTACAGATGAGTTCGTTCTGGCATACGTCACGAGACCTACCCTTGGAGCAGATTTTTTTATTCAACATGAACTCCTCATTGACTTAAAAGGTAGACGCCTTATGTCACTCGGCAGTGTTTTAGCCTCGCTTCAGCCAACTAGAACCTCCCACTCGGTTTCGGGACTCTCCTTTGCAGAGAAAACCTCATACTCATGCATGTTGTCAGAATTTCCACAATTGCTTACTCCAAGATTCAGTTCACCTGTCAACAAGCATGGTGTGGAGCTGTATATAGTTACAGACGGACCGCCAGTTCACGCCAGAGTTCGTCGTCTTACGGGGATAAACTGACAGCAGCTCGACAAGAATTTCTGGCTATGGAAGAAATGAGGATCATTCGACGCTCTAACTCTCCATGGTCTTCACCTCTTCATGTTGTTCCGAAAGATGACGGGCAACTCCGACATTGCGGTGACTATCGCCACCTCAACACACAAACGAAAGATGACAGATATCCTTTACCGCACATTCAGGACTTCAATAGACGACTTTCAGGGTGCAAAGTTTTCTCTAAAGTCGATCTTGTTAGGAGTTATCACCAAATACCCGTCGCAACTACATCCATTCCAAAACCGCAATAACTACTCCATTTGGCCTCTGGGAGTTTGTACGTATGCCATTCGGCCTCAAGAATGCTGCCCAGACATTCAGAGGCTTATGGATGGAATCCTGAGTAACGCTCCTTTTGCATTCGGCTACATCGATGATATTCTAATAGCCAGCCACTCCCATGAAGATCACCGTGAACACCTTCACCATCTGTTTCAGCTTCTTTCTGACAACGGGTTGGTTATCAACAAAAGCAAGAGTGTATTTGGGGCTAGCAAACTTGACTTTCTTGGCCACCGTATCACATCACAAGGTATTCTTCCACACCCTGACCGAGTTTCCGCATTAGTCAACAGTGAACCACCAACTGACCGCACCGGGCTCCAACGATTTCTCGGCATGATCAATTACTATCATCGGTTCATGCCACACATTGCTGACACACTTGCTCCACTGCATGCTCAGGCAAGCGGCAAAGGCCAACGCATCGAATGGTCCACAGACTGTCGAAAGGCTTTTGAACAAGCCAAAAACTCTCTCAAAAACATCGTCCTCCTCCATCATCCTCGTCAAAATGTGCCGACGAACCTCACTGTCGATGCTTCAAACGTAGCTATTGGTGCCCAAATAGAGCAACTACAGGATGGTAAATCGTGGATTCCCCTTGTTTTCTACTAACGGAAATTGTCT
This sequence comes from Berghia stephanieae, assembly GCF_034508935.2. NCBI lineage: Eukaryota > Metazoa > Mollusca > Gastropoda > Nudibranchia > Aeolidiidae > Berghia > Berghia stephanieae. The sequence continues at coordinate 17,511,966 of NC_088366.1, read as the reverse complement.
GAAACAGAGAAGAAATACAGTGCGTTTGATCGAGAACTCCTCGCCGCCTATTCCGCAATCAAACACTTCAGACATTTTCTGGAAGGCCAGTCGTTTACAATTTACACTGACCACCAACCATTAGTTACAGCGATCAGAAGTCAAACGGATAGATCGCCGCGGCAGACGAGACACCTCTCCTACATAGCCGAATTTACTACAGATATACATCTCCGAGGAAAGTTCAATGTCGTCGCTGATGCCCTCTCCCGTTTAACAATCAATGCATCATCCAAGGGAGATCACAACCTATCCCCGGGAGATTTTGCACGTTTGTCTAGAGACCAACGTGATTCAGGAGAGATG
>NC_088366.1:17504121-17506621 GCF_034508935.2 Berghia stephanieae | reverse complement strand
TTGGTCTGTGGGAGATGGATAACTGTGGGTATCCGAGCCGAACTATAGGAGTTGGGTACCAGAGGAGAATGAACCTGACACTATAGAAAGTGGGCGCCAGTGGGGAGTGAACCTGGGATTCAGGGAATTGCACACCAGTGGGGATTTAACCTGGGAATATGTAAAAAGGATAACAGTGGGAAATAAACCTGGTACTAAAGGGAGATGGATACCATTGAAAGTTGAAGCCGAATATGAAAGCTTGGTACCAGAGGAGAATGAACCTGACACTATAGGGGATGGGCGCCAGTGGGGAGTGAACCTGGGACTATGTAAAAAGGAGATCAGTAGGAAATAAATCTGGGACTAAAGGGAGATGGATACCATTGGGAGTTGAAGCCGGATTTTGGAGTTGGGTACCAGAGGAGAGAGAAACCTGACACTATAGGAGGTGGGCGCCAGTGGGAAGTGAACCTGGGACTATGTAAACAGGATATCAGTGGGAAATAAACCTGGGACCAAAGGGAGATGGACACCATTGAAAGTTGAAGCTGGATATGGGAGTTGAGTACCAGAGGAGAATGAACCTGACACTATAGGAGGTGGGCGCCAGTGTGGAGTGAACCTGGGAGTCAGGGAATTGCACACCAGTGGGGAGTTAACCTGTGAATATCTAAAAAAGGATATCAGTGGGAAAAAAACCTGGGACTAAAGGGAGATGGATACCATTGAAAGTTGAAGCCGGATATGGGAGTTGAGTACCAGAGGAGAATGAACCTGACACTATAGAAGGTGGGCGCCAGTGTGGAGTGAACCTGTGACTCAGGGAAGTGCACACCAATTGGGAGTTAACCTTGGACTGTGGGAGATGGATAACTGTGGGTATCCGAGCCGAACTATAGGAGTTGGGTACCAGAGGAGAATGAACCTGACACTATAGAAGGTGGGCGCCAGTGGGGAGTGAACCTGGGATTCAGGGAATTGCACACCAGTGGGGATTTAACCTGGGAATATGTAAAAGGATATCAGTGGGAAATAAACCTGGTACTAAAGGGAGATGGATACCATTGAAAGTTGAAGCCGAATATGAGAGCTTGGTACCAGAGGAGAATGAACCTGACACTATAGGGGGTGGGCGCCAGTGGGGAGTGAACCTTGGACTATGTAAAAAGGAGATCAGTAGGAAAAAAATCTGGGACTAAAGGGAGATGGATACCATTGGGAGTTGAAGCCGGATTTGGGAGTTGGGTACCAGAGGAGAGAGAAACCTGACACTATAGGAGGTGGGCGCCAGTGGGAAGTGAACCTGGGACTATGTAAACAGGATATCAGTGGGAAATAAACCTGGGACTAAAGGGAGATGGACACCATTGAAAGTTGAAGCTGGATATGGGAGTTGAGTACCAGAGGAGAATGAACCTGACACTATAGAAGGTGGGCGCCAGTGGGGAGTGAACCTGGGACTATGTAAAAAGGAGATCCGTAGGAAATAAATCTAGGACTAAAGGGAGATGGATACCATTGGGAGTTGAAGCCGGATTTGGGAGTTGGGTACCAGAGGAGAGAGAAACCTGACACTATAGGAGGTGGGCGCCAGTGGGGAGTGAACCTGGGACTATGTAAAAAGGATATCAGTGGGAAATAAACCTGGGACTAAAGGGAGATGGACATCATTGAAAGTTGAAGCTGGATATGGGAGTTGAGTACCAGAGGAGAATGAACCTGACACTATAGGAGGTGGGCGCCAGTGTGGAGTGAACCTGGGAGTCAGGGAATTGCACACCAGTGGAGAGTTAACCTGTGAATATCTAAAAAAGGATATCAGTGGGAAATAAATCCGGCTTCAACTCCCAATGGTATCCATCTCCCTTTAGTCCCAGATTTATTTCCTACTGATATCCTTTATACATATTCCCAGGTTAATTCCCCACTGGTGTGCAATTCCCTGAGTCCCAGGTTCACTCTCCACTGGCGCCCACCTCCTATTGTGTCAGGTTCATTCTCCTCTGGTACCAAACTTTCATATCCGGTTTCAACTTTAAATGGTATCCATGTCCCTTTAGTCCAAGGTTTATTTCCCACTGATATCCTGTTTACATAGTCCCAGGTTCACTCCCCACTGGCGCCCACCTCCTATAGTGTCAGGTTTCTCTCTCCTCTGGTACCCAACTCCCAAATCCGGCTTCAACTTCCAATGGTATCCACCTCTCTTTAGTCCCAGGTTTATTTCCCACTGATATCCTGTTTACATAGTCCCAGGTTCACTCCCCACTGGCGCCCACCTCCTATAGTGTCAGGTTCATTCTCCTCTGGTACCAAACTCTCATATCCGGCTTCAACTTTCAATGGTATCCATCTCCCTTTAGTCCCAGGTTTATTTCCCACTGATATCCTTTTTACACAGTCCCAGGTTAACTCCCCACTGGTGTGCAATTCCCTGACTCCCAGGATCACCCCCCACTGTTGCCAAACTCCCATAACTTTGCCGGATATTGTCGGGTTTCGGCGGGTTTCGGCGGGT
>NC_088366.1:17494121-17499121 GCF_034508935.2 Berghia stephanieae | reverse complement strand
ATCTCACTGTCACACACAATACATCACATTAAATTGTTCAACTGTGTGACTTTGTGGTTGAAGAAGTGTAGTCCGTTTGTGTGGGCATGTGTGTGTGTGTGTGGGGGGGGGGGGTGTGTACGTGTATTTACACACAAATGAGCATAGTGGAAGTAGGTACCAAAGAGAGCAACAGTGTTATAACTCCAACATCATTTTTATGGGATCACAACATTACTGCTCTCAACCAGCTAATTGTGTTTTCACCATCTAGTAAGAATGGAGTGGCGCAGTTGGGGTTGGATTGGTCGGGAAGGGGGAAGTGAGTGGGGGAGTGGAGATGCCACAGAGACAAATAAGGCATTGTTTTTAAGTGTGGTAAGGGGTGGGGGGAGAGGGGAGTTTCTGGTGAAGTGGAGAGGGCTTCAGAGGAGGTGTCTGAGGGATGTTGAATGGATACAGGACAGCACATTGGGTAACAGTTGTTACAGGAATTGTGTTTGGTTATTGAATTTTTTCTTACGTTATTCGATTATTCGGCAATTTCTTTTCAGGTTAAAGATAGTTTGAGCACAGTGGCTTTCGGTTTACCGATACTTTTAACAGAAATAAAGAGGAAAATATGATATCTTGATTTCTTTTATGTCTAGACAAGTTTGGTTTAACCGGTTCTTACTGTATTTTTTTTAATTAAAAGAGGAAAAAATGAAATGTTGGCCAGATACAATTCTCTCTCTCCCCCCCCCCCCCCCCCCCCCAAATCTAAATACGAAATTCATCTATGTAAAGGACAGGTTTATGATTTACAATGAGAGAAAAAAAAGAAGAAAAAAAAACGACAAATGCATTAAAAAGAAAAACAACTCTCCATCTGGTAAACAATTAGAGAAACAAACATAATATTTAGCTGAAATATGTGTTAGAAGCTTAAAAGACAAAAATGAAAAAAAAGAGATTAATATGATGACCTGTATGGGGAAAAGAGCTACAAACACAATAAGTTAGTCACACTCCTGTCATGAACTGCATTGCAAAAGAAAAACAAAATTAGTCCTTCAGCGCCATTAGTCCCATGGAGCCGGACTTTATCCCAATTTCTACAGCGTGAAATGAACGATGGCGATTTCTTGCTACCCTTTGGATAGAACGCTTGTCTATTGCAAAGAACTTTCCACCAGATCTAACAGATTCAGCTATCCAATCACTGATGGGTGGACAGGGGGGTCAGAAAAAAATATCGACTTGACCTGGGATTGACCTCAGTCCCGTTATTTGTGAAGCGAGTGCTCTACCAACTGAGCTATTAGGACCCCCCCCCCCCCCATTGTAAAAGAAAATATAGTTTTAATATTCCCTCACCAACTATACAAATCTTTCCCTAAGGGCAACAAGTTTTAATCTCTAACATCATTTGAGAATCAATAATTGCGTATCTAACAAAAAAAAAAAACAAAAAAAAAAAAAAACAAACAAACAAAAAACAACCCAATCCCCATCCCATAAATATTGTTTTCATTTTCCATCTGTTACAACTGTTAAAAATGTTGAACATCTTAAAAGTGATATTTGATTATTCATATCGTGCTTTGTTGATCTCTTACACTAGGTTACGTGTTGCATTCAACACACTTTTTTCTTACACATTTTTCTCTTTGTCAATCTTTTTTCTGTCTTTTGTTTTCAGTATAATGAAATCTAAAATCCAAAATAACTGTGAATGGCAAATTTATGATCATGGGTTAAAATGGTTAGGGTTACTACTGCACTCCTGTGAAAAAAATCGTGTAAAAACAACTGTTTTTAATACAAATTTTAATCTGTTATTTTAACACCATTTAAAACATCTGTTTTTAAGACACATTAAGAATACAGCTGTTTTTAAAATGCAAACAGTAGAATAAATAAAAAAACCCAAAAATAACCACCTCAAATTAATAAATGAAAGAAAGAAAATTGTGTTCAAAAAATAATAAAAATAAAAGATAGTTCTACATAATACGACAAAAAAAGAGATTCTACTTCAGTCTACACTGATGATTAATGACTACCTTACAACCAAGAGGGTTTAAGTTAAAGTTACTGGTTTATCATTGATATCTATATCTTTTTTTACACTTAATCCTTGGCCTCAACTTTTTATTGTACTGGAAGCTGCTGCGATAAAGTAATTGTCCAAGAAAAACTACCAGCTGACAGAGTAGGCATTGAAGGTCCCAGATAAATTTCAACACATTTTTTCACACATACAGGATCATCCGAAATGGAAAAGTTACGAGAGTGACGGGTATATGAGTGGTGTGATAATGTTTGTTATAATATGTTACAGTGAATGACATAATCAGTCGGATGGGTTTGAACTGAGATATTGCCAAGTTTAGTTATAAATAACAATGTGACATTGAATATAAGCTTCAATTTGATATACGAAAACAGATAAATGGACGTTTCGGGTTTCCCAGTTATCATTCATCCTGTTTTGTTCATAAAGGGGAAACCCGAAACGTCCATTTTATCTGTTTTTGTATATTAAATTGAAGCTTAGATTCGATTTCACATTGTGATTTATTTCTTCGAGCTTCGAGCAGCAACATTTACATTACCAAGTTTAGTTAGAAGGTCAATTTTTATCAAAATGAGTTCTTGTCATGAAAGATTAAATCAACCCTTTTTGTACATCTTCGGGGAAATATCAAAGCTTAATTTCACTTCTAAATATTTTTTACAGCTAGTCAAGTTGAAAAAGTATGAAATTTGAGAAAAGTTGCTGGAAACCTTTCCCATACATCTGACCACAACTTCATGAAAAATTTACCTCATTAAAAAGATTAAAATGCTCTGGTGAGCATATACTCTCAGAACATGCAAAAAATGCAAATCCAAAATTTTCACCTTCCGACTGAATATGTCGTGCATGTGTGAGTGGTGTGTGTTTGCGGTGATGGGCAAACTGTGTTTTTTGCATCTTATAGACTTGAACTTGAGCTAGAACTCGAAGCTGAAAGTGATTGTTGTGCTCTCGAACACAATTATATAGGAGCTGAATTAGAAAAAGTATGCACATGTGCCTAAACACTGATATTGAGATTATCTTTAATTATTATTCTTCAATTTTTCTTGAGAATTTGACTTTTTAAAAAAATTCTTTAAATGTTCTATCTAATTCCATTCAAGAGAATCAACATTTTTGTCAGGGAACGTAATTCACAAAAGGCAGAGAAAACCTTTTGAAAGGAATTTTTTTTATTACGCAGCAATTTAATGGGATGCTGATATATATAGAAGAATTGAGATGATTTAAAGTCTTTGAAATACTTTTTATTTAATGATTAACAAAAACTGAAGAGAGCTAGGGGACTGAAGTTTTGGGACAAGTTGTGACGTGAGAATAAAATTGAAGGGTTAGAGACGAGAAAGTGTCTTGCCAAAAATCAGAATTTCAAGAAAAAAAATCTGTATCAATCCACAATACAAGAATTAAATCATATTTTACACTAAATGCTTGATAACAAAAATGGTACAGTTCCAAAGTGGAGACACAGCCACTGGTAAGTAGAATTTATTATAATCAATTTTTCAATCAAAGGTACATTTCAAAGCTAAAATTGGATCTTACAAAGAGTGTCTTTGAGTACAATAAAATAAATGAGAAGGTATAAACCAAATCGCTAAATTTAACTTAAACAGCCTCTTGGTGTTTGGTAGAGAAATTATGAAACGAAATGGCATTATACATAGGACAAAAATGATATGGATATGACCACAAGCGTTTTTATTTTTTTGTTGGATTTTTTTTTTTTTGTGTGGGTCAGATAAAGATCTTCCTAGGCAAGGATGGCTAAGTGGTCTAGTGGTATAATACTCGCTTTCGGATCGGAAGGTTCCTCGGTTCGAGCCTCGCTCAGAGCTTAGTTGACTCTTTGGAAAAGGCTCTTTACTCACATTCTCTTACCGTACTCAGGTGTAAAATGAGTACCTGAACGTTCACAGCGTTGCTGTCGGCCAGGATCCCTTGTAAAACGATCTGAGCATTTTAGTGGATGTTGCGCTATAAAAGCTCAATTTATGCCCACACTGATGAAAATATTCTTCACATGCATGAAACAGGCATTATGGTCAGTCATTTGACGGGAATCGCTATAATATGGCATGAAAAAGGCATTATGTTCGGTCATTTGATGGGAATCGCTATAATATGGCATGATAAAGGCATCATGGTCGGTCATTTGATGGGAATCGCTATAATATGGCATGAAAAAGGCATCATGGTCGGTCATTTGATGGGAATCGCTATATGACCGCCCTGTTGTCATATGTGTGGAAATCTACATACTTTATTAACAGACCGATTGTGATCGTTGATTGCTCAAAAGATTCGTCTCGATCTAGGTTCATTCCATAATACAATAGTATAATAAGTAAAATAAATGAGTGCCTATTTGTAAAAGCCTTTTTTTTTCTCAGCAAATATTTCTGGTTCTCCACCAGTAATAAAAATAGTTGGAAAGAAAAAAACAAACAAGTCAAAAACATATGATTCATGATGCGGCTTATGGATCCAGAATTAATAAGGCTCAGCAATCGTGACGTCACTTCCTTCGTAATGACGCGTAACTTAGTAACTGGTTCTAAACTATCGAAACAATGGCGAACGCCCTTATGAAATACTTCTCCGACGAGAATAAAAGTGTATCCAGAGGAGTAAAACATTATAAATCTGATCATGTTTTGACTTTTATACATTCTGATCACATGACATGTGAAAAGTTCCAGCCAGCATGAAGAATAAAAAGTACCGATTTTCCTTTTTTAAAGCCAAGCTGCTCGTTGCTGGTAGACGTGACATCAGACTATTGAATCCTATTCCGATTGTTCTTGCTTGGTGTTAGTCTCAAAGTACTTTCTACAATACTTAACAGGTAAATAGTTTCGGGAAGAATTCCGGATAGACGGAGTCAGGAATCGATATTCTGCTGTGGCTGCCGTAGATATTGTCAATAATTCTCAAACCTGGGATTGACTTA
>NC_088366.1:17479121-17491621 GCF_034508935.2 Berghia stephanieae | reverse complement strand
AAAGAGTCTCAAACCTGAGAGTTCATTAAGGTCCCGGATTGGAGAGTTGTTGACATGTTGTGAGTCATTTTAATCGATCGGTTTTCGAGGAATACGTTTTCTGGCCAGACTTTTAAAAACGTGTTTTTCCGGAGTTCAACAGTATTCTGTGATTGTTATTGTGCGATAGTGTCTGCTTGGTTGATCAGACTTAAGCGTAGGTATTAGGGTACCACTGCAATAATGTCGCCATACACCCAAACCTCCTATATCGTAGTTGTTTCTTAGGGACAACCGTTTAATTGTATGATGATATTATTGTTTATATACATTGGGTCTCGGATTTTGTACTTGTTCAAGACGAAAACAGAGAAATGATGTGAATGAATAAACTCGGATTCGTATGAAAGAGGAGGATTACGCGAGACGTTTAGGTTTGTTTTCATAGTGTGTGTGTGTGTGTGTGTGTGTGTGTGTGTGTATGTTTTTGTTGTTTTTATTTATTTATTGTTTTGTGGAGTTTCTTTTGTTTGTTTTTCTTTGTTTCTATTTTTTTTATTGTTCTTGTTTGTTGTGTAGTGATCAGTCTCTTTTTCATGTTATGATTTTTGCCGTCATTTTCTTACTTGTCCTTTGTTCTTTTTCTTGTTGTTGTTCTTGTTGTTGTCGACGTTGTCGTCGTCTTCTTTATCGTTGTGGTTTGTTGACCAACCATTACCAACCCAATGGTATCTGAACTTTTGGTGAATTCAATTACAATACAAATGTTGAAGCTCGAAAAAAAGCAATTTTCTTAAAACGAGGAGTGAATTTTAACCTTTCCTTTGATTAATAAAGACAGATAATGCAAGGGCTTTGGGTTTTTAGAGAATGCGGCAAATGCTGGATTAGACTTTAAAACTTTGATGAATTATGTGAAATGATAGAATTGGGTTGGTAATTCCATTACCACAAAAAAAAAGGATAATAAAAGAATAAAAAGAAGAAAAGGGAAACGATCAAAAGGAAATTTAAAAAAACGGGAGGAATGGCAGTTAATTCGATGCCATCGGATAGCAGAAAGACCCTCAGTCTTCAGACACTTTCCATTAATCCGACTTTAGCTTACAAACATACGGCACTGTCAAAGGTTCATTAAACGGTTTGATCAGTTTCACAAATTGTTCACATGAGACTTTCGATAGCCGCCGATGGAAACGGAGAATTTCGTAGACCAGAAATGCCAGCGTGTTATTTTTAATGCCAAATTTAGATACTGACATTTTCAAACTCCGTTGATTGTCTTCAGTCTTTTTTTTTTTCAAAATAGGTTTTATAGATAAATGACACTTTTATGGTTTATTTTGATTATTTTTCCTCCTTCCTGCGGTTAAAACAACATTTCTTCAGAGTCATGAGGCCCATGGAGCCGGAGTTTTTCCCGGTTTCTATAGAGTGAAACGGACAATAGCAATTGCATGCTATCATTTGAATAAGACGCTAGTCTATCGCAAAGTACTTTCCGACAGATCTAACAGGTCCAGCTACCCAATTAGGGGGGGGGGGCGTGTCAGGAAAAATCTGCCCCCTGAAATATTCTCCATTACAACTATGTTAAAATAAGCCCACAATTGCGTTCGATTATCAGACCTGCGAATACATGCCTGTTGCTAGGCACCCAAACAAAGAATATAAATACATTTCATTTTTTATGTAGGTACTACCTATCTTCATCTGATTCTTAATGTTAAAGGTGCCATCACAACTTTACAATAATGTGGAAATATAGATAGAATGCGCTTGGCTAAGAAGCTCACAGCATTGCCATCCGGAAATATAACGGACCAGCACACAAAACTATGTGTAATCTTGAAAGTTTATAATCTGGATAATACAGTTTAGTGAGACTTACTCATAAACGTGGATGGCAAAAACCAATAACAAAGACATGAGTGACGTCAACTTCATACTATCTATAGCTTGGCATTTCGCTAAAATGGTACATCACAATACAAGGCGACTATCACAAAAAGAAAGTTAAAAGTTAGTTATCATTAGTTTTCAAGGTACCTAACGAAAGTTCACATATTTTGTGATCCCTCGTCTCAAAACGGTATTAAGTCGGGAGGATTAAGATGCTGAAAATTGAGTTTGTAGCGAGAAATATAAGACTTGCGTTGAGTTTGTATGTTTTATTGAGGAGACTATCAATATTTTAGAGTGCTGAATACAAATAATTCATATGTTTGACCAGTTTAACTATAATTTGACTTTTTAGTATCCGGTTCATCCCGACATAATACTGTTTTGAGACGTTGGGTCACATTTGTTGTATATTGAATTCATTTCACTGTTCACTTTCTTTTGGCCGTCACCGCTGTCTATTTTGAAACAGTTTTTACTTTTAAGGTCAGTGTCGAGAGATGCGTTTACAAATGCGAAGATAAAACACACACACACACTCGCACACACACACACACACACTCGTACACACACACACTCGTACACTCACACACACACACTCGCACACACACACACACTCGCACACACACACCCACACACTTGAGCTTTACTTTAGCTTTTTATATAGCTCAACAATATCCACTAAACATGCTCAAAGCCCATTATAACGGATCTCTGACCAATAGCAATACGTAACATGTTGAACGAGACATGACATATGTTAAGCGATATAACATTTTTTACCCGACAGAGACAACGCTGTTAACTGTCAGCTAATCTATTTTACACCTAAGTACAATGAGAGAATGTGAGTAAAGAACCTTTTCCAAGGACTCAACTATGCACCGAGCGAGGATCGAACCCCCAAGGAGCTTACGATCCTAAAGCGAGTGTCGTATCACAAGGTCACGACATAATCGCACCCCCCCCCCCACCCATATATATATATATATATATATATATATATTATATATATATTATATATATATATATATATACAAATTTAGTATTTTGGCATATTTGCACAATACTATCTGGCAATCCTTGGTTAACCAGTATGAAATTAATGATTGAATCTACCTAGGTAGCCACGGAATGTAGTGGTTTGATAGTGTCCACTGGATATATTGATGGATTGAAGCACCTCACGCTGGGATATTGATGAAGGCGAATCCAATCAACTGATCAAAGGAGGTAAAGTTGGCCGTTATCTCTACAATAATACTAAACCTGCCTGGTCTTTTGTGTATATAACAAAATTAATTCGTGTTCGGAGAGAAGCAGCTAACGAGATAATTCGAAACTGTTAACTTAACTCGTAAACTCGTAAAACGTCATTGCATTTATTATCACTTTACTCTGTGGGAACAAGCCTGCATATTATAGCCAAAATCATGTCGATGAAAATAAAATTGATTTAAATTTCATTATAACATTCTAGTTGCCAGAAAATTCTTTATCCTGATAACTCAATTCATTATGGGTCTATTTATTATTGTTGAAAAGGAAATCTCAAAAAAATGACGCAAAATATTGTCCGATACAACAATGTTAAATTAGGCCCATAATCGCGTCCGGATGTCAGAACTGCATATAAGTGCACGTCGGTCTCGGACCTTAAATCTCATTGCAAAACAAACAACAACAAAAAGCAATGTTAATTTGATATTTTGATAGGAATTAATTTGAAGCTGTGCCAAAAATGTCGTTTTTTTAAAAGATTCGCTACAGCATTACTTCAATACTAAGTTATTTGGATAATAGATGGAACAAAATTGACGTCACACAGCTCTGTGTTATTGTTTTTAGACAGCAGTTTAATGACCAGTTCTCACTCTATTATATCAATCATACTATAAATGTTTAAGGTCACACAAAGTTTTGTGTGTTTGTGTGTTATATCCGGCCGCGGATGTTGTGAGTATTTAAATTTATCATAAAGGCATTGCATCAATAGGAAGATATTTGAATCCATCATTATTTTCTAGGTTACAATGAAAAACAAAACAAAAAACTGATGGACTGTCATCCAAATTATAGCTGTAATGGCTTTTTTTTAATTGTCGAAAAGTGTCGTAGCAAAGCTTCAAAAGCTTTGTCCACCTATTTTTAAAAAATCTTTCAGAAAGTAATTCTGCTATTCTATTAAAACAGTTTTTGGCTTATTTTCATTATTTAACCCAGAGAAACTGGATAATGAATGTGTTGCTGCTTGAAGCTCGAAGGAAAAAATAACGAAACGTATTGAAATGTAAGCTTCAATTTGTTAGACGAAGACAGTTAATGTGGACGTTTCGGGTTGCCTCTTTATCAACAAAACACGATGAATGAAACACTAAGGACGAATGAGAAACGTGTGAATGGTGATAAAACAAAAACAATAATGGGACAATAAGGGGAAATCCAAAACTTCCACTGTATCTATCTTCATTTAATAAATTGAAGCTTACAATTCAATACTTATCGTATTTTTTTTTCTCATAGAAACTGGTAAAAACGAATACATTCCGTAGGTGTCTTTTTTTTCCAAATAACCTAGCATTGGGGCATTTTATGCCCAATTTTACGGAAACGAGCTTCATGCACAGCTTCATTTATACAGCTGGATTCATCAGGACACCACATGTTGCATTGGGGCGATGAGAAATTAAAAATGATACACACAATATAACAGGGAACTAAAGTGTCAAAAAACTGCTTCCAATTTCATTTAAAGTTTTAAAAGTCTCTCCAGAGGACTGAATAATATTAATAATGATTGTATAATAATAATAATAATAATAATAATAATAATAAATAATAATATAATAAAATAATAATAATAATAATAATAATAATAATAATATAATAATAATAATAATAATAATAATAATAATAATAATAATAATAATAATAATAATAATAATAATAATAATAATAATGAGACATCCGTCATTAAACCGGAAATTAGTTTATTTTTTCAGATCATGTAAAGTTTACGACATTTTGAAATAATCTGCAAATCCAGACAATAGACTTGATATACAAGACTTGCATCAGGCATTTTGTATTTATTATTGATAAAGTATTGAAAGCTTCAATCGAGAACACAATACTAACGTTGAACTTTTCTGGTTCAAACTTCTTCTTCAGCCAACAACAACAACAACAAAAAAGATAGTTTTGAAACCAGAACGAAATAATAAAAAAATTACAAACGAAAAACGTCCCAAAAGCCAGGCTGTCTCGACTGGAGATTAAATCTCAGTGGTCGATGAATCCAAAGGAGTTTGAACCGGAAACGTTTCAACATTAAAGTAGTACATTGTGTTATTTTTATATTTTAAAAAAAGCTGTAATATATTCATTTTTCTTCACTACAAAATATCACCCTAAAATAAATTACACGACTTTTTCTTCATTAGAGATAGAATGAAATTGACATCACTCAGGTCTTTGTTATTATTTTTAGACAGCCATTTTTATGAGTAGTTCTCACTAAATTGTAGTAATCAGACAATAGATAGTATGCAGTTGACGTCACTTGGGTCTTTACTATTGCTTTTTGCCATCCGCGTTTGAGTTATTCTCACTAAACTGTATAGATAGTATGCGCTTGGCTAAGAAGCTCATAACATTGCCATCCATAAGTATAAAGGACCAACACACAAAACTGTGTGTATCTATGAACGTTTATAGTCAGGTTAATACAGTTCAGTGAGCATTACTCATAAACGCGGATGACAAAAAACAATAACAAAGACCTGAGTGATGTCATCTTCGAACTATCTATTAACGAGACTATAAACGTTCAATATTACACATAGTTTTGTGTTGGTCCGTTATATTTCCGGATGGCAATTGTTATGAGCTTTTTTGCCAAGTGCATACTATCTATAAACGTTTAGGGCTACACACAGTTTTGTGTGTTGGAACATTATATCCGGCTGGCGGATGTTATGCGTTTTTAAAAACAAATATTCACATTGCATCAATAGATGTCGTTTTGTTTACCTTCACCCAAAGAAAATTATGGATAATAATCTGAAGCGTACGTGAGATGATAAAATCACTCATCAGGTTGAATGACATGGATTTCATCCCGTCACGAATGTTGTAGATTGAAGAACATTGCCAAAACATCGTTTTTCACATTATGGCGTCAAAACACAAAACTCTTATAAGGTTAGATTATGTGAACTCATACTTGTCAAAACGTCTCAAACATAAGAATTTTACAAAGTGTCGAATTTATGATTTTTGAAAAACTTAGGGGTCGCATTTTAATCGATACAAGAATTATATTTCTTTTCTGGTTAAAATGAGAAGAAAAAAGAAAGTATTTTTCAAAGTGTACATCAGTACTTAGAAAATAGCTGGAGAAGCCACAGACACTTGGCAAATACACTATATTGAATCATGAAATTACATTGATGATCCATTTCTTTCATCACAATCACAATTTAAACAGATGAATTGAGCAAATAGATGCATGATAAAAATATATTTATTCATGCCCAAGGGGAAATATGTCTTTGGAATCTATTTTTAGGGAAAATTGGAATAACCCAGGAGTTAGCCGCGGTGCAACACGCAAAGTGGGCCAAAGCAAGGTAACTTGATCAAAGCTACGTAGGGCAGCAGAAAGTCCAACTCGGTACCTGCTATGAAGCAAAGACTTATTTGCCCCTGTACCAAGCTGAACATTAGCTATAACTGATTTATTTCCCATGTTCATTGTAAATTCACGCAGTGCATATCATAGGGCTCAATATTTTATTTTCAATAACGAATTTTTTTTTTTTTTTTTTGCACATGAAACATACTTGGGTGGATAAACGAATGCATTTGGTACCATAAACGCACGAGTTCTTTAGAATTGTAGTTTTTTTTTAAAAGTTATTTTATTTAGAGAAATATCCACTTATTGAGCTCAAAGCGCTTTACAAGGGTCCCAAGCCAACAGTAATACTATAATGTAGGACGACACAGGATGCCTGTTTTTAAATTCTTGCCAGAGACAACGTTGTTACCAATCAGGTACTCCCTGAAGTTCCAAGTTTGCGAGTATTAAACAATGTGAGGGCTGTTATAATCGATATTTGAATGACCTGATTTCTGGCCAAACTGTTGGACATGTTCTGTTGTTTTTCAGAGTAGGGCACAACTGTCAGCCAGCCATGCCTATGTATTGAAACCCATTATGCCCTTCCGCCAAGACATCGTAAGATATCGTCACCTAGGCATTCCACGAAGGAATATAGATAATAAATTCATCAAACAAGATGTCTGATGTCAACAGGAATCACACATGTTGTCCAAGTGAGCAAATTGGGGGTTAATAATCTTGCCCAATGAAAAAAAAAAACGAAAGTGCCTGAAGCGGGGCTTGAACCCGGGACCTTCCGGGTGACAGTGCAATACCTTAACCATTCGGCCACTTCGCTCCCAATGCCTATGCCTATGTATACTTGCAATAAAGAAAATCAACTCTATCAATCGTGATAAGGGTTCGCTATTTTTTGTTAATACATGCGATTTAAAGTTGCAGGATGCTGTATAATGTAGTACCCGTCCGTCAGCTTGTCGAAACATTATGTCAAATGCTCTCACATAGAACGATCTGAACAGGTGTATACGAATTTCTCAAATTAATATTTTCAAATAGAACGTACAATTGATCCGGCTGGCTGACATGTTTGAAGGGATGGCTATGGTTCTAGCCCATTGCGCATCACAAATACGTGTTAGAATGGAGAAATTAACCCAAATGTTATCATAATATTTGTATTATTTACTTTCAGATAAACTATGAAACCACAAGAACAACATCAATAACAGCGATAACATCAACAGCAGTAGCAAGAATAACAATTGTACAAACAGTAGCAGCCTGAGAACAGCATAAGTAAGATCAGCAAATGCCTGCAACAACAAAATAATATAATCAACAGCAATATAAACGACAGCAAAGCGTCAGATGCAACAAAACAAACGTCAAGCAACTGAACAACAACAGTTATAACAACAAGGAAAACTCCCGTAGCCATTCAACTTAGAGACGATATACGCCAAAAATGCAGGCTAAACAACGACGAGAAATTCATTTCAAGTCGAGTGTAGGGTCCATGCTCAACGAGAACTACGGGTATGGATACACACAGAACACCGTCCAAACCGGCGACTTTGTCCACATTCCCACTAACAGCCTCCCCACATCGGAGAAAGCTATAGACTTTTTAGGCAAGAAGGTCTTTCCGCCCGAAAAGCCAAAGCGAGTGGACTCTGGAAGTACAACATCCTGCCTGTACCAAGCGTATCGGAATGTATCGGGTCAACCCGTTGGGATGGTTCATTACGACCGTGATCCATTTTATTGGCCGGGCAGGGACAGACCTCCCTCGGATTATGAGCCTGTGAAACGGAACTCCATCAATTGTTTTGACTATTTATTCAACAGTGGCAGAGAATGTGCATTGTCTACTCCTGATAATAGTGGTAGCACCGCAAGAAATTCGGCATCAACACTGAAGTCTAAGAGGTCCACGCCGAGCATTGTTTCCTCTGGGAAAGAAAGACAAGAGCCGGTCGCAATGTCCGACCTCATTGAAGACCCCCAAAATAAACAGAATGTGCTTGCCCGAGTGTCAACCTCCTCAGACATCCCACATGGAGTTCGATTTGGTTTTCTCTCAGAGGATAATCTTCTAGACAAAAATGGATTTAAGCCATACTCACCTTTTACCGACACTTCACCGATTTCGATGTTAAACTTGGCAGACAGAATCAAAATAACGTAAAACAACCGGAAGACAAAGACAATTCCACGCCAATTCCGGTTCCCAAATATTCCGATGCTTTAAATCGAGTCTTGGATGTGACCTCGGCTGAGGCAAATCGAGTAGCTAAGAAAAGTCAACGACGCCCGGCGGATATTCTTAAACTCCATGGAAATCCTGAATACCCATCTAAAGTCATGGACGACAAAGATGTCCCAAACTATGTGGCCTGGGCTAAAATCTACCCCTACTGTCCCTTGACGCAAAAGGAAGGAGAAGAAAAACCACAGTTTGTGCCTCCTAGAGGCTTCACTCCCTCTACCCCGTCCCGACCTCCCTCTTATGCAAAAGTACGAGATTTAAAGAAAACCAAACGAAATATTATGGAAGGAATAAAGCTTTTGTCAGGTTCCTCCAGAAAACGCCACCAACTGTCAAAAAACAAACCGATGTTGCGAGATGCCAATGCCGTAAACCAGACAGAAAAAAGTCAAGTCGAAATTAAGAAACAGTCTCTGCTTGGGAATGCAAACTCCAACATTGAACAGAATAACACAGGCACAGCACACAACAAAGACATTTACACAGGAGATAAAACTACTACAGCCATTGACCACATTCTAAAATCTGACAATTTCCCCCGAGATTTAAGCCCGACTCACAAAGCCTGCAAGTCAATCATGTACGATTCCACTGCCACAAGGAAAGTCCTTGACCTTAAAATTAAATCCGGCGGGGACGCTTGGTATTCTGGGAAGACCCCGACTCGGACACCATCGCCCGATTCTAGACTTCCCATTTCGGCTGACAGGGCTTGGATCAAACATTATTCACCAGCTAGAATACAACGATTTATGGCCACTGTTGCCAAACCGAATACTCAAGTGTAAAGACTTTGTTTGGCTTTGATCATGCTTATCACTTAGGCGTGGCTATATCAATTAGAATATAACAATAATTTGTTGAATGCATTATAATAGAATTCAAATCTATAATAGGCCCATATGTTTGATATTGTCACGTTGGATAGACTGCTTAAACAGACCCTCCTCTCATCTCTCATTCGATTTTAGTGTTTCATTCACCGTGATTTGTTGACAAAGGAGAAACTCGAAACGTCCACTTTATTTTTCTTTGTAAATTGAATTGAAGCTCCCATTCCATTTTTTATTGTTATATGTTTATTCGAGCTTCAAGCAGCAACATTTGCATTGTATGATGGTATAGATAGTATGCGCTTGTCTTAGAAGCTCACAATATTGCCATCCGGAAGTATAACGGACGAACACACAAAACTCTGTGTAACCATAAACTTTTATAGTCTGACAATACAGTTAAGTGATAATTACTCATAAATGTTGATGGCAAAAAACAGTAACAAATACCCGACTGACGTTAACTTCGTTCTATCTATATTAATTTTAAAATCTACATTCTTTTGATTAAAATGTGGAAAACAATACCCATTGTTAAATTTTTATAATGTATAAAATGCAATTGAAAATAAATATTTATAAAATATATAAGTTCATAACACTTTTTGACGACAAGAAAAAAATCTTAAATTATGTGACCTTCAAGTCCTTCAGAGCCGTCAGGCCCATCCATGAATCCGGAGTTTATCCCGGTTTCTATTTCTATAGCGTGAAACGGACATTAGCCATAACTTGCTACCATTTTAATAGTCTATCGCAAACTACTTTACGCTAGATCTAACAGACCCAGCTACCACTTTACTGCTGAGTGGGCAGGGGGTTGGGGGGGGGGGGGGGGGAGGGGAAACAATCTCGACTGCAACCGGGATCGACTTTGGTTCCTTTGCGTGCGAAGCGAGTGCTCTATCAACTGAACTATTGGGACCCAACCATCCATAAACGGTATTATGTTGGAGGGATATCGATGTTACAAATAGTCAAATTAATAATATTATATTATTGACTATGGGTTGAGAGTATGTCGTATAATACTCATGGAATTAATGTCATTATTAGGGGAAGCACAACTACGCTTTGTGCCCCCTAGATGTTTCGCTCCCTCTAGCCCGAACTAAGGAACTTCCGGGTGACAGTGCAGTGCATAATTAACCACTCATCTCAAGGCAGCCGGTCTAAATTAGGTCCATAGCCTAATGAGGTCTCCCCCCCCCCCCTCCTTTTTCTACTCCATAAAACCATGGTACTTCTCTAGTTAAGAGGGCAGCGTGGTTCAGCGGTACGGTCTTTGATTCGTACCCAAAAAGTACCGAGTTCTACTACACACCTCGTTGTGTGGCCTTGAGCAAGTCACCTCGTCCTGGCTCACTTTGCGGCACTGCACTGCGGCTTACGTCTGGGTTATTCCAGTCTTCCCTTGGGATAGACCCTAAAGACAAATTTCCCCTTGGGGATGAATAAAGGGAATTTTATTTATATTTTTATTTATGTATTTTATTAGTTAACTGCTGTACGCTGGAAAGTCACGTATCTAAAAATTTGGCCAGAAAACTCGTCCTTCTAATATCGATCGATTAAAATTTCCGTCATCTTGGCAAAAAATCGTACACCTACTGGGACCTCGCGAGTTTCTGGCCACATTTTTAAATACGCGTCTTTCTAGATTATGGCAGTTAATTGATTCATGCTGATGTTCAACTATAGGGAATGAGATTAGCGGAAGAGTAGCGTCCCTTGATTGGACGTCACCCATAGTCTGTGACGTCACCGGTGGAAAAGTTATTAGAGGTTTACGAATAAATTAAAAACAAAACAATACACAGTTTTACTTGTTGCTCTCTCTCTCTCTCTCTCTCTCTCTCTCTCTCTCTCTCTCTCTCTCTCTCTCTCTCTCTCTCTCTCCTTCTCTCTTCTCTCTCGCTCCTCTCTCTCTCTCTTCTCTCTTCTTTTTCTCTTCTCTCTCTCTCTAACTCATCTCTCTCACTCACTCTTCTCTTTCTCACTCTTCTCTTTCTTCTCTCTCTCTCTCTCTCTCTCTCCCTCTCTCTCTCTCTCTCTCTCTCTCTCTCTCTCTCTCTCCCCCTCTCAAAGCATACACACACTTTGCCATGCCATTGACACGAGAAGGATAAGTGGGAAATACCGTGATTAATGGATTTTTCTTATAACTTATTTTTATCAAAGGCACTTAGAAGAACTATACCTATTAGCCTTTCGTCCATTATAATATAAGATATCGAAAAAGATGATAAGGTAGATGGTGATGACAGTGATCCCAAAACTCCGGTTTCACCGGAAAGAACTCAGGTCTGGAGCAAAAAATTCCGGGTTCCGGGAAACTTCCGTCAAATTCCGGTGAGGTCAAATTGTTCCAAGGACACATCCCCCCCCCCCCCTTTCCAAGCACCACATCATCATCACTGCCACTAGAATTACAACCATCATCACTACCGCTACTACTGCAACCACCACCACATCATCATCACTACCACTACTACTACAACCACCACCACCACCACATCATCATCAGTACCACAACTACTACTACAACCACCACCACCACATCATCATCATTATTGCAACCACCACCACCACATCAGCATCACTACCACTACCATCACCTTTACAGCCACCACCACCACATCATCATCACTACCACTACTACTACAACCACCACCAACACATCATCATCACTACCACTACTACTACAACCACCACCACCACCACCACATCATCACTACCACTACTACTACAACCACCCCCACCACATCATCATCACTACCACTAATACTACTACAACCACCACCACATCATCATTACTACCACTACTACTACTACAACCACCACTACCACATCGCCATAACTACCATTTGTACTATAACCACCATCT
>NC_088366.1:17434121-17469121 GCF_034508935.2 Berghia stephanieae | reverse complement strand
CATCTAGGTCACTATAATCTCCGCGAATTATCTCGTTTTTTGATTCACATAATGTAATATAATGTAATGCAATGTAATGGCAAATTTATATAGTGCCATTATCCATTTACACTGCTCAATGGCGCTTCTCGATGGCAATAACAATTGATAAGTAAACAAATAAATAAATATACGCATACATATACACACATCCACACAAACACATCGACACACACAAACACACATATACACACAATATATATATATATATATATATATATATATATATATATATATATATTTATATATATATATACATGTGTTTATATACACGCGCACACATCTATATAATATATAAGTATACATATGCATGTACATTCAGGTACACGAACAAACATATACATATAAACACAGATATACACACAGACAAATCTGCATACACAAACATACACACAAACATATACATGCGCACTTACATACACACATATATAGATAGTATGCAGATGACGTCACTCAGGTCTTTGTTATTGTTTTTGCCATCCGCGTTTGTGAGTTGTTCTCACTAAACTGTATTAACCAGACTATAAAAGTTCATGGTTACACAGAGTTTGTGTGTTGGTTCGTTATACTTCCGGATGGCAATGTTGTGAACTCCTTGGCTAAGCGCATTCTATCTATATCAACGATTCATTTGTTAGGTAGATCTAAATAACTCAGTTTTGAGGGATTTTTTAAAGGTATCAAAGGTCTGACAATTCCTTGTATAAGTGATGTAAACGATAATGATTACCGATAGTGGCTATAATACCGACTGTTAACGGCCATGTACTCATTTCAAACTTGAGTACGGTGAGAGAATGCGAGTAAAGAGCCTTCTCCAAAGACTCAACTATGCTCCGAGCAAGGCTCGAATCCAAGACCTTACGATCCGAAAGCGAGTGTCATACCACAAGAGCACATAGCCGCATGTTCCGTTGCATTGTGAATTGCTAATCCCTCCATCGGCTGGTTGGCATTGCACCTACCCACATTCAAAGAGCCACTGCTTCCAAAGCCCAGAAATATTAACAGAAAGTGGACCCATGAGTTAATGAGTTCCATACAGCTGGAGCAGAAAAAGGAAAAGATCGTTCAGAGAATTTAGTTTTAGGGATTTTTCTCTCAAATGATACTGAGTTAAAAGACCTGAGGGAGCGACTTGGAACATGAACAGTAAGAAGTGATTATAAGTAATCTGGAGCAGCGTTGTGAAGACATTTAAAGGCAAGACATGCTAGTATATAATCAACTCTCCTCTCCACGGACAGCCAATAAAGGTATTCTAAAACGGGAGTTATATGGTCATTTTTTTTTTTGGCTCGGTGACATTTCGTGCTGCCCTGTTTTGTAACAACTGCAGTCTTGTAACCAAGCTCTTTGGAAGCCCGTAAAGAAGGGAGTTGCAATAGTCTAGCCTGCTAACAAAAGTGAATTAATGAGCATCGTACAAATTTCTTCATCTAAAAGATTGCGGATATGACAAATAGACCTTAAAATAAAATGTATATTTTTACAGAGTTATATGATATTCCATATTCAGAAATTCATCAAAATAAAGACCAAGGCTTTTTACAATTGAAGATCTGGAAATGACAAATTAACAAATCAAAAGTTCTTCCGTTAGAATGGTCTTTCCTTGTTTTCTAATAACGATAATTTGAGTTTTATCATCATTGAATTTTAGCTTTTCTTTTGGGTCATCCAGATGTTGATGTGAGTGACGCAGTTAAAGATGTTTGTCTTGTTTGAAATTAAGTTGGAAAAAGAAATTAGGAAATATAGCGGTGTATCATTGGTGTAAAGATGGTGACTGATGCTGTAGGATTGAATTATGCTAGTAAGAGGTGTGGTGTAGACAGTGAACTGAAATGGACCCAAAACTGACCCCTGCGGCACGCCAAAATTAAATGTGATGGTTGTCGAAGATGTTCTATTTACGCACACTCTGGGCATTCGATTCTTCAAGTACTAGAAAACCAATTGAGTGCTGTGCCGGTGACTCCAAAAGAATCCTCAATTCGGTCTAAGAGTTTCTTGTGGTCGACCGTATCGAATGCCGCACTTAAATCTAAGAGGAGTAGTGCAATATATTTTTACTTGTGACCAACGCCTAAATCTGGTACGCATTGTGAGGCTATGTGGTCTAGTGGTATGGCACTGGTATGGCACACTTTTGATTGGGCAATCCTGCGTTCGAGTTCAGCTCTGAGCGTAGTTGAGTCCTTGGAAAAGACTCTTTAATTACATTCTCTCACCATGTTACTCAGGAGTAAACAGCGTTGTCTCTGTCGAAAGAAATAGTAATATCGCCTTATAGGCAGTCGTGTCTCGTTGTACATATTACGTCTTGATGTTGCAAGGGACCCTTTGTAAAACGCGCTGAGCACATTTAGTGGATATTGCTCTACATAAATGCGTTCGTAAGTTAAACTGTTTGTGGTAGCTGAGCTTTGTTTTTTTAAGTCAGAGATGTTCCACGTTAAATTTTATGGGTTTTTTTTTCATTAATCTGCTTTATTAAATTTTCTTTCAATGTTCTTTACAGTCCAAATTTTATAGCAGTTTAGTATTTACAGCAAACGACATTTGTTAGACGCCCTTTTTTTACAAGGAATAAAATATATTGCAATAATATGTCATCTTCTTGGAAACCTTGCACTATTCATCATAATTTGAGTCCAGTGATTTTTTTTTTAATTGAGCTTTTATATAGAGCAATATTCACTAAACGTGCTCAAAGCTCTTTACAAGGGGTTCTGGACAACAGCAACATGCAACATGTAAGACGGGACATAACGCCTGTTAAGCGATATTACAATTTTTTTTTCTGACAGAGACAACGTTGTAAACGGCCAGGTACTCATTTTACACCTGAGTACGGTGAGAGAATGTGAGTAAAGAGCCTTTTCCAAGGACTCAACTATGCGCCGAGCGAGGCTCGAACCCAGGACCTTCCGATCCGAGTTACATACCACAAGACCACAAAGCCTATTGCAATCGTTGTCACCCATCATGCCATTAATCACGCTCGCTTTACTTGTTTGCTTTTTTTTCCAGACTAAAAGACACCATACCACTAATTCATCGGCTCTACTACTCACAACAATGATAACGCTCTTGCTTTGAAAGTCAATAAATAAATATTACTTTGTACACCAGAGACGACGGCGATGTGACGCAGGTATCGAGGTGGGCAATAAGTAGAAAGTGGTTTAGAGATGACACGGTTGTTAAACTTGTCCTCAGTGCCATCGCTTCCAGTCGTTTGCGAGTCGCTTTGTCATCGATAACAGGCGGGAACGGCAGTGAGTAGAATTTTACTGTTCGGAGTTGTTCAAATAACGCACGCACAACGATTAGTAGTAGATGGGATATTATGTACGTGCGCGCATGTGTGTGTATGTTTGTGTGTGTGTGCGCGCGCGCGTGCGGGAGCGCCATGAGCAAGGGAAACTGTGAATGAGAAGATAACGGGCGTGGCATTTCCTGTACCAAGAGGCATCATAATAATTTCATTTATTGAAGGAGGAAGAAAGACTCCCGACATAAGAAATAATGAACTCAATGCATATAACGCATGGAATGGCGTCGATTTCTTTCCTGTTTATAAAATTTCATAATAAAATTTAATGAGACGAGTTTGAGTTTTGAATTGTATTGTTATATCATTGAATGTTATATTTCTGGAAAAGGATTACATTTTTCTTGTGTATCATTCAAGGAGTGAGTAATTTGGAGAGGAAGAGTTAATTTTACAACGAGCGTTGTTTTTCCCTCCCCCTTTTCTTCTCTGTTTGGATAGATCTAGCCCATGTGACCGTATAGTGTTGTTTGTGCAAGACACAATTATTATGCTGGATGTCCAAAACTGTTTGGATGATGACAAGGCAATTAGTTAACTTAATGAACAAGTATAATTGATCGAAAGGTGAGAAAATGATAGATGGTAACTGGTGCTGTTGTCGATGTTGTTGTTGCTATTGTTATTGTTGTTATTGTTTTGTGGTCGTTGTTGACATACTACGTTTGACATTCGTGTTCCGTTGTTCCTATAACTATCTATGGTTGTTGATTGATATGAAGTTTTCAGTCGTTTTCAAACTGCTGCTTTTATTGATGGCATTCGTGTTCGTGTTGCTGGGGCTGCTTTATAACAAATCTTCTTCTTCTTCTTCTTTTTCTTCTTCTTCTTCTTCTTCTTCTTCTTCTTCTTCTTCTTCTTCTTCTTCTTCTTCTTCTTCTTCTTCTTCTTCTTCTTCTTCTTCTTCTTCTTCTTCTTCTTTACTACTACTACTACTACTACTACTACTACTACTACTACTACTACTACTACTACTACTACTACTACTACTACTACTACTACTATACTACTGCTACCACTACTACTACTACTACTACTACCACCACTACTACTACTACTACTACTACTACTACTACTACTACTACTACTACTACTACTACTACTATTATCATTATTATTATTATTATAATTATTATTATAACTACTTACTAGTATTCCTGCTAATTCTACTACTTCTACCACTAGACCACATAGCGGCGCTACTACTACTATTTTTTATTTTTTTTAAAATTAAAGTAAAGTACACAATCAGTGACAAAAAATAAATAAATGAGATTTATATAGCGGAATATCCACTAAATGTGATCAAAGCGCTTTACAAGGGGTATCTGGTCAACAGCAACATTTAACATGTAGGACGAGACATGTCGCCTGTTAGGAGATATTACAATTTTTCGGACAAAGACAGCGCTGTTAACGGCCAGTACGGTGTCATACCACTAGACCACATAGCCGCACTACTACTACTACTACTACTACTACTACTACTCCTACTACTACTACTACTACTACTACTACTACTACTACTACTACTACTACTACTACTACTACTACTACTACTACTACTACTACTATTACTACTACTACTACAACTACTACTACTATTACTACCTACGAGTGGTAGTAGTAGTAGTAGTAGTAGTAGTAGTAGTAGTAGTAGTAGTAGTAGTAGTAGTAGTAGTAGTATTAGTAGTAGTAGTAGTAGGAGTAGTAGTAGTAGTAGTAGTAGTAGTAGTGCGGCTATGTGGTCTAGTGGTATGACACCGTACTCAGGTGTAAAATGAGTACCTGGCCGTTAGCAGCGTTGTCTCTATCAGAAAATATTGTAATATCGCTAGCAGACGTCATGTCTCGTTCTACATATTACGTTTTGCTGTTGGTGAGGGCCCCCTTGTAAAGCGCTTTGAGCACGTTTAGTGGATATTTCTCTATATAAACGATCACTTTATTTCACTACTAATAGTACTACTACTACTACTACTACTACTACTACTACTACTACTACTACTACTACTACTACTACTACTACTACTACTACTACTACTACTACTACTACTACTACTACTACTACTACTACTACTACTATTACTACTACTGCTACTACAACTGCTTCAACGACTACTACTGCTACTACTACTACTACGACTACTAGTACTACTACTACTACTACTACTACTACTACTACTACTACTACTACGATTACTACTACTACTACTACTACTACTACTACTACTACTACTACTACTACTACTACTACTACAGCTGCTTCAACTACTACTACTGCTACTACTACTACAACTACTAGTACTACTTCTACTACTACTACTACTACTACTACTACTACTACTACTACCACTACTCCTACTACTACTACTATTACTACTACTACTCAACTACTACTACTACTATTACTTCTATTACTACCACAACTACTACTGCAACAGCAACAACTACTACTACTACTACTTATACTACTACTACTACTACAACTACTACTACTACTACTACTACTACTACTACCACTACTACAACTACAAAAACAACAACAACAACAACAACAACTACTACTACTACTACTACTACTACTACTACTACTACTACTACTACTACTACTACTACTACTACTACTACTACTACGACTACGACGACGACCACTACTACTCCACTACTATTATTACTCCACTTAAAATAGTACTAAAATCCACAAGGCCCATACAACCAGAATTTATTCCAATTTCTATAACTTCCAACGGAGAATAATTGCTCAATACCCTTTTGGTAAGACGCTTAGTAATGGCAAAATACTTTACACCACATCCAATACACCATATTTATGCTGAATGCACATTCATACGGTCACACACACGAAGACGCAAATATAGAAAGTTTCAAAGTTTCAAAGTTTATTCAATCTTAGGCTTTCGCCAATAAATCAACAATTTGATGCCAACATACATGAACGTGGAAAAAAAAAAAAGGTAAATGGAACCAAAAAATAAACTGATACACCACACAAAAATACAACAATCGTAATAACATCAATACGTTCAATAATGATAATAATAATAATAATAATAATAATAATAATAATAATAATAATAATAATAATAATAATATAGACAAATAAACACATAAACACACACACACACATGCACACACACACACACACACACACACATATATATATATATATATATATATATATATATATATCCTTTCCTACTGTTTTAAAATTCATGCAAAAATATTTTTTTATTAAGATAAATTGATTCAGAGGTTCATATAAATTTTTGCAGCTCTGCATTGGGGGGCAGCTGAGAAAAAAAAGAAAAACACGCGCCATTTATTAAAAATCTGACTATAACTACATGCAACCCATGTAATAAAATATCCCCGCGGAATTACGCAATTTCAAACTAAAAATTATGAAAATTATGGGACAAAAAATGTCAGAATTTGCTAGAAATTATGCTGATTTGGAACTAGGCACAAAGTTGGGAAAACAAAATGACAATAAAAAATTTCTGTCAATGAAATTTTTATAATAAAGAAGTAAAAAATTCGGATATTACCTTTTATTTAACTTAAATAAAATGTCATATCTAATTTTTTTAAAAATAGAATCAAAGAATTTGTAAAAAATTGCAAAATGTGCAGATTTTGCGGTTGCAATGCAAATCATAAAAATTTTCCCTAATTTTGCGGCCGCAAGCTATGCACAAAACCCCGGAGACAGGTTATTTCTGTGTTGTTGAAATGACATTTTGCAAAATAGGCACTTAATATTCTATAAATGTGTATCTCTTGTTGTTTCCATTGTTTGACTGAGATGGGTGTTAGACAGGAAAATCTGCCTATCAAATAGAAAATAAAATTAACTGAATATTGAATTAAAAAGAAAAAAAAAAAAACTCTATCACTTTTTGACATGAAATGTTTTATGAAATATATTGCATTGATAAAAACAAAGCCTTGGTATGGCACTGCCTTGGTTTTTAAGAACTTGACTCAGTTGGTATAGAAGCTGAATATCCGTTCTTCTCATGCCAACTAGTGGCCTCTGTCCAATCAGATTAAAACAATTTTTAAATGAGCTTTTATAAAGAGCAATATCCACTAAATGTGCTCAAAACGCTTTACAAGGGGTTCCTGACCAACAGCAACACGAAACATGACGCCTGTTAGGCGATATTACATTTTTTTCTGACAGAGTCAACGGTCAGGTACTCATTTTACACCTGAGTACGGTGAGAGAATGTGGGCAAAGTGCCATTTCCAAAGACAACTATGCGCCGAGCGAGGCTCGAACCCAGATTTCATTTCCTGCTGTAATTCTTTCAAATTTGGAAAAGGTTGTCTCCAGTTCTCATAAACATTTGTCAAAAGGGCATTTCAGAGGTGATATTCCAGGGGTCTAGAGCCGTTGCCTTTGGCGGGCAATTTTCATTGTCAATGAAACGTCTTGGCAAGTCCTAGAGTTGTGCAAAGGAACTCAATCTTGAACAAAAAAAGAAATCATCAGATAAAGGTTTTAGCAAGCGGTCAACACATTTTTTTCCCCTGTAAATGTTCTGTGTAAAAACGAAGAGGTCATTTTCATTTTGTCAGATCGACGAAAAGGATAAGGGCTCTGTGAATCTGTGAATCATCAATGGAAACAGAACTTGATGCCATTTCTATGGTCATTTACTGCTTGTGTGACAGCCTATCAAAATGAATGTTTCTATTCCATCCTGTAACGATTATTTTGATTATTCAAAGCCGTTTGTATCGAAAAACTTCAAACTTTCTTTTACCTGACTTAGCTTTGATGCACGTGCAATTGGAACGTTTAGCCTTTTTACAGATTTTAGTTTGAAAACTTTCTTTTTATCCTTCTTTGTCCATTTGACCGATGGATACCTGTGATTGATTCGGCATATTTCTACCTGGGATTTGTGTGTACCCGGATTGTCATGTAGTGAACATGCCAAATCAGGAACGTTGTTGATGTTGCTCTTTGTTCTCACTGAGCTCTTCCTTCCACTACTCTCCAATCTATCGGAGGACTCAGTGGCGATTATCAACTTAATAATAATCCGGTTGACATATCTGACGAGCCACCCAATATTAGAGAATTCCTTACAAATGCGTTTCTCTATTCCCCCCCCCCCCCACTCTCTCTCTCTCTCTCTCTCTCTCTCTCTCTCTCTCTCTCTCTCTCTCTCGCTTATCCAAATTAATAAAAGAAAGAGCAAGTCTGTCTGGCTGTGTATGTGTGTGCCTGTGTGTGCGTGTGTGCGTGTGTCGACTATAGGAGAAACCAGACTATATCTGCTATGAAAATTAGCCAGTTCATTCACATTTTTATCTTTCTAGAGAAGGATGCCAAGATTTTTGCAATTTATGTCATTTTTAAATGGCCGTATAAACAAACATACCAACAAAGGAAACTAATGCCCTTAATAGCGGATCGACAACTATCCTTTTTCGGACAGATAGTAAGGAAAGATATGAATGAATACCTGGCAAGTTGTGGAAAAATACCTGGTAAACGCGCCCAGGGGAGACAAAGAAAAACACTCATCGACCAACTGAAGGGCTTCACCAACCTAACAATCCAAGAGCTGTTTGAAAAAGCAAGAGACAGGGAGGAATGGAGAGAGATAATTCATGCAGTATCCGAAGCCTGGACCAGGCATGGAACCTAGAAGAAGAAGATAAAAGTGTCAAATTAATTTTTTCAGTCCCAAAGATTTACGACTCCATTTAAAATAGAAAGGAAAAGCACAGCATGATGTTTTGATGCATTGAACTTTAACACTGATTACAAAGATAGATCAAAGAACTCTACTCACTCGGTCCACCCAATTCTCTTACAATAGATGGTATGAAGTTGACGTCACTCAGGTATTTGTTATTGCTTTTTGCCATCCGCGTTTATGAGTAATTCTCACTAAACTGTATTAACCAGACTATAAACGTTCGAGGTTACACATAGTTTTGTGTGTTGGTCCGTTATACTTCCGGATGGCAATGTTGTGAGCTTCTTCGCCAAGCGCATAATATCTATACATTGAAAAGAGAAACGAACTCGATTTCACTCAGCCATTTGTTATTGATTTTCAACCTCGAGTTGAATGGTGAGGTCTCACTCAATTATTGATGCTATGCTTATAGGTAAACTACTCACAACATCCGTCATCAAATCAAACATACCGATACACAAAACTGTGTGGAAATTTTAAAGTTTATTGTCTGATTTATATTATTAAGTAAAAACTAATCACTAACAGGCTGTCTAAGAATAAAAACAAAGAGCTGAATGACGACAGTTTCGTTCCTTATAAATCAGATATAAACGTTTAAGGTCACAAATAGCTATGCGTGTTGATATGATTCATCTGGCGGATAGATTTTGTATTTTATCTAGATCTAAGCCAATTGGATACTTTGTTTTGACTAACTCGACTTAGCGCCTTTCGCATCCCAATCATCCGATTAGGGTGCTTCGGTTGTTTCTTTGATTGGCTGTGTAAAGTCCCTCCACTTTTCACGGTCTTCTGCCAAATTTCTTAAGGACGTAAGGTCTTCCTCCAATTGTAACTTGAGTTGAAGGTGTTTGGGGTCCCTGTTCAGTATTGTGTAGGTCATCGTTGGTGGTATCCCTTTACTTATATATATACAGATATACTTTGTTTTAGAAGACTTAATTAAATTTCATGAAAAAGTAAAACGCGAACAACCGGAAGTACGGTCTAGAGAAACGTAGGGAAACGAAACCAAGACAGTTGTTACAGGAGACATGCATTTACAGAAAGAACGTCAAATTAGCATTGCGCATGAGTCTCTCTTATCAACTGAGGAAATATATCGTTTAGTTCATGCGATATCATTAATTATATTAAAGAAATCACTTTTCAAAATGTTATGATAATATACATACTTTTATAAATTTAAAATATAACCAATAAACTTATTTTGATGAAATGTTCACAGTGATGGAATCAGGAATGCACCCAAGATTAAGATTACCAGCCGTGAAATCACTGACTTCACGGTTCGGTTACTCAGACGAAAAGATCGCTGAGAAACGATGCATCACTAGTGCAATGTGAACGTTTATTGGTTATATTTTTATTTTATAAAAGTATGTATATAATAACATTTTTAAAGCGATATCTCATTAACCAAAACGACAGATTTCCTCAGTTGATAAGAGAGACGCATGCGCAATGCTATGTTGACGTTCTCTCTGTAAGGGCATGTCTCCTGATTGCTTCATGTTATTTAACGAACTGTTTGACGATGTTTCTTCACGAACCGGTGTAGCCAATTAATAGGGAAAAAAATATCCTAGGTAATCAATTCCCATGCAAATTAGTTTTCTGTCTGTTTGTTACTCTAGCATCCATGCTGTTTACTGTCTGCCAATGTTTACATCGATTCCATCATCTTGTTGTTTTTATCTTACACCTGACTGCCGAGACATCTTCTCATTATACGAGTTTGATTTACATCGCATTTACATCGACGATTTACATCGTCCTCGCGAGGACGAGAGACGCATGCGCACAACCAACATGACGTTCTCTCTCTAATAACTTTTCCGCCGGTGACGTCACAGACTATGGGTGACGTCCAATCAAGGGACGCTACTCTTCCGCTAATCTCATTCCCTATTGGCTGATCTTAATTAGAGATTCTCATAGTAATATTTTGAGAGAAAAAAAACGTGAAGAAGCGCCTTTAAGACAATGGGGACTCGTTCAAATTGGGCTCAGAAGATTTCACCAGCAATTCATAAATGATGTGCCTATTTTAACATTACCTAAAAAGATCTCACCGAGGCTCAAGCAGCGAATCCCGCTCTAAAGAATACACTCAGATATTTACGAAGTGTATTCAAAACTAAGAACGAATATAGTACACAATGAGGAGAATAGAGATATCATCACTCAAAAAAGGGAACTATACAATCAACTACCTCTTTCACGGCTAATGTTCTTTAATCGTTTATTCATCATATCAGGTAGGACGCTATTCGAATCAAATCTTTACTTACAAGTCGTTTACATATTATTTCACCAAGGCCAACCAATGTTTTGTTTATTCATCTTAACTACCCCACTACCACATTATTTCATTCATCTGTGGTGTTTCATTCATCCTGTTTTGTTGATAAAGGGGAAACCCGAAACGTTCATGGATGTGGCTGCCAGTGGCTTATAAGTACAGGATGAGAGATGTGAAATGATGATGATAGTGATGATGATGATGATGATGATGATGATGATGATGATGATGATGACGACGACTGCGACGACGACGACGACAATGATGATGATGATGATGATGATGATGATGATGATGATGATGATGATGATGATGATGGCTTCAAGATTCAAGCGTTCATTTTGGCCTTTTATGGGCAATAACCATTATCTTATTAATATCTGACCAAACTATCAACAACAGCAACTATAATACTATAACAATGATGATGGTGATGAGGATAATGACAATGATGATGATGATGATGATGGTGATGATGATGATAATGACGATGATGATGATGATGATATGATGATAATAACGAAGATGACGTTCATGATAGTGATAATCTAAATTATGATGATGATAATGATGGTAGAATCCAGTTATCCTTGTCCTCGCACCACCAAGTGAAAAATGGACCATTATCACTATCACCCTGATAATCGTGCTTGGCGGGAATAATTAATTATAAAAACCATTGCGAAACAAGGATGTAGCTGATGGAAGCTTCTTCTTCTTCTTCTTCTTCTTCCTCTTCTTCTTCTTCTTCTTCTTCTTCTTCTTCTTCTTCTTCTTCTTCTTCTTCTTCTTCTTCTTCTTCTTCTTCTTCTTCTTCTTCTTCTTCTTCTTCTTCTTTCTTCTTCTTCTTCTTCTTCTCTCTTCTTCTTCTCTTCTTCTTCTTCTTCTTCTTCTTCTTCTTCCTTCTCTTCTTCTTCTTCTTCTTCTTCTTCTTCTTCTTCTTCTTCTTCTTCTTCTTCTTCTTCTTCTTCTTCTTCTTCTTCTTCTTCTTCTTCTTCTTCTTCTTCTTTTTCTTCTTCTTTTTCTTCTTGTTGTAGCAACCTCAATCTTGAGGACCGAACAAGATTTAATTTTAAGATAAATTAGAATAAATAAATAAAAATTGATGGAGGATTGTTGGATGTACCCTATTAATTATTATCGTGAATTCTGGGCCTTGAGGATGTTAGCCTTTTGAATATATCGTATCGGATCGGATCTATTGTTTAAGAGCTAATAGGTTCTAAAAAACCTTTAAAGGCTCTGTGTAACCTTTATGCATATATACAATATATCAAATATATAAATAGTATTCGATGTCGATTAATTGATAATTTTGAGAATCAAATGCCTAATACATAATTGATTCGTAGTATAATCAACTCTAATTTACATTCAGTTGCCATGTCCAACTTCGGCCCATATTCTAATAATACTAAACGATTTTAAAAATTCAGGACTGTCAGATTAATCTGCATCAGATGGTAAACAATTCCGTCAATAAATGCAGATACTGCGAATGCTTCGGGCTTCTGTCATGTATTGTGTAATGTATACTTTCTACCATATTTAGGATATCCCATTAGTTCAACCATATTAACTATGTAGGCGAACCACGAATTAGACGTTACAATGCCATCATAATTTCTATCGCCTTACACCGGAAACGCCCACAACCTTTATTTAGTCTTGGCTATTTGCATTCCACTTCGCATTCTGTTTATTTCATTTATTTATTATTGAATTATCGTTTTATCCGTCTTCCTATTCTGGATGCTGTGACGCAATATCAGATAGAAATTGCGACGATTAAAAGGGTTAATTAGAATCTAATACAAATAATTCGTTATTGAAAATAAAATATTGAGCCCTATGATATGCACTGCGTGAATTAACAATGAACATGGGAAATAAATCAGTTATGGCGAATGTTCAGCTTGGTACAGGGGCAAATAAGTCTTTGCTTCATAGCAGGTACCGAGTTGGACTTTCTGCTGCCCTACGTAGCTTTGATCAAGTTACCATGCTTTGGCCCACTTTGCGTGTTGCACCGCGGCTAACGCCTGGGTTATTCCAATTTCCAAGCTCATCAAATTAAAGGTTCTCAAACCATCGGGGTTTTATTAATACTATTGAAAAGAGTAACAACAACAACATGAATTCATTTAAAGTTCGATGTCAACACAAGCAATGTGTTTACAAGATGAACACATGTTTTAAAAACTTGAGCTTTTATATTGCGCAATATCTACTTAACGTGCTCAAAACGCTTTACAAAGGGTCACTGGCCAACAGCAACACTTAACATGTTGAACGAGACGTGACGCCTGTTACGCGATATTACAATTGTTGTTTTTTTTTTACGACAGATACAACGTTGTTGACGGCCAGGTCCTCATTTCACACCTGAGTAAGGTGAGAGAATGTGAGTAAAGAGCCTTCTCCAAGGACTCAACTATGCGCAGAGCGAGGCTCGAACCCAGGAGCTTCCGATCCGAAAGCGAGTGTAATACTTCATAAGACCACAAAGCCGTACAAACGACATACAGCCGTACGTAAACAGACAAAATATCAATTTCTACTTTCTGCTCAAAGGAGCAATCTATTTTTTGCCCATCAATGTTTTTGTTTATTCATCTTAACAACGCCACTACCACATTATCTCATTCGTCTGTAGTGCTTCATTCATCCTGTTTTGTTGATAAAGGGGAAATCCGGAACGTCCATTCTGTTTGTTTTCGTAATTAATTGAAACATACATACAATTTCACATTGTTATTAATTTCTTCAAGCTTCGAGCAGCAATATTTACATTACAAAATATATCTATAATTATGAAACTTGCGTTAAAATCTAAATGTTACACTGAGGACAATACATATTGTGACAACTCCCCCCCCCCCCTCCCCAATCAATTATTACTGGTCATTTTTAGAGGAAAAAACGCTGTTCAATATGATTACCCCCCCCCCCTTCCGCCTCATAATTGATTGCGTTCGGCTATCAGGCCTGTAGGTAAGTGAATGTTGTTCGAAATAAAATTAGACGGGGAAAATTGAGTTATAATACGAAATGGCGAAAATTATTTGGAAATATATATGTTTTCGATGTTTTAGAATTAACCTCACCCTACTTTAGGAGAATATTTATAGCTTAATTTTAAACAAATATTTTAAGACTGAGGATCTAGGATCGGCACTACATAATAGTAATAGTGTTTGGAGACGATAGGTAACAAATGGAAATAATCGATGATGAATTATAATTCATTTTCTCAGTATTCATGGGTAAAAGGGAATGAGATTAGCGGACGAGTATTGTCCCTTGATTGGACGTGCGAGGACGAGAGATCCATGCGTACAACCAACATGACGTTCTCCCTCTAATAACTTTTCAGCCGGTGACGTCATAGACTATGGGTGACGTCTAATCAAGGGACGCTACTCTTCCACTAATCTCATTCCCTATTGTTTTTGTTTACGCCTCAAGCCGATTTGTAAAGAAAATTAAACAGCAGTTTAAATATTTAAAAAAAACCCCCAAAAACAATCGTATTGGATAAACAACTCAAGGCTTTTACATGTTTGCTAATGACTATTGTTTCTGTTTGAAATGGGCATTTGTAATATTCTAAAACGTTCGATTGAATTATATTTAGAACATGAATGATAACGCAGCAAATGAGAGAATAGGGTTGGTTAAAAGGGAAATGAAAAGATAGCAAAAGTTTTATTGGGAAAATTTGAATAAGGGAAATTAAAGCAAATAAAAAGCAATGAAAATTAAATCTGCAGGGAAGAGAGAACGGCTTGATAAGTTTGAATTTCAATGCTTTTTATAAGCAATTATAAACCACTATTTCATGATGATGATGATGATGATGATGATGATGATGATGATGATGATAATAATAATAATAACCGTGACGTATGCAAATATATACATATAAGTGCACGTCGTATAACCATGAAACAGAATTAGAAGGCTCTTTAATTATTTATAACAAATTAAGGAGCAAACCATGCTGTAAACTAAAAGTCTGAAAATCTGAAAAGTGTATGAAACTGACAGTTAAGCAGGAAAAAAATACCCCCCCCCCCCCCCCCCCCAAAAAAAAAAAAAAAAAAATTCTTTTTTTTTAAATGCCTGTCTGTCTGGTGATCTAACCTCTAGTAAAAAAAATATAGCAACAACTCGTCCCAATATCGGGTAAGTTCTGTGGTGTAATCGTAGCACGTCTGACCAGTAACTCGGACGTGTGAGGTTCGATACCCAGTCGAGTCGCGCTGTTTTTGTATTTCTACTTTCTGCTTTGCCTGGGACTGTATTGTACAGACCATTTCAGATATTTAATGTCTAATATGTGCGGCTATGTGATCATGTGGTATGAGACTCGCTTTCGCATTAGCGCATAATTGAGCTCTTGGAAAAGACTCTTTACTCACATACTCTCAACCTAGTCAGGTCTAAAATGAATACCTGGCCGTTAAAACAGCATTGTCTCTTTCGGAAAAAAATGCATTATCGCCTAACATGCGTCATGATTCGTTCTTTATGTTACGTGTTGCTGTTGGTCAGGGACCCTTTGTAAAGGGCTTTGAGCACGTTTAGTGAATATTGCGCTCTATAATAGTTCAGGGGTTTTTTTAATTAAAAAGAAGTATATTACTTCAACACTATCATTAACGCATGTTAGAAAAATGAAATGGAAATAGAGAAATATACGCTTAATGCGTATAGATAAAAATAAATACTGAATCAGACTTAGTTTTTAGAACGCTGATGCGTTTGCAACCCATTTAAAATGCAATAGAAATTCTTTTTGATCAAGATTTTTGTCTCTCACCGTTTCCAATAATATTTAAACGCTTTTCTCTTTTTGAAGCAGCATTTTAAAACCATTAAACAGACTAATCTGTTACATCCCAAAACAAAAGAGCCCAATATCCAATGACGTCATTATACTATTCCATTCTTTCTACTTTAGTTGAGAGAATATCCTTTTCAACGAGTATAATTTTATCTAGATCTAGACGTCTAGATAATAATGCATAATGAATACAGACTTTGTTAGATTGTCGGTGTACTTGCAACCCATTTCAAATGCATTAGAAATTCGTTATGATTAAAGATTTTGCAGTTCACCGTGTTAATGCCACTACTTTTCAAATACCTTTCTTGTATTGCGATTCCCATCATTACAAAAATTAGCCTGTAATGATAATAATATCAGTAGACAGCCATAGAGAGGGAAATGAATAATGAAACGAGTAGACAAGTAGTTTAGAATGCCGGTGTATTTGCAATCCATTTAAAATGCAATTAAAATTCTTTATCATTAAGGATTTTGTCTTTTAACATTTTTATGCTTATAATTTTCAAACGATTTTTTAGTCTTGAAGCAACATTTTTTTATTAAAAAGACTAATTTGTGACACTATAAAACGGAAAGAAAGCAAACAAACAAACAACAGCAATAATATTATATATTCAAATGGTATCACAATTCAAGTCTTTTTATCGGGAACTATACAACTCTGGTTATGACATGTTGAATTTTTTTTTTTTAAAAGAAAGAAATTGATAGAATATCCATTTAAATGTGCATACATAGACATAAATAATAAAGCAAGTAGAGTAGTTTAGACTGCCGTTCCACTTTAAACCCATTTAATATGCAATTAGAATTCATTATGATTAAGGATTTCGTCACACGCCATTTTAGGCCAGTGAATTTCAAACGATATAATTTTGGTAAAAGAAATATCATTGAAAACCTCTTCATTGATATAGAAATGGCTGCCATCTTGGAAAATAAACACGTTTAGTGTGACTCCACCATTTTATTAGTTCCTTTTTTATTTTGATTTTTAAAGTTGTTTATATAAAGTTTAAGCATAGTTGGAAATAGCTGGCTACTCGATTCTATAAATATTCACTCTCAAATAATATTTTTTTGAAACATGACAAAAATGTCCTCCCTTTTTTGACAATAATTAAAGAAAAAATATTCCATACCCCAAAGCTATTTAAAAGAAACAACATTAACTCTCAAACGTTCCATTATTTTAAAGCTAGAGTGAAAAATGTCTGGGTAGTGCTATTTAAAATGTCCATTAACCCATTCTACTGGCCCACAACCATGTAAAGTTATATATCATTGTACTTGCCAATGATCATACTATCACAGTGACATGTCTATACCACAATTAAAACCCTCTCCGAGACATAAATCAGATTTATGTGCTGGGGTAGGGTCTCAAAAAATTATCACAAAAACACCACATTTCTCAATCACTAAGAGGGAAAAAAATTCAGGTTATGAAATATAATCAAATATCATTTATTTTCCAAACAAACAACATATTTTGCAGATTATTTACAAAATTCATTGCCAATTTCCTGAAAATGAGTATTTGAGAGGGTCTTAGAGACAAGCAATTTTTCTGGAAAAAAGGGGCATAATCCAGCATTATTTGACATAAAATAACTTAACAGCCTTTGTGTTTGTCCATAATGTCATATTTCTTTTATGGTTGAGGAAAATAATGACCATAACACTTGAAATCATACAGCTGATTACAAATATTACACATTAGTTCAATATTTACGTAATATGAGTCATATATATGTGAACAAAAAATATCACAAAAAATGACAGTTTCAATTTCAAATTGGTCTGCTTTACTTCAAATGAGTGATATTGACTGATTAAATGAATTATATGGTTCATTTTACATTCCAGAATAGTAATTCACTCACAAGTGACATATTTATTTCACAAAACTGCACTTGTAAAGGCATTTGATTATATAAATCAGAAGAATAATATTTGCATTTTTTGAGAAAAGTCACTGTAAATTTTGAAAACCATATGGCAATCTTCCACAAAAATAAATAAATTACAAACTCAAACTTCAACACATCCGGCATACAATAGACCAGGGACAAGTTCAGGCCAAAAAGGTGGGACAAGGGTTGTGGGACCAGGATCAAGGCGCACTTTCTTGGGTTTGGAAGGGCCAGGAATCTCATGAGATGGAATTTGAGAACTGAAATGAGATGAATTTTTTAAAAAGAAAAAAAGAAAAAAAAGAAATAGAATTGCAAAAACAATTTTAATAAGTCAAAGGTAAACCAAATAAACAATATATTGACAGTTTGACTCAGTCCATACACAAAAGTAACAAAATTCAGTATATCAACTGTTTGTCATTCTCATGTTCCCTGTGAACCCATGAAATTCTTACCTTCACTATTTGTGAGCCACATACTAAAACATTGCTTCATACCAACCATTTGAAGCAATTTATAAAACTAATGATAATTTCTAGAATGTCATACTTCCAAAGTGCATCTGAATAGAGTATAATAATATGATTCCTGCTCACCTTTCATAATGACTTCTTTTACTTGTACTCATACTTGCAACACCAGGGATACGAGTGACATCTTCCTAATCCTCATCTTGTACTTGGATTTGGGTCTCACTGCGTTAAAAAGAAATAAAAAAGAACAAAATTCTGTTAAAAGCTGCTCTCACAAAATATCACAATCTTAATTTCTAAAAGTCAGAAATAAAAATAAAGTTGTCTCACTCCTTGTTGAAATACATGGCTCTCTACTTCTATTGTCAGCCATGTTTGTTTACATTTTCAGCTAACCACTTGCCCAATTTCTATGCTTCGTAAATGAGGTGAAAAGTGAAAAAATAAATAATAACTTAATAGAAACTGATAAAAGAAAGATCAGGGTTCA
The DNA here is from genome assembly GCF_034508935.2 of Berghia stephanieae. Classification (NCBI taxonomy): domain Eukaryota; kingdom Metazoa; phylum Mollusca; class Gastropoda; order Nudibranchia; family Aeolidiidae; genus Berghia; species Berghia stephanieae. Next base: position 17,449,950 of record NC_088366.1, on the reverse strand, counting down.
AGAGAATGTGCGTTTTTTGACTTGAACATGATGTCAGAGGATGTAATTGTGAAAAGTTGAGAAAAATACTTACTCGTCAGGTTCGTCATTCGAGTCCAGACTTGGTGAGAAGGGCAGGTCCCCATCAGGCATCATATTCTCGGGAACAGCAGCGTAATTTTCATCGTCACTGTCTTCGTCCATATATAAGATATCGTAGACCTCTTTTTCGGTACAATAAGTCATTGTAAAATGTATATAATTAGTTTATTTTGAGTAAATTCGTGAGTAGAGACGACAAGTCGACTGTCAAAACAAGATGGCGGAAGTCGAGTGACGTAGCGAGTTACTGACACAAATACTTTCGTATTTCTTGTGATTTAGGAGTAAAAAATCAAATATTCTTAGATATTTTGTAGTTTTTATCCTTTCTTAAAAAAATATAGTATTGTGGAGAACATTGTGCTTATTTGAGTCAATAAAAAAATTGATACGGCGCACAACTCTACTGAAAGATTTGAAAATTAGAAATGTATTTTTTACAGATAGATAAACAGATAACTTGATTTCCTTTTATAATTTAAAGTCAGTTTGAAAGTTCGTTGAGTCAAACAGATAATATCATAAAATATGTTCCGACGACACTTGGCTCCCAAAATCAACTAATTTTGACACTGTAAAAAGTTGTCAATTTGCGTCATCTATTTATGACATCAAGTATTATTATTACTTCCGTTGTGTTGTTGATTCAGCGGTGATCAGTTTTGTTATGATATGTTTGTGTGTGTGTGTGTGTGTGTGTGTGTTTGTGTGTGTTGTGTGTGGTGTATACATGTGTGTGCGTGTGTGTGTGTGTTGTGTTGGCATTTTTCAGCAAATCGTGGCATTCATAGTGATATTATTCACTTGATCACATGAAGGTATTTCAGTCGCCATTTTGATTCTTTTTTTACTATTAGGGTTAGCTCGAGAGGTTAGTCATAAGTGTTATTAAAGGTGCTAGGGTGTTTGTTTTTCCATAAGTTAAGTAAAGGGGAGACATTCCGAAAGCTCCTACATCCCCAGTATTCTTTAAATTTGTATTTTCACCGTTGATATTTTGTCAGGCATTTATTTATTCAGTTTGTCATATAGAAGTATTTTAAAAACTCTAGAACAAACCTTGATAGATTTGTGAAAGTTTAAAATTTCCTAATTTGACCATTGTTTTGATTTTCGGCCGCCATTGTGATTTGTTAAGTATTGAAAGGTAGTGCAAAGCAGTCCGAGAGCTGTTTTTTTCTATTAGGGTTAGCTCGAGAGGTTAGTCATAAGTGTTATTAAAGGTGCTAGGGTATTTGTTTTTCCATAAGTTAAATAAAGGGGAGACATTCCGAAAGCTCCTACATCCCCAGTATTCTTTAAATTTGTATTTTCACCTTTGATCTTTTGTCAGCACGGTGGTAGAACAGCACATTCAACGTTCAAAATTCCAATTCCAATAACGGATAACAGCACCTGTAGCATCAGTCGCCAATCTAAACTGAAGAGTAGTTCTCTCATAATTTGGGATGAAGCACCTATGATGGACAGGCATGTGTGTTTGAATGTGTGAGCAGGACATTTTGTGACATAACAGGCAGTTCAAAACCTTTTGGGGGCAAAGTGGTTGTACTTGGATGGGATTTTCGGCAAATTCTACCTGTTGTTAACAAAGGATGTGAAGCCTATATATTAAGTGTCACACTTAACAAGTCAATTATTTGGAATTTTGTCACCATTTTTCACATGAACAAGAACATGAGGGTTACTGATGACGATAACTGTTTTGCAAATTGGCTTCTCCGCATCGGAAATGGTACAGAGCCGGTTTTCAGCGAAATAGGAAAGTATTCTGTTAAATTACCTACAGCGCTATGCCTTCCTGAAAATGACCCAGAATGCTTGATAAATGCTGTATACAATGATTTGAATCTGAACTTTGCGGATGAACGTTATCTATCAGAGAGAGCAATTTTGACTACAACCCATGAAAATGTTGACAAAATAAATGCAGCCGTTCTGTCCAGGTTGACCTCATCAACTGAACAAATTTACCGCAGTGCTAATTCCATTCAAAGTGACTCTGACATCAACTTATACCCGATTGAATTCTTGAACGAACTTACACCTCCCGGACTTCCTCCACATGCATTACATTTGAAAGCCAACACGTCAGTCATGCTGCTTAGAAATATAAATCTTAAATCAGGCCTCCTAAATGGCACCCGTTTGTTAATAATTAAATTAGGTTCAAAAGTATTAGAAGCCAAGATAATTACCGGTAGTAGAGCTGGCGACATAGTGTTTATCCCTAGAAATAATCTGACGACAACAACTGATTCAGGCTTACCATTTATTATAAATAGAAGACAGTTTCCGGCAAAATTGTCATATGCAATGACAATTAACAAGTCTCAGGGGCAGACATTAAGCAAGGTGGGGATTTTCTTACCACAACCGGTATTCACACACGGACAACTGTATGTTGCTGTGTCACGGGTCAGAGGCTATAGTGGCTTACACTTCATGTTGGGCCACACAGAAAGATCAACCGAAGATATACCAAATTACACAGACAACGTTGTTTACCAATCTGCCCTCATTAAATGATGGTATCGAATGAAAATAGTTCTTTCCCCGCGAAATTGCGGGCTTTTTACTAGTTGTATAAAATTAAGTAAACTATTATAAAATCGCCATTTGGGGGCATATTATAAAGCGCACTTAAAGCGAAACGACAGGAAAGAAGGGGGGCGTGTCCATCGATCACCGGTGATCGAAATCTCTATTATGGAACGTGTGAGAGTTAAAGTAGCCGGCTATTTGTAGGAACATATCAATTTTAGTTCCAAATTTCAAAGCTTTAGCGTTAAGATTGAAAAAAATGGTCAAGTTCAAAAAAATGTTTATGGTGATTAGATAACAGATTTGAGAAAAACGTGATAGTTATTAGATTTCGAGACCACGAACGTTGGATTGGGGTTTTGAATTGCTTCTTTGACTGTGTGTTGTCTTAAACCACTTATTCAGCAAAACAATATGGGTTGAAATGAAATAAGGAATGAATAAATTGATCAGAAACAGTCACTTCCAAAAATTGATAGTTTTCACTCCAATTTGCACCCTCGAGCCCCCTGAAATGCGTATGGATAGAAATGAATATTAAAACATCCAGCATAGTAGTTAGTTTAGAACGTCGGTGTCCTTGTCCCAATTTCTCGTAATGCAAATAGAATCCTTAATGGTTAAGTTTATCGTGATTAATCATTTTTATACCCCCCCCCCACATTAACTCACTCAACCCTAACACCGACTATACCCGTAGTTACCTGAGTTACTTTTACCCCATGCCTATTTATTATATTTTTTCTGAGACAAATTATAGCGTAGTATCAAAGCTAATGTTTCTAGTTTTTGCATGTTAATGATAGTTGAATAAAACTATCTATGTGCATGCTCATTTCTAATACATTTTTTTTCCAATTTTGAAAAACAGCAAAAGTCTCTAGGATTGAATGAGTTAATACGTATTAATATATCAATGACGTCGTAATCCTATTTTATTCTAAGTAGAGGGAAATATATATTTTAACTCTTTCGTGTTTGTATCTATTCTTTAAAAAATAGGCCTGAGGATCAACACTGTCAATGTTTGAATTTTATCATGGAGCACAGAATTACTGGCAAATCTAAAAATTATAAAACTATTTTCACAGTCTGATATATCTAAGAATAACTTGCAAACCTTTTTTTTATATTAAGCGTTGCTCTTTTAACCATTGTATCAAATAAATACTAAGAAAATCTGCTTGGTCGTAATACTCAGTCCTTAATCTGGCTTTTGACTTTCATTGCGAGTACAATTGATTCTACACAATTCTAGCACATCTGCAACAAACCAGGATGACGTGATTTTAAATCTCTCTTGATACTATCAAGTGATAGGGTTGGGGTTGAACAATTTCCCGCAAGACCAATGTTAGATTTTTATCATCGAGCACGGGATTACGGCAAATTAAAAAAAATTAAAAACTATCTTTTTACAGATTGATGTACGGTAACTTCCCAACTTTCCTTATATAAGTGTAATATTATTACTCGTTGACTCAAAAACTATTTTCACAATGTACTGGTACAAAAAAATCAAACAGTTGAGTGCCTGTTCGTATGTTCGTAATAGCCTTTATTTCTCCGAGAATACTGCGATCTTTCCATTCATCTAATTAAACTCACCGATTTAAATCTAAAAATACAAAATTTTCCGACATTGTCCTCATAATTACGTATTTTTGTCATAAGAATAGATAAAGTTGAAGATAGCATCTACTTTCTCGTACGTTAAAGTACATAAATATCGTGTTTGCGCCTAATGAGAGTACATAGAAACGGTGTCTACGTTCGATTGAGCATTATGATTGGTCGTTTGACGCTGGGAATCGCTACCTGGGCGCCTTATTGGTACAAGCATTTGCGCACACTTACATACTTTATTACCGGACTTATATTGATTTATGATGGCTCAAAAGATTCGTCTTGATCTATGATAAATTTCACAATACAGTAATATAATTAATATGATAGATGACTGCCTGTTCGTAATAGCCTTTATTTCTCCGCAAACATTGCAGGTGTTTAAAGGCCATTTGGTCTATTTAAGCCTTAATTGTTATATGATATTATATTTTATATTGTATTATATTATATCATATTATATTATATTATAATATTATTATATTATATTATTTCATATTAGTGTTAGAAAAAGGGTAATAGGAAAAATATCAATTCAATTGTGGATAGATACAAATGAAAAATGAAGCATGAATAACGCATGTGCACGACTTGCATCCATTTAAGTGGAATTCAAATTCTCTTCAGATGAAGAATTTCGTAGTTCATCATGATCATGCCTATGTTTTTCAAACGACATTGTCGTTTTGAAGCAAGGGTTTTAAACGGACAATACTTGAAATCACACTACAAAAAAACAAAACAATGCTATTCAATGACGAAATAATGATATTTAAGTGTTTTTAAAAGAAAATTACTCTCTCGTCTTTGCATGCACAAAAATAAACAGGAGAGAAATAGGGCGATTATTTGCTAAGATATGGATGGGTAAAAATGAATAGTGAAGATTCCTTCTTTAAAATTATAACAAAAATCTATCTACTAATAATAATAACAATAAATGGCATTTATATAGCGCTTTACCCCGTTGTCACAGGCTCTAAGCGCTTTACAGTGATATAAAACAAAACATATTACAGTGAGACAAGTGTGAAGGAAACGTGATACGAATTCAATTTAACAACAACAAAATATGAAAATAATATTGCAACATTATGACGTAAAAAGATAAAACTTTAAGCGAGATTTGAACGTTGTCAACGAATCCGAGCATCTCACGTGTGACGGGAGAGAGTTCCAAAAATGGGGGGCCGAAAATTGAAAAGACTGTTCACCTATTTTACGCAATGGCTTAGGTTTGACAAGGATTGATTGGTCACTGCTTGACCTCAAGTTTCTATTGGGGACATATATGTTTAGAAGGTCTTTAATATAGGAGGGACTGTTCGTGCTCAGGGATTTGTAGACAACAGTACAAATCTTATAGTCAACTCTTTTTTCAACAGGAAGCCAATGTAACTCACGGAGAAGAAGAGTTGCTGACGGGTATTTTTTGTTATTGCGTACAATGAGCCTGGCTGCGTTATTTTGAGCAACCTGAAGTTTGCTACTTTTGTCTTTAGCTAAATTCGCCCAAAGGGAGTTACAATAGTCCAATTTACATAAAACCAGGGAATTAATTAAAAGTTCTGTTATATGCTTCGGTATTAAATTACGAATTTTGCTTATTTTTTTCATTTCTATGTACATAGATTGTATGGTGTTATTCACGTGGCTTGTCATGGAAAGATCTTTATCAATGATGACGCCAAGGTTTTTTGCTTTATTTGAAAATTCTATTGTGCTATTTCTGAGAGTAATAGGTGATTTATTTGCCTGTTAAAGGATACTCGGCCTTCCACACATTAAAATCTCAGTTTTACTATCATTTAATTTTAACTTATTGTGGTACATCCAAGATTTAATCTCATTAAAACAGCTCGTAATTCGTTGTATTAAGAACTGTAAATTACTAAGGGGTGCTGAATCATATATTTGCGTATCATCTGCATAAAAATGATAACTCAGATTGAATCTGGATATCACACTAGAAAGGGGCTGCATATATACAGTAAAAAGGACAGGGCCAAGAACAGAGCCTTGTGGCACTCCAAAATTAAGTAAAACTTGTTCTGACTGAACACCATTCACCACGACAGTCTGCCATCGATCCTGTAAATATGATGTAAACAATTTAAGGGCAATTCCTTTTATGCCGAACGTATTTTCTAGTCTTCTTAACAAAATGTCATGGTCAATGGTGTCAAACGCAGCTGAAAGATCTAAAAGGCATAATACATTGACATTGTTAGCATCAGCATTACATAACAAGTCATTAAAGATTTTAAGAAGCGCCGTTTCAGTACTGTGTTGATGTTTGTAGGCTGACTGAAAGGGTTGTTCTAAACTGTTGTTCTTAAGATGAGATGTTAATTGTGTAAGAACTACCTTCTCCAAAAGTTTTGACAAAAAAGGTAAAATTACTAAGCTGTTTAAAGGTGTTGACTGTAGAAAATAATCAACAAAAATGAATATAATATCAAATATAACAACAAAAAACAATGAAAACAAAAATACTTTACTAAAAACCAGAGATAAATAATGTATTTATGTTTTCATTGTTTTGTTTGTTGTTGGCTGAAGAAGGGTTTTGAGTTCGAAACGTTCCGTGTTTGGTCTTTTGTTCTTTTTTAAGAATCTGTTTTATTCATTTTTGTTTATTACTTTAGATTAGCAAAGGAATTTTCCGTATTTTAATGATAAATGCGATAGTATATTTACAACCAAAGTCATGTAACTGAACAAATATAGAAACTATGGCTTCTGTCCGTAGAGCGCGCGTTTTACTGACAATGATAATGATGATAATGTACATTTATTTGTTGAATGCAACATGTTCTAACATATCCAATAAACCTGCTCAAAGGGCTCTACCTTGCGTCCATAGACTATACATTTAGGATCACACATGCCGTCTGTAAGGCAGTATTACATTTTTTTTCCCCGACAAAGACAACACTATTAACGGCCAGGTACTCATTCTACACCTGAGCACGGTGAAAACATGGGAGTAAAGAGCCTTTTACAATGACTCAACTATGCACTGCTTATATCGGGACTCGAACCCTAGACCTTCAGGGCGCGTGTTATACCACTAAACCACATATTATCAGCACACTTCTCACACTTCTTACTTCCACTTCTGTTTTGTGGCAAGTTTGGGATGCATTTGATGATTCGAAGAAATTGAATCAAAATGTATTTAACTCTCTCCTTACCAACCATAGGAAAATCGTCACATTCTCATTCGTTACGATTCAACCAGCACTTTTATCATTCAGATGTCTTTAGTAAATCACAGAATTTAAAGAAAAATGTGTTATTATAGCTATAAAAACGCGAGACTGTATTGTATAGTTCATTTTGCTGATCAATATTATGCATAGAATGTATTTGTTGATTTTCAGATTGAGTAAGAAAAAAACTCTTTTTTTTGTGTTGGGTCGGAGTTAAATTTTAGAGGAAATTCTGAAAACGGCTGGTAAGGAAAGGGTTATGGTTTTGATTTCATAAAAAGCGTTCTCTCATTCTCAATCATCGAACATTGGCACCGTGCATCCAACACAAACAATGGAATCCTGATGACGCACATCCTAGGGGTATAGAATGATGTGTATGATTAGACACCACACCAAACAAACCAATCCAAAAATAGCACAGATATCAAATTAAATTCCATTTGTTGTGTCATCATTTAATCTTGTCAAATATGGTACGATTATTTGTATTGCTGCGATGAGGTATTAGTATCTATTGCAATAAAATCAAAGAGATCAAGCCTTAAATGGGACACCCAATGAATAGAATATATGATGAAGATGCATCATCGTTAAGTGCATTTATAATTGTTAAGTATAATGTGTACTCTTAGCTTACCTTTTTTTTTTTTTTGAGGCTAAAAATCCACTTAAATGGATTTATCAAAAAGAAGAAGTCCTTCAGAGCCATTCGACACATGGAGCCGGAGTTCATCCCGGTTTCGATAGCGTGAAACGGACAATAGCAATCGCTTGCTATCCGTTGGATAGGACGCTAGTCTATCGCAAAGTGATTTCCGCCAAATCTAACAGACTCAGCTACCCATTCATTGCTGGGTGGACAATGGGTTGGGGGGGGGGGTCAATAAAAAATCTCGACTGCACCCGTGATCGAGCACGGTCCCTTTGCGAGTGAAACGAATGCTCTACCAACTGAGCTATCGGGACCCCCAACCTTTTCTTGGGGCTATAATATCCACTAAAATGGATAGGAACGCATTAATCCCGTAGATTTTGGTTGTTAATTCTACGCTCTTTGCGATGAAACCATATCTCAGTTTCATAAATTCTAGAAGTCCTCAGAGCCATTTGGGAAACGAACCGAAGTTTATCCCGTTTCTATACCGTGAAACGGACAACTGAGTGGATTCAATAGTCTGATGTCAAGAGCGCCCAGTAACGAGCAGCTTGGTTCTAAACAAAGAAAATCGGTACTTTTTATTCTTCATACTGGCTAGAACTTTTTCACATGTCATGTGATCAGAAAGTATCAAAAGTCAAAACATGATCAGATTTATAATGTTTTTCTCCTCTGGATACATTTTTATGCTCGTCGGAGAAGTATTTCAAAAGGGCATCCACCATTTTTCCGATAGTTTAGAACCAGTTACTAAAATACTATACGTCATTACAAGGGAAGTGACGCCACGACTGTTGAAACCTATTACCTTTTATAAGATGCTAGTCTATCGCAAAGTACTTTCCGCCATATCTAACTCGTCAAGCTACCCACTCACTGCTGGATGGAAAGGAGAGGGGGGGGGGGATACAAACAAATCTCGATTTCACCCGGGATCAATCGGAGTGATCAATCCCGATCCCTTTGCCTATGAAGAGAGCGCTCTATCAACTGACCTATTGGGACCCCCATTTCGGTAATTAGTTCTCACTAAATCATATCAATCAGACAATAACTTTCAAGATTACACATAATTTTGTGTGGTGGTACGCTATATCCGGCTGGCGGGAGTATTGGGTGTTTCACTTAAACGCATAGAATCTATACGTTTTAAGCATGATTGATCTAGAAGATCGAACCGGTGAGTAATTTACTTTAACGCAAACCATAAGGTTAAGCTCACCATTTTAGATCACCAAAATAACCGTAACCCTAACCCTAACCCTAACCCTAACCATCACACAAAACCATGTACAACCTTAAACGTATATAGTCGATTAAAGAGAATTTATTAGTGAATTTAATGATCCCTGAAAACAATAATAAAAAACTAAGCGATGTCATTTTAATTCATTCTATTGATGCTATGAGCTTAGGTAAATACTCACTAATTATGCCAGCCGGATATAATGTGCTAACAAAAAAAAAAAAAAAAAATGTGAAAAACATTGAACATTTATAAAAATATGTTCACGTCTGTTTGAACCAATATTATAAATTATGCCTTAGTGATCATGATCAGCATCAATCTTTTCTGCAAACATACACATCATTCTAAAGTCAGTGATTTCAATTTGATCGACGCCTCGCTGTTGCGATGAGGTATTAGTATTGCAATAAAATCAAAGAGATCAAGCCTTAAATGGGACACCCAATGAATAGAATATATGATGAAGATGATATGTTAAGTGATTATTAATTTAAATGATAATGAATAACAATATGATGATATAATAATATATATAATAATATAATAATAATAATAATAATAATAATAATAATAATAATAATATAATAATAATAATAATAATAATAATAATATAATAATAATAAATAATAATAATAATAATAATAATAATAATAATAATAATAATAATAATAATAATAATAATAATAAAATACAATATTATAATAATGAAAATAAAATAATAGAAATATATTAATTAATAATAATAATAATAATAATAATAATAATAATAATAATAATAATAATAATAATAATAATAATAATAAATATAATAATAAAAAATAAATATATCAATAATAATAATAATAATAAAATGAATAATAATAATAATAATAATAATAATAATATAATAATAATAATAATAATAAATAATAATATAATAATAATAATAATAATAATAATAATAATAATATAATAATAATAATAATAATAATAATAATAATAAATTTAATTATAATAGTAATTAATTATAATAATTAATAATCATAAGACATATAATAATATTCTAATATGTACTTAGTAACCAACCGTCTCAACTCGGTATATTAAAATTAAGTCAACGAGTCCTTCAGAGCCATTAGGCCCACTGAGCCGGAGTTTATCCCTGTTTCTATAGCTTGAAAAGGACAATAGCAATTGCTTGCTATCCTTTGGATAGGATGCTGGTCTATCGCATAGTACTTTCGGTCAGATCTAACCGAACCAGCTACCCAATCACTGTTGTGTTCGGGGGTCAGAAAAAACAGCACTCGAGAAGAATGAATGCAGATTCTCAAACATAAATACGTTTCAAATTCTGTAATATTAACCCTTTTCAAATCCCGTAATATTAACCGATTTTTAAAGTTTGGTTCACCCGTACATAAAACGTGCAGCGATTGGTTACGCGTTCGGTATTCCAAAAAGCACGTTATAAGAATTGTATAAAGATTAGCTATTATATGTAAGGAGAAAAATACAACTCTAAACTCATTACCTAAATCATTGGCACAAAGTAGCTGTATGATGGCATGGTTACACATATATGTCAACACTAATGATTGTATATCGGCTTTATTTGAGATTTTTAAAATCAACTTACATTTTCAACACGATTTTTAAAAAATACTAAGTCAAAAAAAAATGCAGTCAATGATGGTGAGTACAAAAAGTTAAAATGTGCAGCTCATCGTGAAGTAGAATAGAATACCTTTTTGATCAGAAACACCATATTTTATCCCCTATTGTAACTGTACCCACAATTCCTTCAAACCACTCCTCCTACTAGTTTTTGACAGTTCCATGTTAGTCTAAATCCACCCCCTAAAAGTAAGAACAAATCATAATCAAACTGAAACGCCTTAAAACCTTAGTATTAATGCTAAACTCCGCCTTTTATGATATAACGTTATTTTGATATATGTCATTTTCACATGTACCAACATCCCTAAACCAATTAAGAAAGATTGATTAACTAGTACTCAACACGATGACCTGTCCACTAACTTGGACGTAAAACAGGTCCCAACGTATCAATCACATATCAAGTTTTACTGATATGCCTGGATCGTCCACTCACTAAACCCATTTGCTGATATATACTTGACCATAATTTTGCACCAAAATTCTTGGATAACCTTTTACATAAGCGTACTATCTTACAGCATGGAGTTTCAAGCATCTATCTATGTTAGAATGGCAAATGTATTTTAGATTTGCCTTTAGTCCTCTCCTTACCAACTACAGGAAAATGGTCACATTCGTTATGACAAAACCAACATTTTTCTTATTCAAATTTCTTTTGTACATCATAAAATTTAAAGAAAATGAACAGTGTGTTGTAAAGCATGTTTTGATAAAGAAATACTGTATAGCAAGAACTTTACTGCTATTGTGTTTAAGTGATAAAAAATATATTTTTATGTTAGTTGTGTGTGAAGTTTTGGAGAAAATCTTGAAAATGGCTAATAAGGAGAGGGCTAAATGTCAAACTAACATTCGCGACTATTGTGACATAATAATACTATTATTTTCACTCTCTGATCAAGGACTTGTGACGTGGTAGATATTTAACACGTGTGAAGTCATATCCTGTCTACCGGCTAAATTAGGCATTTATTGGGTGATTTCATAATCTTTCCTGTCAAGATTCACGCCAATTCACGCGTCATCTATGTAGGCAATCAATAAACATCATCATCTCATCATCATCATCATCATCATCATCATCATCATCATCATCATCATCATCATCATCGTCATTTACCCTCTCCTTACCACATGCAGCAAAATCGTCACATTTATTACCCAATATACATTTTTCTTATTCAAATTTATTTTGTACATCACACACTGTGAAGAATTATCTTTGTTTAATCGATAAGAACATCAATTTGTTTTGTAGAGAGCTTGTTTGAGTTTTCGAAAATCATTTTTTTCTGCTAGGTTAGTCTGCCATTTTTGGGAAAGTACTGAACTGATCGGTAAGGAAAGAGTTAATTCAACATAGCTCATCACAGGAGACACCAAGAGACGACATGTCGCAGGTTGTAGGAGGCATCTATCTTTGTTGAATTTCTGTGACTGTTCAAAATGCGATTAATTCGATAGAAAAAGAAAATTATTAAAAGTTTCATTCATTCTGGTTGATATGGTAAGGAATACTAATAAAAAACATTATGATCAGCAGATGCAATAATTGAACCATTATGAACGTAATTTAGCCTACTGACTCTGTGATGTTCGATAAAAATTATAAACCTTGCATAATTGTCTATTTATTTTATTTATTAGTGTGTTAATCTATTCATTATTTCATTATTTTATCTACTAATTAATTGATTGATTAATTACTTATTATATTTATTCAATTTATATAATTGAATGAGAGCGATCGTGTAAATGATAATATGTCGGTTTGGGTCAACGTGCAGTAATTTTCAGATCCGACAATCCAAATTGTTATTCGTTCATTGTTGCAAGGGAAAAGCAACCCGAAATAATCTCCATTACACAGAGTTTAAAATAAGCCCCATTATTGCGTTAAATTATCAGAACTAACAAATTTGTGCAAGTAGGAATGAGCCACGTGCTTAAAATTGAATTTTAAGGTCAACTTATAAAAATTTGAGTTACGTTTGGTCTAAATGATCTCACTAAATATATTGGTTTTGTTTCTTCTTTTTTTTTATTTGCTATTTTGTGTGTGTGTGTGTGTGTGTGTGTGTGTGTGTGTGTGTGTGTGTGTGTGTTTTGTTTTTGTTTTTTGGTTCAATGTACAATTCCTGATTCTGATGATTTTCCCTAACGATTCATTTTTTCACATCTAGATTTCATCTTGTGGATCAAAGTGACTGAGTGGTTAAGGTATTGCATTATGACCCGAAGGTCCCGGTTTCAAGCCTCGGCTATGTCGTGGTCTTGTGGTATGACACTCGCTTTCGGATCGGAAGGTCCTGGGCATAGTTTAGTCCTTGGAAAAAGGCTCCTTACTCTTATTCTCTCACCGTACTCATGTGTAAAATGAGATAACTGGCCTTTAACAGCGCTGTCTACGTCAGAAAAAAATTGTAATATCACCTAACAGGCGTCATGTTTCGTTCTACATGTTACGTGTTGCTGTTGGTCAGGGACCCCTTGTAAAGCATTTTGAGCCGTTTCGTGAATATTGCCCTATATAAAAGCTCAATTATTTTTAATTATTTTTAAAAAAATCTAATGTTGCCGTGGGGGAAGGCGTGGTTTCGTATCGTCATAATACACACAAGGGTTCAAACAATTTGATCAACTTTTGTTTTGCAGGATGATTCTACCATGAACATTGACGTCTTGGCCGAACACAATCAGATCATGGTTCGGCCGCCCAACGAAGAATTGCATCGGCTCTTCGCTGCATTTCCCAAGGAAACATGAACAGCTGTCTGTCGAGTTCCACGCTGACGACGGCTTTCATTATGTCTATTTTTTATCTACTACACGGGGGTCTCACGGACAGGCTGGACTTAGAGGAGTGCCAAAGCAGCCTGTTGTCGAGAATTACCGAAAAGAGCACATATTCTGATGACGTAATTCTGAATGCTTTCCATCAAGCTTTGTTGGAAAATTTTGACCTCGTCTACGGACTTGAGTATTCAGGTAAGTTTTTTTGCTTCGGCGAGTGTTTTCTCGTCAATTCATGTTAACCCTCTCTTTACCAACTATAGGTAAACCATCACATTCGTTACGATACAACCAACATTTTTCTCATTCAAATTTCTTTTATACATCATAAAATTTAAAGAAAATGAACAGTGTTATGTAGAGTAAGTTTTGCTAAAGAAATTATGTATGGCAAGAATTTTACTGCTATTATGTCAGAGTGATAAAAAATCTATTTTTGTGTTAGTTGGGTATGAAGTTATGGGGAAAATCCTGAAAATGGCTGGTAAGGAGAGAGTTAAACTATAAATATGTGACCCCCACCTCTGATTAGTATAATGTGGAGGTCAACCCCATTTAAAGTAGAAACGGTTAAAATTACTCCATAGACAATTAAGAAGTTTAAATAGAAAAGTACTAGAAGACATTAGAGAATAAATGTTTTTTTCGCGGCGACGAGGGTTCGAACAAATGACCTTACTGAGCTTCTTAGCCAAGCGCACTCTATTGAATAATTTCATGAATGACACTCAAGCACGGAATAAATGCGTGTAACAAGATCCATCTTTCTAGGCGGATTGGATTTGATTAAGAATGACGTGTTGATGTCATTAAAGTAACCACAATACGGGGTTTCGTCTTCAGGGTAATTAAACAGCTTAATTAATTAGAAACATGAGGGGGAGGTAAACAGCGACAGCCTAAACCACCGTACGGTTTACTTATCACAGACCGGCCACGCGTTTGACAAACGAAGTGACTATTCTCACCCCCCTAGTCTTGGATGCTAGTCTTCATAATAGTAGTCCACAATTGTTGTATGTTTAATCCAAAGGTTGTAATGCAGTAATTTGTTAAGTTTCTTGTCACAAGTTGCACAATTAAAAAAAAAATCAATCAAATCCAAATCGCAAAAGATAGGCGACGTTTTTTTCGGTAATCCAATCGGCCCGGGGGGGGGGGGGGGGGGGTGAGAATAGAGGCAGCCTTTGACAAAACGTCTCCTTTCATAATGTTGCAACTCTCACTACCTCGAAATTATGGTATCATGTCTGTTGATTTAGACGCTAAAAACTGATATAATATAGTACAAAATGTGACCCACCGTCTCAGTACGGTATTATACATATTATATCCTACTCACTTCATCTTTTGGTATTATACCTGATGTACAAACCGTCTCAAAACGTTATTATGTCTGATGTGCTCCTAGTCTCAAAACGGTGCTATAATTTGTGCACCCATCGCCTCAAAACGGTGTAATGGTGCGCCCACCTTCTGAAAACGGTGTTGTGTCTGGTGCGCTCATCGTTTCAAAACAATGGCAGTAGTAGTAGTGGAAGGGGGAAAAGAAGAAGAAGAAGAAGAAGAAGAAGAAGAAGAAGAAGAAGAAGAAGAAGAAGAAGAAGAAGAAGAAGAAGAAGAATGCTTAATATCATTTTTAATTACATTCTCTTCTCGTCATCTGATCTGATCCGATGCAATTACCGGATTGGGGCGATTGGTCACAATTAGGCCAGCAATTGTGTTACTGGCAACATCAACTGAGCATTTATATAGCACATTATCCACTAAACATGCCCAAAGCGCTTTACAAGGGGTCACTAGCCAACAGCAACACTTAAGATGTAGTACTAGACATGACGCCTGTTAGGCGATATTACTTTTTTTTCGACAGAAACAACGCTGTTAACAATTAGATCCTCATTTTACACCCGAGTATGGTGAGAGAATGTTAGTTAAATGGCTTTTTCTAAGGACTAACTTTAGCGCTGGGTTCCGATCCGAATTTGAGTGCCA
>NC_088366.1:17404121-17431621 GCF_034508935.2 Berghia stephanieae | reverse complement strand
TGGAGCAAGAGGAGGAGGAGGAGGAAGAAGAAGAAGAAGAAGAAGAAGAAGAAGAAGAAGAAGACGAAGAAGAAGAAGAAGAAGAAGAAGAAGAAGAAGACGAAGAAGAAGAAGACGTTTATTTCGCCTCACATTCCATTTAATTAGCTCTCATGTGATCAATGTATGACGTAATCTTGTGTGTGCTTGATTAAACACACGCTTGACTGTTGATTTTGTTGTGCGTAAAACGGTCTTTGATTTCTATGAATGTGTAAGAAATCTACAAATAGGATAATTGGAAAGTAGGCATACTTGTACTCACGATGTACCTTTGATATTCAGGAAAGATAATTGTCACCACCGTTCGTTATTAGAGTTGAATGGAAAATGATGTCGTTAATTCGATTTTAGTTGCTGTATATAGAATAAACTACACGACCTCATTGCATTGTTATAAACTGAATTGAACTTAATTGTACATAAAAAGAAAATAAGACAAAACTCGCCTTGAGCTTTAATATAGCGCAATATCCACGTAACGTGCTCAAAGCGCTTTACAAAGGGACACGGGGACCTACACGTAACATGTAGAATGGGACATGACGCCTGGAAGGCGATAATATTACAATTTTTTCCGACAGTAATAACGCTGTTGGGTACCTGGTACTTACTTTACACTTGAGTACGATGAGAGAATGTGAGTAAAGAGCCTTTTCCAAGGACTCAATTAGAGGCTCGAAATTAATATTCGGATCCGAAAGCGAGTGTCATACCACAAGACCACACAGCCGCGCGATAATATTATCCTACAGTTTTGAAAGCTGTCACAAAAAGTTTTTTTTTCTTTTTTTTAAAAAATAAATATTTATGCCACTATGTGGCAAATCTAATGAAGATAGTTGAAACAAAATTTTGAATGCGTCTAGTTTTTGCAGATTTTCTGGTGTCCGTATTGGCACTTAAAGCACTTTGAAAAAGACGGTATCAGGTTCAAATGTGTTACAACAACAAAATAGCATAGAAACAAACAAGCAAATAAACGAACAAATATCAGCTTTCAAACTTTTATAAAGAAAAAGAATTTGAAATCTGATCATGTTTTTACTTTTACACATTCTGATCTTATGACATGTGAAACAGTTCTAGTCTGCATGAAGAATAAAAAGTACCGATTTTCTTTGTTAAGAACTAAGCTGCTCGTTGCCGGGCTGACGTGACATCAGTCTATTGAATCCAATTGGGAAATTACATCTCTATCAAAATTAGGCTTACTAAAAATGAGGTGTTTCCTACTCTCAATCAGATAGACTTTATCATCATTTCGGACCATTACAAACGCAATCTCAATGATTCACGAACATATGCAAGAACGAAGACCTTCACAAACCATAGGCTCTTAGTCTCAAAGTTCAGACCAACAGAAAATGAATACAAACCAAGGCATAAGTATTACAAACAAAATAGAAAATCGATCAAAGACTTCAGTAGTCTAAGAGATGACCTAGTCAAAGAAAATTTCAAAAACAAACTCGCTTCAAATCTTTCGTCAAAGAATTTAAAAGGATCCCTCTAACCCAGCTGAAATTCAACAACATCTTGTCCAAAGCGTGCTGATGAGCAGGGAATCAACACTGCCTGAGAGAAGTAGTACACAAAAACAAGATTACTGTCCAATACTGCATGACCTATCACAGCAGCAAAAACAACTGAGACTTGGCATCAACAGCTGCTCAAATACGGATGCGAAGAACAAAATAAAGAGACAAAGAAATGAAAACATGCAGAAAATTAAATCTCAATCAATAGATAATCACAAAAAGAAAATAGATGAGATTTTGACAGAAATAAATAGTACGAGTGACAGTATGAAAATGTTCAAAGCGGTGCCAATAATATCAACTACCCTAAAAGCATGGAATCTGAAAGTGAATCAATCCAAAACAGAATATACAAAAATCAATAAAAATTTTAATGAATGGAAAAGTGTACGTAAACTAGGCAATTTGATCAACGAAAATGAAGACACCAGAAAACGAAAGCAGCTGGCCACCAATGCATTCAACCAACTCCAAAATTTATGGAATAGAAATAACATAATCAGTAAGAAGTACAAGGCACTGATTATTCCGATATTGACACATAATTGTGGAACCTGGGGCCTCGCAAAAAAGAACTTAGAAAGTCTCGATTCATACCACCGCAAACAATTACGTCGTGTAATCGGAATCTATTGGGCAGAGACAATTACAAATACTGATCTCTATGAAAAAAACCAGGGTCCAACGCCTGATTACAATAATAAAAGAACAGCGATGGTCACATCTTACGTCGAGAAGATAACATCCCAGTCCAAACTGCATGGCAACAAATATGTAGGGAGACCACCAACATCAATAGTAACTACCCTGAACCAGGACCTCTCTACATATCAGAAATTTCTGGATTCAGATGAAGCCGAATTAATCGCTGAAGAACTATTGCAGTGCCCTCCGTACTAAAGTCACAACACGATCTTGACAGCCTCAAAACTCTGGCCCAGGATCGTGACCAATGGAAACAATTAACAACATGGTTGAGAGAGCAGCTATACTTATCGACCATGAATCACACAATTCTCAGCAAGCATCATTCGGACTGCGAGGCTTACTACTACTACTACTACTACTACTACTACTACTACTACTACTACTACTACTACTACTACTACTACTACTACTACTACTACTACTACTACCATTACTACTACTACTACTACTACTACTACTACTACTACTACTACTACTACTACTACTACTACTACTCGCATTGTAAAAGCTATCTATACTTGTCTAATGTTCGAGCACAGATCTTACAGTACATTAAGCCTATACATTTAACATCTATTCTCTCTACTTTCAGGCCCGTTGTCCAAAGAAAAAAAGGTGACATTCTAGAACACGGCAGACCAGTGACACTGTGTCCTCCATCCGGTAAGGCAATCAAATAGATAGGTATTTTTCGAAATCAAAAAGTACAGTTAGTCTTCTTCTTCTTCTTCTTCTTCTTCTTCTTCTTCTTCTTCTTCTTCTTCTTCTTCTTCTTCTTCTTCTTCTTCTTCTTCTTCGACTACTGCTGCTGCCACTACTACTACTACTACTACTACTACTACTACTACTACTACTACTACTACTACTACTACTACTACTACTACTACTACTACTACTGCTACTACTACTACTACTACTACTGCTACTACTACTACTACTACTACTACTACTACTACTACTACTGCTACTACTACTACTACTACTACTACTACTACTACTACTACTACTACTACTACTACTACTACTACTACTACTGCCGCTGCTGCTGCTACTCCTAATACTACTACTACTACTGCAATCACCACCACCGCTACTACTACCGTTGCTGCTTCCACTACTACTACTACTACTACTACTACTACTACTACTACTACTACTACTACTACTACTACTACTACTACTACTACTACTACTTCTGCTACAACTCCTCCTCCTCGTCCTCCTCCTCCTCCCTCTCCTCCTCCTCCTCCTCCTACTACTACTACTACTACTACTACTACTACTACTACTACTACTACTACTACTACTACTACAACCACCACCACCACTACTACTACTACTACTACTACTACTACTACTACTACTACTACTACTACTACTACTACTACCGCTAATAACACTACTACTAGTACTACTACTACTAGATAGTACTACTACAACTACCACTACTCACCCTCTCCCTCTTCTATACTTTCTTCTTCTTCCTCTACTTCTTCTCATTCTTAATTTTGCGCTCCCTCTAAATCAATAACAAAGTTTTTTCCTTTCTATCCAATATTCTCTCAATCATTTTCACTCCTCTTCCCCTTCACCTTTCCCCCAATATTCTTGTCTACTTTCCCAACCACCTTGTCCTCCTCTTTTTTCCTCTTCTTGCTATCCTCCGCCCGACACTCTTTAGTGTAATGTTTAACCAGTTAACCGCAGTTTACTCTAGAAAGACTATTATGTTGTACGCTCTATAGGGAATGAGATTAGCGGAAGAGTAGCGTCCCTTGATTGGACGTCACCCATAGTCTGTGACGTCACCGGCGGAAATAGTTTTTAGAGAGAGAACGTCATGTTGGTTGTGCGAATGCGTCTCTCGTCCTCGCTTCGACGAGAGACGCATGCGCACAACCAACATGACGTTCTCTTTCTAAAAACGTTTCCGCCGGTGACGTCACAGACTATGGGTGACGTCCAATCAAAGGACGCTACTCTTCCGCTAATCTCATTCCCTATATTGCACGACACATCCTCCTGTTTAGATAATTTCCTAAATTGCACACCTTTTATCAATATTTATTGTCATATCTTATCCGTTCTTCCTTACTAAGGGGCATTCTATTTCCTGTCCTATCACTGTTTTAATTTATTCACCTTAACTACGCCATTCACACATATCTCATTCGTCCTTAGTGCTTCATCTATCCTGTTTTGTTGATAAAGTGAAACCCGAAACGTCCACAGTATCTGTCTTCGTCTAATAAATTGAAGCTTACAATTCAATACTTATCTTTAGTTTTTTTTCTGGAAAGACACATATTTTAAAATTTGGCCACAACACTCTTCCTAATTTTTAGATGCATGTCTTTCCATAATACGACTGTGAACTGGTTAATTGTCAAAGCTGTTTCATCATTCACGTGTTTCCTTATAGATTAGACAACTTCCTGTCTCAGAAAGTAGAGAGTATAAAAACTGAGAGGGTCAAGAATAGCCCAACGCCAAGCCAGCGTGTCGTAAAAGGCGACTAATGGTGTGTGATTCCCCCATCTTTGAGTCACCTGGTCCTCCAGGTTGGGGGTTGGCAAAGGGTTAACACCCCTTTCCGTTAAACTCAAACCGTTACAGAAACACAGACAGACAAACTAAATCCTTTTTTAGCTTGGGCGACCGAAGAGTTTATAAAAAAGTTGGCTCAGGATAGAGAAGGATGGAAACTGTTTGTCTGTAGCCTATACCCTGACCCAGGGTGAAAAAGGCAATGATGATGATGATGATATCTTGACTTACCAAGTTTTAAAAATAGAAGAATTCGTGGGGATTTAATTCAGGTTTATAGATTGGTACATGGTCTAGATAAGATAGACTTTTCTGATTTCTTTTTCATTTTCTAATATTACTTTTACTAGAGGGGACAAGTTTAAGATTTTTGTCTCTAGATGCAAAACAAACATAAGACAAACTGGTGTCCAGAAATGGAACAGTTTGAAATTTGAAACAAAGAATGCAGAATCTATAGATTATTTCAAGGTGTTAGTAGACAGGGAATTATATGATGGGAGATTTATATATGACGAATAATACTTTTTTGCACTACTGTTGACAGGGCTTTCAGTCTTGTATGTATATATTATGCATTGTTATATTATTATGGTTATCTTCTATATGCGCGCGCGCGCGCGTGTGTGTGTGTGTGTGTGTGTGTGTGCTTTGCATGTCACGGTTAAAGATATATGTTTGTACACCACATTTACATGAGTACATTTAAATTGAAATACTATCTTTACCAGTATATCATTATTGTAATCTTTAATCAATAGATTTATAGCATTACTATTAATATTAAGGGCATTCATTGGATTTTATCCTATTTTGCCCTATACGATATGTTATGTTATCTTATGTTATGTTATCTACATTTTAATGCCATAGAGTTACCTGATAGACTTTGCAGACGGTGCAATCCATCAAATAAGGCAACAACAAAAAATCCCAAAAAGAAAGAAAGCAAAAGAGGCAGACATTTCAAATATACCTCAAACATTTCATCGACATGCACATATTAACAGGTCTGATAACCAAACACAATTATGGGCTTGATTAAACATTGTTGTAATGGACAGTATTTCCCGTTTATTAGGAATTATTTCCATTAAGACAATGAGCCTAGAACAGTTTGGGTTATCAGAACTGTAAATAGGAACACGTTGGGTTTCGATCTTTGAAGTCGCATTCTTTTATCAGCGATATGGCTGTGAGAGCGAAATCCATTAAATCGCCCAATAGCATGATCTCTCTTGTATTATAACCCTTGCCTACTAGATCAAATGGATAGTGATTAGTTTCCTAGAATACACCTCGGTACAGTGTTGGAACACCTGTTTTTCCTTTCGGCTGATTTTTTACAAAACGTATACTATATCGTTGGACTAAAATGACACCCAGTAAAAAAATCCTACTAGATATAAGGCTTTTTGTACTTTATAATCTACTACGACTACTACTACTACTACTACTACTACTACTACTACTACTACTACTACTACTACTACTACTACTACTACTACTACTACTACTACTACTACTACTACTACTACTACTACTACTACTACTATTACTACTACTATTACTACTACTACTACTACTACTACTACTACTACTACTACTACTACTACTACTACTTCTACTACTACTACTACTACTACTACTACTACTACTATTACTACTACTATTACTACTACTACTACTACACTTTTTAGCCAGGTTTAAATCATCTTAATTTATCATTAACTAATAATGATAAATAAATATTTTCTTGCCAAGAAGAAAATAATTCGTTTGATCGGTATACTTTTAAAAAATGCCAAATTGATTTCCCATCGAATTCTCATTAATCTATTCAAATTGCTAAATCTCATCTAGTGTTTGGATTTAAAAGGACCAAACGGGCAAGCCTGTGTTTAACTTGCTTGAAAGAAATACATGCCATTGATTAAAATCTATCGCTTTCGTCATGGTTAATAGCAGATTCGGTCTCGGAATAAAGGATCCTTTTAACTCTGTTGTTTTTCAAACAGATTCAAACAGATAATGGAGTCTACACGAGCTCTAAATAATACATTTACACATCACTAAGTGTGAATGATTATATGGTTATAGGCAATGAAGGATGTTGATTTTATTATTATTATTATTATTATTATTATTATTATTATTATTATTATTATTATTATTATTATTATTATTATTATTATTATTATATTATTAATATTATTATTATTATTATTATTATTATTATTATTATTATTATTATTATTATTATTATTATTATTGATTATTATTATTATTATTATTATTATATTATTATTATTATTATTATTATTATTATTATTATTATTATTATTATTGTCTTTTGACGTCATTTTTTGGTCCGTGTCAGGCTATAAGTTCACGATGGCTACGCTGATACTGACCAACAAATGACGTCAAAGACAAAACTTTGGCCACAAAAGAAAACAAATGGTGAGTTGTATTCAACAGTTCAAAAAATGGGATCACTTGTTTCCTAGACCACTATTGAAAACGACTCACCAGGCCGTCCAAAAACCTAAAATGATGCCAAAATATGGTGGGTCTTAGCGTAGTCATCGTTATGTTATATCCTGAAATTGAAAGCCAAAAGGACTGGCAGTTTGACGTCATTATTTGTTTTTTACACAGCCTAGTGAGTTGTCGTTAGTAGAGCTCATGGAAACAAGTTATTTCATTGGTTGAACTATTGAATACAACTCCCGATTTGTTTTCTTTTGTGGCCAAAGACTGGCATTTTGACGTCATTTTTTATCAGTGTCAGGCTATAGATAGAATGCGCGTGGCCAAGGAGTTCACAACATTGCCATCCGGAAGTATAACGGACCAACACACAAACTATGTGTAACCATGAACTTTTATAGTCTGGTTAATACAGTTTAGTGAGAACAACTCACAAACGCGGATGGCAAAAACAATAACAAAGGCATGAGTCACGTCATCTTCGAACTATCTATAACTTAATGATGGCTACGGTCTTCGTGGGTTTTGTTGTCAAAAACCTAAAATGATGCCAAAATATGGTGGGTCTTAGCGTAGTCATCGTTATGTTATATCCTGAAATTGAAAGCCAAAAGGACTGGCAGTTTGACGTCATTATTTGTTTTTTACACAGCCTAGTGAGTTGTCGTTAGTAGAGCTCATGGAAACAAGTTATTTCATTGGTTGAACTATTGAATACAACTCCCGATTTGTTTTCTTTTGTGGCCAAAGACTGGCATTTTGACGTCATTTTTTATCAGTGTCAGGCTATAGATAGAATGCGCGTGGCCAAGGAGTTCACAACATTGCCATCCGGAAGTATAACGGACCAACACACAAACTATGTGTAACCATGAACTTTTATAGTCTGGTTAATACAGTTTAGTGAGAACAACTCACAAACGCGGATGGCAAAAACAATAACAAAGGCCTGAGTGACGTCATCTGCATACTATCTATAGATAGAATGCGCTTGGCCAAGGAGTTCACAACATTGCCATCCGGAAGTATAACGGACCAACACACAAACTCTGTGTAACCATGAACTTTTATAGTCTCGTTAATACAGTTTAGTGAGAACAACTCACAAACGCGGATGGCAAAAACAATAACAAAGGCCTGAGTGACGTCATCTGCATACTATCTATAAGTTAACGATGGCTACGGTCAGACTCTGAGGTTGTAGTACACTAAAAACAACCAAAAAAAACCTTTAAAAAACTAGAGCATTTATATAGTGCAGTATCCACTAAATGTGCTCAAAACACTTTACAAGGGGTCCCTCGCCAATGGCAACACTTAACATGTAGGATATGTCGCCTGTTAAACGATATTGCATTTTTATTTCTGGACAGAGACAACACTGCAAATGGCCAGGTACTTATTTTACATATGATCACGATGAGATAATGTGAGTAATGAGCCTTTTCCAAGGACTCAACTATGAGCCTCAAAGCGGTACTCGATCCCAAAACTTTCCGATCAGAAGGCGAGTTTCATCAGAATCACCTTCTGAGTATTTTACCATAAGGGCTAAACCACACCGGAGACTGACTCCGACAACCCGTCTTCTGGATAAAGATGTCGGGTACGAACAAAATACTGAGAATAAAGAGAAGAGCGCTAGACCAACTCATACCAAGCATCCGAGGTCCTCTGCCGTTTTCTTTTCGAGCTTGATATGGGTAGGTCTAACGGCTCTTCTCTTTTTTCTTAATATTTTGCCCGTGCCCGACCTCTTAATCCGGAAGACGGCAGAGTACAGCATTGTTGAGTCGTCGGGGTCAGTCTCCGGTCTGGGTTAGCCCTAAGGCATAGTATCAAAGCATTGATGATTTGCATTTCAAAGAAATACTCACCGGTTCTTCCCACCAGGTCAATTTTACCAAAATACAAATCTATTTGTAACATTAACTGTTTTTAGTCTACTTGGAAGATTGAAGTGAGAACTAATCACCTAACTGGCGTTCTAAAATCATTACAAAGAGTAGAGCGACGTTAACGGAATTCATTCTATTAGCCATTAAGTCAAATAATAAAATTTAAAAATTACACCCTTCCGCCACGACATCATAAGATGCCGTTCGCCTGGGCATTCCATGAAGGAATATAGATAATCCATCAAACAGAATGTCTGATGTCAACAGGAATCACCCATGTTGTCCGACAGAGCAAATTGGAGGCTAATCATCTTACCCAAGGAAAAAAAAAACGAAAGTGCCTGAAGTGCGACTCGAACCTGGCACCTTCTGGATTACAGTGTAATGCCTTAACCACTCGGCCACTTCAAATAACTACCAGCTTTAAATGGCAAAAGCGTATAAATGGTAGCGATATGCCAAAACATTGTAAGAAATATAAACCGGATGGCCAACAAGTGCGGCTATGTGGTCTTGTGGTATGACACTCGCTTTCGGATCGGAAGGTCCTGGGTTCGAGCCTCGCTCGGCGCATAGTTGAGTCATTGGAAAATGCTCTTAACTCACATTATCTCACCGTACTCAGGTGTAAAATGTTTGATAAAGTCACGTTGTTTGACTGTAGTCTGAGTCTACTAATTCGTAAATCCCTTTTTTTTACTTGTCTATTATTATGTCAACGAAGAAATCTTGTATAACCTTGGAAGGCTAATAATAGCTGGAATCTATCATGCTTACAAATGTATTTCATCAAGTCCTAATGTTTTCTTTTCACACAATATTAATCCCTTAAGACACAAGTATTATGTCTACTACTCTACTACTACAATGCTGTCATAATGTGTAAATCACTTCTTTTCAGAGAACGGCAGAATGGTGGCTACGATAAAACTGTGGTTTATCACTGGCAATGTACGCTTTTTCATATATAAATGAATAAATAAAGAAAATAATATTATCGTTGTTGGATGTCCTGTACTTCTGATAGTGCTCAATAAATTCACAATTTCAGAGCATGATAATAATAATAATAATAATAATAATAATAATAATAATAATAATAATAATAATAATAATAATAATAATAATAATAATAATAATAATAATAATAATAATAATAATAATAATAATAATAATAATAATAATAATAATAATAATAATAATAATAATATGATGATGATGATGATGATGATGATAATAATAATAATAATGATAATAATAATAATAATAATAATAATAATAATAATAATAATAATAATAATAATAATAATAATAATAATAATAATAAAAAAATATCATCATCATCATCATCATAATAATAATAATAATAATAATAATAATAATAATAATAATAATAATAATAATAATAATAATAATAATAATAATATAATAATAATAATAATAATAATAATAATAATAATAATAATAATAATAATAATAATAATAATAATAATAATAATAATAATAATAATAATAATAATAATAATAATCTTTATTGTCCAAATAGGCAATGATTGTTAGGTTACAGCTCTTGTAATAGGGGGGAAAAAGTAATTAAAGTAGTGGTAATAATGATGATAAAATAAAATGAGTGAAATGAGTAACATGAATAAAATCAACTCGCATTTCGTCCAACCGTGTGAGTTGATTTTACTCATTTTTAAATAGATAATTATATAAATACATAAAACAAAATTTTGTTCCTGTTTTCTAAAGCATGACATATTTCAGTAACAAATTGATTGCTACCCCTTGGGTAGGGATTTCTTGTCAAAGATAGGATTGTGTTTCTGGTATTTCATCTTCCGTGATCTACGAGTATAATTATAGATGTTATAAACACTGGAAAATGGAGAAGCATACCCGTTAATGTTGAGCATGAAACCACTCCGAATAAAAGAAATAATAAATAATAAATATAATGAATCTCTAACTCCGTTGTCAAAGTAATAATATAATATCAGTGTTTAGAAAGAAACATTGCTCAATACTATTTTAAGGAAAAGTTGGTATTAAAAAAAATACACGACAATGCAAAGAGCATTGTAAATTCACATGTCGAAGAAGTCATTTTTTAAACTAGAATTTCAAAAACTATCAAGTAATGTAAACGCTATGTTTGGTATCTAGTTCCCAACGTAAAGAATGAACTGACTACTTACTTGACAGTACCAAAAGATAAATATTATATTATCAATTTATTAGGGTTCATTTGGGGTTTATGTTTTGGAAGGGGGGGGGGGGTCATGTTTTGGTGATCTACAGTAGATGGAGTGCTATACAACATAAAGTTAACACAGTATCTGAGAAACAATGCTATTAAATTCGAAAAGGGTGTGAGTTCACAATTGAAGAGGTGATAAATTTTAGATATAATATTTCAATGTATAGGACCAAATTTAGACAAAATTCTTGAGTTCATCGAATAGTAAATGTTTGTAATAGCATTACATTTGAAACCAAAAACCAAAACAAAACAAAAACAAACAAAAAAAAAACAAAAACAAACAAACAAAATGTAAACAAACAAAAACGCTGGCTCTGTTGACCAATTAATGAGATTGATCGACAAAGAATTGAATTCATTAAGGTACGAATTGGATTAATGTTGTATTCATAAACAAATGTTACTTATTTTTAAAATTTTCAGTATCATGAAATGTATAATAAGTCACTGAAAGGATATTATATTCTAGTTAGCCTTTTAGAAGATAAGATAAGATATAAGATAAGACATATAGGGAATGAGATTAGCGAAGAGTAGCGTCCCTTGATTGGACGTCACCCATAGTCTGTGACGTCACCGGCGGAAAAGTTATTAGAGAGAGAACGTCGTGTTGGTTGTGCGCATGCGTCTCTCGTCCTCGCTTCCGGTGAAAGCGGCTTGAGACACTTCAAAACCAAATTGACGTTCTCTCTGTAAGGTGACGTCCAATCAAGGGACGCTACTCTTTCGCTAATCTCATTCCCTATAGCTATTTCCTTGCAGGTCTGATAGCCCAAACTTATATGAGCTCATATTTTTGTAATGGAAATACCGATGCAAAATTATTGTCTATTACAACAATGTTAAATGAAGACGTGAATTGTGTTCGGCTATCTGCCACCCTGTTATGTACAACTAGTTGCGAGTGCACACTTGAAGGTCATATAAATCCTTATTATCATAATGTTTACTTGTGATGCCAATAAATGTTACGCATTAATTACGCATTATTACCTGTGATCAGACGCCTCAAAACAGCGCTATGTCGGGGTTAGCATGATGTTAAAACTAATTTTGAGCTTAATTTGTAGACTTTGGGTTAAAATCAACGTGCACATAATTGTAGGTCCGATAACCGACCGTAATAGTCTGATGTCAGGTCGCCCAGCAACGGCGGCCATCGTGGTTCTAAACAAAGAGAATCGGGACTTTTTATTCTTCATGCTCGCTAGCACTTTTCATATGTCTTGTGATCAGAATGTAGAAATGTCAAAACATGATCAGATTTATAATGTTTTTTCCCCTCTGGATACGCTTTTATGCTCGCTCGTCGGAGAAATATTTCATAAGGGCATCCGCCATAGTTCCGATAGTTTAGAGCTAGTTACTAAGTTACCATGCGTCATTACGAGGGAAGTGGCGTTACGACTGTTGAAGCGTATTATGGGCTTAATTTATCATTTTTATAATGGAGTGTAATATTTTTCATTCGGTTGAGAGTTTGTCCATTACAAATATAAGCCCATAACAATTTGGGACATCAGATCTGCTAATAAGTTTAAAACCAATGCCTAGATTGAAATGAGCAAACCATCTATGAAATGAATGAATTTTGGGTTTTTTTCTACGTCAAACGCTTTATATTTCTAATTAAATATATAAATAAATAAATAAATAACATTCTCTTTATTCATCCCATAGGGGAAATTTGTCTCGTGGGTCTATTCCAAGGGAATACTGGAATAACCCAGGTGTCAGCCGCAGTGCAGCGCCTCAAATTACTCATCATTTGGACATTACGGTGTCAATTTTCGTTATTTAGATCATTCCAACATCACACATTTTTGAGGTGATGGCTCAATACTATCAAAAGTCTTTCAGAGCAAAAAGCGCCCATGGAGCTTAGGCTTACCCCGGTTTGTATTGCGTTTAATGAACAATAGAAATTGCTTGCCATCCTTTTGTTAAGACTCTAGTCTATCGCGAAGCACTTTTCGCCAGATCTAAGAGATCCAACTACCTAATCACAGCAGGGTGGACAGGGTGGTCAAAAAAAATCTCGACTGCACCTCGGATCGATCATGGGTCCTTTGAACGTGAGGCGAGTGCTCTATCAACTGAGCTATCCGGACTACCCTCACAATTATTGAGAGCAAAAAGCTGTTCCACTTATATTCTTGCAATTTTATTCCCAAAATAATCATCATTGATATATTTATCATTATTTATTGATTTTGTTGAATTATATACATGAACGCATTTGCATATATTGTATAGATAGTTCGAAGATGACGTCACTCAGGTCTTTGTTATTGTTTTTTGCCATCCGCGTTTATGAGTAATGCTCACTGAACTGTATTAACCCGACTATAAACGTTCATGGATAAACACACTTTTGTGTGTTGGTCCGTTATAGTTCCTGATGGCAATGTTATGAGCAACTTAGCCAAGCGCATACTATCTATAGATAGAATGCGCTTGGCCAAGGAGTTCACAACATTGCCATCCGGAAGTATAACGGACCAACACACAAACTCTGTGTAACCATGAACTTTTATAGTCTGGTTAATACAGTTTAGTGAGAACAACTCACAAACGCGGATGGCAAAAACAATAACAAAGGCCTGAGTGACGTCATCTGCATACTATCTATAAGCGCTTCCGAGCACTTTTGGTGGAAAGGGGCGCTATAGATAGAATGCGCTTGGCCAAGGAGTTCATCCGGAAGTATAACGGACCAACACACAAACACTGTGTAACCATGAACGTTTATAGTCTGGTTAATACAGTTTAGTGAGAACAACTCACAAACGCGGATGGCAAAAACAATAACAAAGGCCAGAGTGACGTCATCTGCATACTATCTATAGAAATTATTATTATTATTATTATTATTATTATTATTATTATTATTATTATTATTATTATTATTATTATTATTATTATTATTATTATTATTATATTATTTATTACTCATCATATTATACCATCATCACATCATCATCATCATCTCATCATCATCATCATCATCATCATCATCATCATCATCATCATCATCATCATCATCATCATTATCATCATCATCATTATTATTATCATTATTATTATTATTTATTATTATTATTATTATTATTATTATTATTATTATTATTATTATATTATTATATTATTATTATTATTATTATTTATTATTATTATTATTATTATTTTATTATATTATTAGTATTCCATCATCATCATCATCATCATCATCATCATCATCAACATCATCATCATCATCATCATCATCATCATCATCATCATCATCATCAACATCATCATTATCGTCATGACAATTTCTTCGTCGGTCATCACTTTTCTGACTGAGACTCTACTTGAAATTAATGATAATTAATAATATACTTTTGATAAACTCATTTTAAAACCAATGATAAATAATAACATTTATATAGCAGCTTTCCACAGATATACAATAATCAACAGGCTCATAATCTTTCATTTCTTCCCGCAAAAGGCCATGTCGAACCACATTTTTAGATTGGAAGATTATCCGCTCATTCATTATAGACCTTAGACTAATGGAAATTAATAATACTAATAATATTTTCTCTAATATTTGCTAATAATAATTGCTCTACCAAATCTCAATACCCCTCCACACATTGTATAAATAGTATGAAGTTGACGTCACTCAGGTCTTTGTTATTGCTTTTGCCATCCGCGTTTATGAGTTATTCTCACTAAACTGTATTAACCAGACTATTATAAACGTTCAAGGTTACACATAGTTTTGTGTATATTTTCGGATGACAATGTTGTGAGCTTCTTAGCCAAGTGCTTACTATCTATAGATAGAACGAAGATGACGTCACTCAAGCCTTTGTTATTGTATTTTGCCATCCGCATTTGTGAGTGATTCTCACTAAACTGTATCAACCACACTATAAAAGTTCATGGTTATATTCAGTTCAATTTTATGTGTTGGTCCGTTATATTTCCGGATGGCAATGTTGTGAGCTTCTTAGCCAAGCGCTTACTATCTATAAAGGTGAAGACAGAGTAACCAGTCTGCAACAATGGTTAGCTTGACAAGATTAACCGAGCAAAAATAAACGATGTTCTTGATAAATTCATCATAATATGATCAATGATAAATTATATCAACATAGGAGTTTATCACAGATATACTATAATCAATGTGCTTATATAAATAGTATGCGCTTGGCTAAGAAGCTCATAACATTGCCATCCGGAAGTATAACAGACCAACACACAAAACTGTGTGTATCCATGAACGTTTATAGTCAGGTTATACAGTTCAGTGAGCATTACTCATAAACGCGGATGGCAAAATACAATAACAAAGACCTGAGTGAAGTCATCTTCGAACTATCTATAGATATAAAGTTATAAGCTTCTTAGCCAAGCGCATACTATCTATAGATAGTTCTTAGTTGACGTCACTCAGGTCTTTGTTATTGTTTTTTGCCATCCGCGTTTATGAGTAATGCTCAATGAACTGTATTAACCTGACCATAAACGTTCATGGTTACACACAGTTTTGTGTGTTGGTCCGTTATACTTCCGGATGGCAATGCTATGAGCTTCTTAGCCAAGCGCATACTATCTATTGCTTCAGTTCTTCCCTCAAAAGGTCATGTCAAATCTTCTTTTTTTTTTTTTCTTTTTTAGATTTCTTTCAACTTCAAGAATAATATTATGTAAATGTGACCCACGGTCCCAAAACGGTAGTATAACGGGATGAACAGGACTCATAAAAGTGAATTTAGAATCAAAACGAAAAGAAATTGGTATGAAAGAAAGGGTGTTTATTCTCCACAATAAAGTCTATACAGTTACCCCAAATATGCTGTTCTCATGGGAAAAAAACCCATATTAAAAAATTGGCCAGAAAACTTGTCCACAAAAATTGATCGATTTAAATGACCCTCATCTTGGCAAACACTCACACTTCGCGAAGTCCCAGTTTTGAGAGTTTTTGCCAAGATGAGGGTCATGTAAATCGATCGACATTTGAAGGACGATTTTTTTGGCCAAATTTTCAGATATTATGGGGTTTTCCAGAGTACGGCAGAGGTGTCAAATGTTTCTTAAGATTGTTTTTTATTCGGATGACTTTTCGCCCATATCCGTCTTCCATTCACGTTCCTATTCCTATTTTGGGCCACTTTGGAGGTTTTAATGTGATTATGCTTTTAGTTTATCACTGATCGCTAAAATTGTTAAAATGTAACTTGAGTACTTTTAATACTAGATTCTTCAATATGGTTCAACAGTCTTTACGTCACTTCCCTCGTAAAGATACATAGTAACTTAGTAACTGGTTCTAAACTATCGATACAATGGCGGACACCCTTATAAAATATAATAATAATAATAATAATAATAATAATAATAATAATAATAATAATAATAATAATAATAATAATAATAATAAATGGCATTTATATAGCTTTACCCCGTTGTCACAGGCTCTAAGCGCTTTACAGTGATATAAAACAAAACATATTACAGCGAGACAAGTGTGAAGGAAACGTGATACGAATTCAATTTAACAGCAACAAAATATGAACATAATATTGCAACATTATGACGTAAAAAGATAAAACTTTAAGCGAGATTTGAACGTTGTCAACGAATCCGAGCATCTCACGTGTGATGGGAGAGAGTTCCGAAAATGGGGGGCCGAACATTGAAAAGACTGTTCACCTATTTTACGGAATGGCTTAGGTTTGACAAGGATTGATTGGTCATCGCTTGACCTCAAGTTTCTAATGGGGACATATATGTTTAGAAGGTCTTTAATATAGGAGGGACTGTTCGTGCTCAGGGATTTGTAGACAACAGTACAAATCTTATAGGCAACTCTTTTTTCCACAGGAAGCCAATGTAACTCACGGAGAAGAAGAGTTGCTGACGTGTATTTTTTGTTATTGCGTACAATGAGCCTGGCTGCGTTATTTTGAGCAACCTGAAGTTTGCTAATTTTGTCTTTAGCTAAATTCGCCCAAAGAGAGTTACAATAGTCCAATTTAGATAAAACCAGGGAATTAATTAAAAGTTCTGCTAAATGCTTCGGTATTAAATTACGAAATTTGCTTATTTTTTTCATTTCTATGTACATAGATTGTATGGTGTTATTCACGTGGCTTGTCATGGAAAGATCTTTATCAATGATGACGCCGAGGTTTTTTGCTTTATTTGAAAATTCTATTGTGCTATTTCCGAGAGTAATAGGTAATTTATTTGCCTGTTTAAGGATACTCGGCCTTCCACATATTAAAATCTCAGTTTTACTATCATTTAATTTTAACTTATTTTGGTACATCCAAGATTTAATCTCATTAAAACAACTCGTAATTCGTTGTATTAAGAACTGTAAATTACTAAGGGGTGCTGAATCATATGTTTGCGTATCATCTGCATAAAAATGATAACTCAGATTGAATCTGGATATCACACTAGAAAGGGGCTGCATATATACAGTAAAAAGGACAGGGCCAAGAACAGAGCCTTGTGGCACTCCAAAATTTAGTAAAACTTGTTCTGACTGAACACCATTCACCACGACAGTCTGCCATCGATCCTGTAAATATGATGTAAACCATTGAAGGGCAATTCCTTTTATGCCGAACGTATTTTCTAGTCTTCTTAACAAAATGTCATGGTCAATGGTGTCAAAGGCAGCTGAAAGATCTAAAAGGCATAATACATTGATATTGTTAGCATCAACATTACATAACAAGTCATTAAAGATTTTAAGAAGCGCCGTTTCAGTACTGTGTTGATGTTTGTAGGCTGACTGAAAGGGTTGTTCCAAACTGTTGTTCTTAAGATGAGATGTTAATTGAGTAAGAACTACCTTCT
The DNA here is from genome assembly GCF_034508935.2 of Berghia stephanieae. Lineage (NCBI taxonomy): Eukaryota > Metazoa > Mollusca > Gastropoda > Nudibranchia > Aeolidiidae > Berghia > Berghia stephanieae. The sequence goes on along the minus strand of NC_088366.1, from coordinate 17,413,262 downwards.
CCAAAAGTTTTGACAAAACAGGTAAATTTGATACAGGACGATAATTGTTTAATATATTGTGGTCCAGTGATGGTTTCTTCAGAAGTGGTTTGCCGAGGGCACTTTTAAAGCACGATGGAACTTCGCCAGTCAGTATGGATGTATTTATGATTGATGTAATGGATGGTAATAATGTATCGATGGAGCTGGCCAAAAGCTGTGCTGGTAGGGGATCAAGGTCGCAGGATTTAATGGGGGCTTTTTTTATTAACTCGTTTATGAAACTAGGTGAAACTGGTTGGAACTTGTCTAAAGGGGTACCACAGAATGTATCTATAAATGGTTCATGCCGATCTAGTTCTGAACGAATGTTATGGATTTTGTCTTTAAAAAATTGACAAATGTGTTTGGCAAGTCTCTTTGATTGGTTGTAGATGGTAATGAAGTGCATCTTTCACGTCCAAGTAGATCATTGCAGATGTTAAATAATTGTTTGCAAGATTTAGAAGTTTCGAATTTTGAAAGAAAATACGTGGTCTTTGCCTTTTTTATTGTTGTCTTCCAGGCACGAAATGTGTTCTTGAATATTTCACGATGAATCGTAAGGCCTGATGTTTTCAGCAGTCTTTCTGCTCTCCGACACTTCGTTTTAGGTTCTTTAACGTCCGACGTATACCACGGAGCATACTTGCGTTTGGTGACGGTCCTTGTGTGGAATGGCGCATGTTTGTCAAGCGTTTCGATGAGACAACTATTCCACTGGTCTGGAGAAATCATTGAATTTTTTGTAAGTTTTGTTTCTAAATCGCCTCTAAAATTGTCCAAGTTAATGCCTTTAATGTTTCTGGTTGATGTGGTGGTGGTTTCTTGGCATGGTTTAGAAACATCAAGACTGAAAGAAATTAGGGAGTGGTCCGAAAAGGGGAGATAATCGACGATGGCGTTGATTTTTTGGGACTCTGAATTTTCTACAATTACCCAATCTAAAATATGACCAACAGAGTGCGTTGGCACTGTTACGATCTGGCACATGTTGTTCTCCGATAATGACTCGTGCAATTTAGCGGTGTCTGTGACGTTGTCGAAGTGAAAATTAAAGTCGCCGAGTATAATTGAATGGCCAGGACGCGTGTGTTGCAAAGTTAGCATCTCGTTGATTTCCTTCCTAACATCAGGTAATTTTATTTTATTTTTCTTGTTTGCTGGCGGTCGGTAGATGCAGTTGAAGTTGTATCTTGTATTCTAGAGGGATAATCTAAGATCTATGGCCTCCATTGTTTTGCAGCGCATTTCGAGGATTTCCACATGTTTCGATAATTTTGTTTTATAAAATACGCCAATGCCACCCCCTCGCTGATCTTTCCTTGGATACGATCTAAATTAGTACCCAGGGGGTGTCATAGCTTTTTCAACTGGGTCGTCTCCAGACTGTGAGAGCCATGTCTCTACTATAAATAGTATGTCGAAGTTCTTCTCCGTTAATAAATCGTTTAATTCTTCGGTTTTGTTACGGCAGGACTGTGCATTGAGAAGACCAATAACAATGTTATTGTTGTCGTTTGTTAAACTGTTTGTGGTCGGTACAGTTACAAGTGTTGGTGGTGGACGGGGTTTTGTGTGGGGGCGGGGTGGACGACGAGTTGTTACCATTGAGATGTTGTGTTGTTTCCGTTTGCCTCCCCGAGGCCTGTTCTTATTAATATTATTGTAATTAATCAGATCACTTGAGTTAAAAATCACAGCTGGAATGTGACGTTGTTTACGTTTACCGCCTCGAGGCCTGTTGTAAAAATCATATGTTGAATAAAAGTGTTCACAATTATTAAAATAATGATGGTGGTAAATCACGGCTAAAAATAAGGTGAACAATGTTTGCAAGAGAGCGGCGGCCATTAAGTGTAAAAATCTTTTAAAACTTACAGTTTCCATGATAAAATACAGAATTATACAGCAGTCCTTTCTTAAGAATTGATAAAAACTATACAATAAGAAACAGTATGTTTTAACGAGTACAACGAAGTAAAAATGTCCAGGTATCAATATGTAGAAATCACAAAACAATTAAAATACACCAGAGCACACAACGACACGTCTTGCCTGTTAGGCTGTTGTTTACATTTTTTTATCAATGTGGTATCTTGCTGGTGTGAAACAGGTAGCCCACATCAATGATACTTCTCCTGCAAGCATTAAAGTGTATACATTTGAGAAAAACAATTTTTAATCTTATCATGTTTTGACTTTTATACATTGATCACATGACATCTGATAAAGTTCTAGCCCATCATGAATAATACAAAGTACCGATTTTCTTTGTTTAGAACCAAGCTGCTCGTTGCTGGGCGGACGTGACATCAGACTATTGAATCCTATTTCGCTTATCAATCGACTTAGACTCCCTATGTCATCACGACAAGATACCTCATTGATGTGGGCTACCTGTTTCACACCAGCAAGATACCACATTGATAAAAAAAATCTAAAATTGAGCTTTAATATAGCGCAATATCCACTAAATGTGCTCAAAGCGCTTTACAAGGGGTCCCTGACCAACAGCAACACGTAACACGTAGAACGAGACATGACGCCTGTCAGGCGATATTACAATTTTTCCGGACAGAGACAACGCTGTTAACGACCAGGTACTCATTTTACACCTGAGTACGGTGAGAGAATGTGAGTAAAGAGCCTTTTCCAAGGACTCAACTATGCGCCGAGCGAGGCTCGAACTCAGGACCCTCCGATCCGAAAGCGAGTGTCATACCACTAGACCACATAGCTGCACAATATTGTTGATAATGGTACTTACCACGGTCTAGTATTCTCCTCTCTGGTTTCAACATTAAATTCATTTGTTTCATTCAGACTCTGATTGCCGGTTCTATAGGTTGGAAGAGTATGGCTGGATCTCCTCACCAGGGTTTCCCCAACAATACCCAGACAATGCTGACTGTATATTCTCCATTATTGGGCAGCCTGGGGCTTCCATTGATGTCCAGGTGGGTGGAGTGAAGTACTTGTGCTTGACATGATAATGATGATGATGATGTTTATGGTGGGTATTATGGATGGAGGTGGCTGAATTAGTAGTAGTGATATCAATGTTGATGGTGATTTGCTGTGTTAATGATGATGATGATGATGATGATGATGATGATGATGATGATGATGATGATGATGATGATTATGGTTTTTATGGTGGATGCTGTGAGGGTGGCTGTGGAAGAATTATTAGTAGTGATAGTAATGTTGGTGGTGATTAATAGTTGTGTTAATGCTGATGATGATGATAATAATATTTTTTTTTAATGTAGCTTTTTTATATCGCAATATCCACTAAACGTACTCAAAGCACTTTACAAGGGGGTTCCTGACCAACAGCAACACGTAACATTTAGAACGGGACATGATGACGCCTGTTAGGCGATAATGCATTTTTTTTAGACAGAGACAACGCTGTTAACGGTCAGGTACTCAGGTCACACCTGAGTACGGACCCAGGACCTTCCGATCCGAAAGCGAGTATCATACCACAAAACCTCATAGCCGCACAAGACCACATAGCTGCACAGTAATGAAAATAATCCTTAAAACGTTTTTTGCTTTTGGTTTCTGTCTCCTCCACATTGAGATATGTTCATTAATCATCATGATACGAACTTATTAAGAAATCATAACAATAAATTTTAGTTGTGATTTCATCACGTGATCTGATATACATTGTGCGTCTATTTGGTCTAGTGGTATGACTCGCTTTCGGATCGGAAGGTCCTGGGTTCGAGCCTCGCTCGGCGCATAGTTGAGTCCTTGGACAAGGCTCTTTACTCACATTCTCTCATCGTACTCAGGTGTAAAATGAGTACCTGGCCATTAACAGCGTTGTCTCTGTCCGAAAAAAAATTGTAATATCGCCTTACAGGCGTCATGTCCTGCCCTACGTGTTAAATGTTGCTGTTGGCCAGGGACCACATGTAAGCGCTTTGGGCACGTTTAGTGGATATTGCGCTGTATAAAAGCTCAATTTTCTAAAAAAAAATCCCCAGTTCCAAGCCATCCAATTGGAACCAGCTTACTCCGGAAAATGTGTAGATTACGTCGTCCTGTCTGCCTCTGACGTCACCAGCCCTCGGTATTGTGGACAGTATTCGGAAGGGGAAGAATTGCGCGGACACCGCTACCTCAGCGAGGCCCAATTTTTAAGAATTGAGTTCCACAGCGACAGCAAGATTAGCGACACTGGCTTTAAACTATTTTTTGCTGTGAAAAGTCCGCAAGGTGAGAAGGGATAGGAGACACGAAAAAGAAATTGTAACGAGAAGGGAGAATACTTATGAAAACTCTTTCAAATTTCTGATATCTTCTGCTTTTTGACCTGCTGTGAAGACCTTGAGCTTTGTTCTTTTCTTGATTTATCCTTTCAGTCAATGGTTTATCCAGTAAACTGCCGTACTATGGTGAAAATACGTATTAAAAAGTTTTGGCCAAAATTGTCGTCCTTCAATTATCGATCGATTCAAATGCCCATCGTCATCTTGGTAATAACTCTTACACGACCTGCGAACTGGCAAGGTTCCAGGTTTGAGAGTGTTTGCCCAGATGATGGTCATTTATATCGATTTTTTTTTTGTAGGACGAGTTTTCTGGCCAAATTTTAATACGCGTTTTTCCAGAGTATGGCAATCTGGTTAACCCCACTTTGTACATTCAGATTTGCCACGCTTTCTTCATTGAGATGATTATACAACAGGTGAATGAATAAATGACTATCAAAACGTGCTAAGTTGTATTTTCCTCATTCACTGAAGACTAGGATTTTTAAAAATTTTACTTCAAGAGGAAAATCCGGTCTCGTTTGCCTCATAAAATAACACTCAGATTGTTTTGAAACTTCAATTTTTTTCGGAAGATTCGACTGTGGCAAATCAGTTGTTTGAGAGTATTTACTACTTTTTTTGTCAAACTGTGATCTAGCAGGTTTCTGGACTTGTTCTTGGGCATGTGGATCTCAACAATAAATATACTGGAGGATCTGTCCATCAAATACATTGTGGGTAGAACTAACCTTTTAGTGGATGTAGACAAGACGTTCAGTTTCTTTTCAGGAATTGAGATTGCTGTTTTTGATCTTTTATTTGAATTTTTTAACAAGATGATGACTCCATGATATTTATGTTGAGGTTTAAAGTTACCTCTAGGTGCTTAGTTTTGTTTTTGAGTCCAATTTTTGTTGGTATATTGAGCAGTCTGATACAAGTAGAATCAGATTGATTTTGATTCGGATGACTTTTCGCCTATATGAGTGATTTCCGTCTTCCATTCATGTATGTTCCTTTTCCTATTTTGGGCCATATTGGAGGTTTTAATGTCTTTTAATGAATTCATCACTCTATATAACATACAGCAAAATGCTTTAATTTTGTTCTCTCTGGATGGAACTCTCTCGAATGTTAATTGCGTATATAAAGAACAAGAGACGGTAACGAAGCACAGACACTCTTAATAGGCAGTAAGACAAACAATAACTGTCAAAAATACAATTTTGAAAGAAAAATAAATGATTTTTTAAAAGTTTGCACAGCTAATGACCAGACAGCACAATTGATACACTTCTTGTTAACTGTTACAGGTAAATAATTGGTTGTCGAAGATAGATGAGATAATTTCATTTTAGTCATTTTAAGATCGTTTTGTGTCAATGGAGTAGTGTTTTCTCCTTCAGACATTATAAAATATTAATATCACTTTGCTTATTTAAGGACACAATAAATTATTCTTTAAAAGTTTGCACAGCTAATGACCAGACAGCACAATTGATACACTTCTTGTTAACTGTTACAGGTAAATAATTGGTTGTCGAAGGTAGATGAGATAATTTCATTTTAGTCATTTTAAGATCGTTTTGTGTCAATGGAGTAGTGTGTGCTCCTTCAGACATTACAAAATATTAATATCACTTTGCTCATTTAAGGAGACAGATTATATAATTTAGATGGAAACAAAGAGACAAGAATAATTGATACGCCCTTTGAGAAAATCTAAAGAATGTGAAATGAACACGTAAAATTCAAGTTCAATGCGTGTTGTTCCATTTTTTTTATCTGTAATCAATGATTGAAGTCCAAAGAATAAACAAATTAATAATTAGTTCTTTTTTAAACGTTGCAATCTTACAATGTTTGGCATTGTTTTTTTTTATTTCAGTGGTCTAATGCATTATTTTTTTTTCGTTATTTCATTCAATCCCAGAATGCAATTACTATCTCACGGAAACAACAGGGTCATTCAGCAGTCCTAGTTATCCATCCCCCTACCTGCCCAACACATTATGTAAATTTCATATACGTCTGCCAGCCTCTTATCGGGTTATATTCACAATCTTAGACTTAGACTTTGGAAAAAGCCCGGAGATTGCTAGTTCAAAAGAACACCACCACCCGAAGCAACGGCAACAGCAGCAGAAAACACATCAACAAACTTCGTTCTCCGAAGACTATATTTCCATAACAGATCTAATGTCCAACACATCTACAATCCTTGAATGCCAATCCCAAATCATAACATACACTGACCGAACTGTTTTTGAATCAAGCTCGTCTTCTATTGACGTATTATTTTCCTCCGACCACTTCCTGCAGGGCCGTGGATTCAAAATATCCTACAAGGGGGTGCCTTCTTGTAAAAACGAGAGTCTTTCAGGGTCTTCAGGTATCATAGTCAGCCCAAACTACCCCAATAAATATCCAAATAACCAAAGGTGCTTTTATGAAATCAAAACCAGTGTTCAATCAGAAGACGTTGCTCCAGGAGTTTCTCTACAGCTGAAATTTAGCTCAATGTTTACGGAGTCTGATGATGATGACTCACCTCTGAGGGATGATTTGTGCACGAAGGATTATATACACATAAGCAGTCGCGGCACTGAACATCGGGTATGCGGAAACTGGTCAGGCAAAGAACACATTCTCACGTTCCAGAATCTACCTCCGTCACTTACTGTCAGGTAAGATGTTGTATTGTTACAAATCTTCTTTTCATTCGTACTTATCTAGATAAATAAAATAAAAAGTAAACTGCGATATGTGGTCTAATGAGTTGAAACACAATGTGACAAACCATCTTAAACTGGTAGTAAGTCCAAATGAACCTGAAGTATAAAGTGAACTTTGAACTTAACCCTCTCCTTACCAACTACAGGAAAATGGTCGCCTTCCGATTCAATGAACATTATTCTTTTTTTTCAGATTTGTCTTATACATCATACATTTTAAAGCAAAATCATTGTTATCGCTTTACAAACATGGATTTTATGTAACATTTGTGCATAAAATGATGCCTAGTATGTCCGCATGGATTCTAAATTTGAGTGTAAAGAAATCATTTTTTTGTTTTGGGTAGGTTTGGCATTTCGGAAAAATCCTGAAAAAGGTCGGTGAGGAGAGAGTTAACCTACAATATTGCAGTTAGAAAATACGTCTTCGTTTATTCACTGAGTAGAGTGAGTTTCGTATATTAAGTTTCGAAACCCATAAGTGTATCTAGTCTGATCTTTATGGCTTTGAACTCAAGTTTCTTTAAATAGTTCATTCTGACATCTTAACAATTACATACAAGGGTTCGCCCATAGTTTGGTGTAAAGTTTTTTATAGGAACGAATGTATCTAATTAATTACTCATCTGTGAACAAAAATCGATACATACTGAAATAGCATCACAATAGACGAACTCATTACTGGGACTCAAAAATGGAAGAAAGACAACATGCAAGCTGGAGAGGGATTTAAAAGAAAAAGTAGTGAGAAAAGCCGAGAAGAAATTAGAAAGGGCATTTAAACACCAATTGTAAAGGGCTGATTCTTTTGTTGACGTTTAATGCGCACTCCTGGATTGCAGTGGTGGCGAAGAGTCATCCTCGATTATAATATTATCACACCGCCCGAGTTCTCTACTTAAAATGTTGTCTTAATTTCCCATGCTTAAAAAAAAAGAAACTTTTATATAGCGCAATATCCACTAAATGTGCTCACAGGGCGTTACAAGGGGTCCCTGGCTAGCAGCAACATTTAACATTTAGGACGGGACATGAAGACTGTTAGGCGACGTTACAATTTTTTTCGGACAGAGACAACACTGTTAACCAGGTACTCATTTTACAACTGAGTACGGTGAGAGAATGTGAGTTAAGAGCCTTCTCCAAGGACTCAACTATGTGCCGAGCGAGGCTCGAACCGAGGATCTTCCGATCCGAAAGCGAGTGGCATACCACTAGACCACATTAATGTAAAATGTAATTCCACATTTTAAAATTCTAATTCATGTTTGAAAACATGGATTTATACTTTGCTTATGACGACTACTAGCGTTATATTACGTCTATAGATAAATAAAAACTTGCATTTTATAGTTCTAGGTGTTTCATTGATGAAACGAATTCAATTTTACATTTATAGTCTCGATATTGATTTGCGATTAGAACACACTAACACACAAAGCTATATGTAACACACTAACACACAAAACTATATGTAACACACTAACACACAAAGCTATATGTAAAGCACTAACACACAAAACGATAAGTAACCTTTAACGTTGACAGTCTGATTAATAGAATTTAGTGAGAACAAAGCATTAAAATTGCTATCTTAAAACAATCCCAAAGAGCTGAGTGACGTCAATTTTTCGTTTCATCTATTCATTTGGGAATAACACTCTAATTCTACCAGCATGTTCCAACAATGTTTCTTCAATTATGGAATTAATTTGTTCGACTGTCGCGTAAAACAACCAGATATAGGCATTGTAAAATATTAAACATGTTGATTTCTCGCTAATGGAAACAGGTAAATAAAAAAGAGTAGTTTTTTTTTCTTCTTGTATACAGTGTGTTGCTATGTCCTCGATAATGTCTATTATTTTTGTTGGCTTCTGCATGTTAAGCAGTTAAAAATGGAAGACGTTATAGAGAAGAATAAGAGAGTTGGATATATAAAACTGGCAGGATAACAGAAGACCAAATTTCAACACCAAGGAGGAGGAGAAGGGGAGGAGGAGAAGGAGGAGGAGGAGGAGGGGGGAGGAGGATCATGAAGAAGATGCAGAAGAAGGAGAAGAAGAAGAAGAAGAAGAAGAAGAAGAAGAAGAAGAAGAAGAAGAAGAAGAAGA
>NC_088366.1:17359121-17391621 GCF_034508935.2 Berghia stephanieae | reverse complement strand
TCTACATTAGGCCGACATTAGTTCTTTTTAGAATTTCTGTATTAGCTACATGGTCTAAGTAATACTATCGTGAGGAAAACTTACACAAGGACGTAAATAACAATAATAACAATATTATTTACAAAGAAGGATGATGTGAACGTTTCGGGTTACCCCTTTATCAACAAGAACGATGAATAAAGAATGAAGACGAAATACAAGGTGAATGAGATGCTAAAGACGATTTCGTCTTCGGTGTCTTTTCAATCGTGTTTTGACAAAGGGGCAATCCGAAACGTTCACATCAGCTGCAATTCCATTTTATTATTGTATATTTTTTTTAACCTTGAGCTTTTATTTAATGCCATATTTACTAAACGTGCTAAAAGCGCTTAACAAAGTGTCTTTAGCCAACATCAACACTTAACATGTGAGTCGATATTTTTTTTTCAGACGGAGACAACGCTGCTAACGCTTTTTTATGAGCAGCGTGGCCCAGTGGTTTTTGCTTCGTTCCCATTAGGTACCGAGTTCGATCACACGCCGCTGCAATGTGTGGCCTTGAGCAAGTCATCTCGCACTAGCTCAGTTTGCGGCGCTGCACTGCGACTGACGCCTGGGTTATTCCAGTCTTCTCTTGGAATAGACCCTAGAGACAAATTTCCCCTATGGTATTAATAAAACGAATTTTTAAAAATAATATTTTACACCTGAGTACTGTGAAAGAATGTGAGTAAAGAGCATTTTTACAAGGACTCAACTATGCGCCGCTCAAAAGCACGGCCTTCCGATCCGAAGGCTAGTGCCATACTACAAGACCATAATATAATATGTCTTTCAGCTTTAAACAGCAGCTTTGTATTATGTCCTACAAGAAGACACAACACAGAAAACAAAGGATTACGACTATCGCCGTCCTTCTGTTCAGTAATTAAGCTCAAAGTTGTGTAACCCTTTGTATTATACGACTGATGAGCTACTTACCTTACGTCATGAATAGTCTTCCCTCTTCTTATTAAGGTCACACTCTCAATGCGTTATTCCAACATTGTTTATAACATTTTCATCATTGTTCATCTGGAACTATCCAACACGGCCGTCTTAAGACAAAGTGTCGCAATTTTTACAGGAGAGCAAGAAAAACAATTACTCCTAAATATAATATATATATTTTAATCTATGATTGTCTTATTTTTGTAATACAAAATATAGTTATTGATATAGGGTCACGAAAGTCAATCAGAAAAATGCGCGTTCGGCTCAAGTGTATGGCTGTTTCAATAACTCAATTTTACCCAGTTACATTTTTAATAATGAATAATTGAGCTTTATATGGCGCAATATCCACTAAATATGCTCAAAGCGCTTTACAAGGGGACCCTGGTCAACAGCAACATTGAACATGTAGCACGGGACATGTTGCCTGTTAGGCGATATTACACTTTTTCGGACAATGACAACGCTGTTAACGACCAGGTACTCATTTTACACCTGAGTACGGTGAGAGAATGTGAGTAAAGAACCCAGGACCTTCATATCCGAAAGCGAGTGGCATACTACTAGACCACATAACCGCACTACATGAGACCCTTTGTCATACCACGGCGGGAAGTACAAATAATAATTGCCTCTATGATTAAAATTTAGTTCTAATCCATATCTTCATGTTCCTAGTCCATTGCGATATGAATCTCATTGTATTTGAATCCTCGACGACAATGGCACGGTACTCTATAGATATCTAACGACAATGATAGTACTTATAACATTGGTGACAATGCAACATATGTATAATCTTAGTACTTTGTGAACTATTCGGTGAAGTTCAATCAACAATTTTGCTTGCAAGACCTGGCTCTGATTGTTATCTGGTTATTCACCTCGCACTATTACACTCAGAGTTCATTTCGTGCATCTTTATTATTATTATTATTATTATTATTATTATTATTATTATTATTATTATTATTATTATTATTATTATTATTATTATTATTATTATTATTATTATTATTATTATTATTATTATTATTATGCTCATCAGTAGAAAGAAAACATTGAGCCTTTATAAGGTGTAAGTTCCACTATACGTGCTCAAATAGCAATACAAAGGTTCCCTATCCAACAGCATGGCAACACTTAACAAGCAGGACGAGACATGACGCCAGTTAGGCAACAGTACAAATTATTTATTATACTCATTTTACACCTGAGTACGTTGAGAGAATGTAAGTAAAGAGCCTATTCCACGGACTCAACTGTGCGCCGCTCTGAGCGGGACTCCAATCCCGGACTCTTCGGTTCGAAGGCGAGTGTCATACCACTATCCACATAACCGCAACAACAGTAGATCTGATTTGCAAAGCAAATAACCAATATTTTACTTCCATCTCGACGCTTTCCTGTGTGTTTTTGTTTGGATTCTTCAGCATTGAAAACTTGAGGGACAATGCCACATAGAAATCTATGGGGGAGATTGACACACAGAGTGCATGCATACTAGCACTTCGTGATGTACTAACCAGCTTTAATTAACGTATTTGTTGTATTTGTTTCAAGATGTGACTATGGTAATCTTTATCAGGCAGGTAAATGATACAAAGCTAACAGAATATTAATATCATGTGATCAAACAGGCATTATGTCGGAGTTGAGCAGATACGAATAAACCCCCCCCCCCCCACCCCCCCACCAGCCAATGGATATTGAGGGAATGCGTTTACCACCATTTGCGTGTCTTTGTTTTATCCAATTAGTTAAAAAAGTGTTGCATATGTTCACGTATAGATAGTTGAGCATTTCTGAAATAAAAGATTGTTTCCTTTTCCTCCTTCCAGCGGTCCATTTTTGTGGAGAGGGTAACTGGCTGTTTATGTCCGGAGCATGTATAATGGCGCCTCCGCTTGCTACAACTTTAGAGATGGTTTTTTCTAATTGCCAATCCAAGATGGCTGATGTGTGGATGGGAAGTGACGTCAATTTAATCAATCGGCTGGAAGTTTTGAAAGGTAAAGCTGAAAACAATTTTACTATTTTGCATGTTTGACGGCGTTTACTTGTCGAATAAATGAATGCATGACCAGAACTGTTGAGTTATTGTGCTATTGTATAAAAATGTGATGTTACTCTATAAAGGATCAATATTATCTATCTTACCTTGTCTTATAACAAACTAACAAGATTAATTGGATTCAAGTTTATATTTAGAAATTTAGCCAATACAGAACACAAATAATAACATAATATTTCCAGTTAACAAAACCAACATAAAAATAATGTTGAAAATATAATAGAATAAAATAAATGACCCATAACTGTGGGGGTATAAGAGGTCCCGATAGCTCACTTGGTAGAGTACTCGCTTCACAAGCCAAGGGACTTAATTCAATCCAAGTGCAGTCGAAATTTTTCTGACCCCTGTTTGTTTTCTTCTCCCCCCCCCCCCCACCCTTCCTCCTCCTCCTCCTCCTCCTCTTCCTCCTCCTCTTCCTCCTCCTCTTCCTCTTCCTCCTCCTCCTCCTCCTCCTCTTCCTTCTCCTCCTTTATTTAATTATTTTTCCCCTCCTCCTCTTCCTCCTCCTCCTCCTCATCCTCTTCCTCCTCCACTTCCTCTTCCGCTTCTTCTTCTTCTGCTTCTTCTTCTTCTTCTTCTTCTTCTTCTTATTATTATTATTATTATTATTATTATTATTATTATTATTATTATTATTATTATTATTATTGTTATTATTATTATTATTATTATTGCGGTTTGAGCAGAATATATATAAATTCTTAAATTTCTGATAGAAACACTCTTCCCCGCATCAGCCACTTGTTGACGTAAACTAGACAACAGCAATAGGTCACCTTCGTATTAAAAACGCATGGAAATAATCAATATCTTCAACAAGAGGTTATTATTAATAGACTATACAGAATGTAACCATACGTCATTCACATTAGCGACTGTGGAAAAGTACCATAATATTATTATAATCATTGACTGTCTTAATTGGATTCAATGGCCTGATGTCCGTCGCCCAGCAACGGCGGCCATCGTGGTTCTAAACAAAGAAAATCGGTACTTTTTATTCTTCATGCTGGCCAAAACTTTACATATGTCTTGTGATCAGAATGTGTAAAAGTCAAAACATTATCAGATCTATAATTTGTTTTCCCTCTGGATACGAATAAGGGTGTCCACCATTGTTCCGATAGTTTAGAGTCAGTAAATAAGTTACCATGCGTCATTACGAGGGAAGCGACAGTACGACTGTTGAAGAGTATTAACAATGTGCATTGTCCTACTAGGTCACGACAAAGATGGCCGCTATTTAACCTAACACGTATATATTATACTTAATACTTGAATTTACTCGCATCACGAATTCCCCCCCCCCCCCCCACACACACACACACAATTAATCGTATCTCCTTTGATTATCTCACTCAATCCTAGAGATTTTTGCAACTTTTCAAAACAGGATAGCATGTATTTAAAATAAGCATATACATAGATAGTTTTATTCAACTACCATTAGCATGTAAAAACTAAAAACATTAGCTGTGATACTAGGTCTACGCCTATAATTTGTCTCAGAAAAATGTAATAAACAGGCATAGGGTAAAAGTAACCCGGATAAACTACGGATATAGTCGTTGTTAGGGTTGAGTGAGTTAAAGCACTTTAACCCAATATCCAACCCTTCTCAGAGTACCTACATCATATTATAACCTCTAAAAAAAGGCAATCTGAATTAATCTGTATTATGTATATTTATTCATCACAGTCAAAAGACATCAGGATGCAAGATACTATACGAATCCTTGTAGTTATTAAACGACTTATTTTTATCCTCCCAGCTGCTTCCGAGCGTAAGTTATTGCATGATTTTAAAAACTAACTAGTTTAACAGATACAACAATGAAATGGAATACGTTTATTCCACCCACCAAGTAAGATTCTTAGATATCTAATGACCAATTGTATGGCTGTCGTACTTCGATTTGCCATAATTTGTGATTTTCTCTGCTTTGCCGACAATTTGATCCCAAAAGGATTTTGTTTTAAACATTGAATTTGTATTCCCGTTCACCAAAAGATTATTTTTAATTTCCAATCAACTGTCTCTTACACCTAATTTTAAACCAATAAAATGGTCGAAAATATTATTAAGAAATTACATGTATCTAGTTTTTCAATGGGAGGGACTATGTTGTCTTGTGGTATGACACTAGCTTTCGGATCGGAAGGTCCTGGGTTCGCGTCTCGCGCTAGGCGCATAGTTGAGTCCTTGGAAAAGGCTCTTTACTCACATTCTCTCATCGTACTCAGGTGTAAAATGAGTACCTGGCCGTTAACAGCGTTGTCTTTATCCGAAATATTGTAATATCGCCTAAAAGGGGGCATGGCATGTCCCGTCCTACATGTTAAATGTTGCTGTTGACCAGAGACCCCTTACCCCTTGTAAAGAGCTTTGAGCACATTTAGTGGATATTGCGCTATATAAAGCTCAATTAATTAATAGACAAATAGCACCCTTCATGTAAAGGATAAAAGCTTTTTGACGGCCATTCCACGGCTTAAGCAATTACCATTTGTCGATTACTTCCTTCTTGTCCAGGTCACGTGAAAAAGGGGTATGGTTTATCTCTGAGTTGTATGGAAATTTTAAAAGTACTTCAATGATTTTGTTTTCTTTATTACTGATAGGTTTACTCCCTGAGGAAGCTTTTTTCTGGGACACTCAGAAGTCGGATCTTTCTACAAGTATGATTGATCATGTCGTATCATATTAGCATTGCCGACATCAAATAATATACTTATTTCTATCATCATCATCATCATCATCATCATCATCATCATCATCATCATCATCATCTTCACCATCATCTTCATCATCATCATCATCATCATCATTTTCATTATTATCACCGTCATAACCATTATCATCATCAACATCATCATCATCATCATCATCAATCATCATCATCATCATCATAATCATCATTATCATCATCATCATCATCATCATCATCATCATCATCAATCATCATCATCATCATCATCATCATCATCGCCATCATCATGTTCTGTGTCGTCTTCATTATGACACACTTCGCATAATTTAATAATACGACAAACATATAACGATTTACATTCACATTGCAATTTACGTAGCAACCCCATTAATTCATATTCCATGCAAGTCACCATTGGGATAGAGGTAACTCTGTAGATTGGGTATTTAACTTTACACCCAAGGGAACGGGAACCATAGGCTCTTTACTCACATTCTCTAACCATACTTAGGTGTAAAATGAGTACCTGGCCGTTAACAGCGTTATCTCTGTCCGAAAAAAATTGTAACATCGCCTAACAGGCGTCATGCCCCGTCCTTAATGTTAATATTAAATGTTGCTGTTGGCCACGGACTCCTTGTAAAGCGCTTTGACCCCATATAGTGGATATTGCGCTACATATAAAGGCTCAAAGCTCAATTTAGATTAATGCAAGCATTTCTTCACAAAGAAGCTTATCAAAATCATCCTGATGGTAACTAATGGGGTTTTCTATTCATTTTCTTATATCGATTGATAATGCCTTTATCCCCATTTCAAGTCTTAAACATTTAATTTATCAAATTACCCTCATCCAGACCTCTGTGCAGTTGTCAATGTTTCTATGACGTCATTAGAGCATGAAAACGCCCAGTTGGTAGTAGGAAGGCAATCAAATACAGCTTGTAACGCCAAGCACCACTATATGTGCCGCAAAGCGCCAATGCCTTACGGTAAGTTCCGACGTGCATTTATTTGCAGGTCTGATAACTTTAATCCTTAAAGTGACGTCAATTTCGTTCTATCCATAGTCTGAGATAATTTAGTGAGAAGAAAAAACCCAATTCAATTATTTATAAAGCTGCGAAATCCCGTACTAAAATCCAATTTTATTAGAGAGGATGTTTACTTGACGGGGCCTTTCATAGATACGTATCGTCTGCCATTAAAACCCTAGTGCCACTGCTGAAGTTTCGCTTCTCTATAGATAGAACGAAATTGACGTCACTCAGTTCTTTGTTATTGTTTAGAGAGGCGCCATTTGTATTAGTATTTCTCACGAAATTCCATAAGTCACACTATAAAGGTTTAAGGTTACGCACAGTTTTGTATGATCGTACGTTATTTCCGGCTGGTGAAATGTTCCGAGCTGTTTGGATAAACGCAGGACATCAATAATATATCGCTGTCTCGAGTAAAAGCGAAAATGGCAATCTGGTGCTAGATCGTTGTAATGAATAAGACGAAGGAAATAACATTTAATTTAAAGTCAAAGTGAACAGAGACAGGGGGAAAAGCATGACTCGTGTATCGACCCTCTGCCTGAATACGTTATTATGTCAGGGTGGGTGATATGCTAAAAGTTAAAGTCATAGTGAAAAAAAAACATGCGTTGACTACTTTAAATGTTCCATTGAGGACCTCGTATTTCTGTTAGTTTTAATTTTATTTTTCCCTTTATGCATATTGTTAACATTTTAGAAACGATGAGCCGCATATGGTTTTGTATCTTCTCATCCATTCACAGGATTTCAGTCATGGAGACAAAATCTTTCCTTCACGTCCCCAGGCAACTTGGCCCTTGTTGAATTATTCAATACAACAACTACAACTGTTAACTACAAAGACCTCGCACAAGTGCTGATAACTCTTAAAGCTCCTGAAAACCATCAAATTCTAATAGCGTTGTCCAATGTAAATATTGAACCCGAAACCAATTGTGTGTATGATTTTGTTGAAATTAAAAACTCATCTCTAAACCAAAGAATTTGCGGAAATTTGTCGAAAAACAAATTAATTTATGCTGTGTCGGAATTCAACGATACGGACATCTACTTCGAAAGTGATTATTCCATTTCCGACAAAGGGATGGATATCACGTGGTCTTGGATTAATCTCGACCAATGCCACCGGGAGTATTCAATCAACTCTTCATCTAGTTTCCAAATAACCAGTTTCAACTATCCCAAACCTTATCCGGCAACTATTGACTGCTCCTTATCCATACAATCTACAGAAGAATATCCTTTACTGGCTGTGATATTTGACTCAGTCACTCCCTTGGACGTTATCAACGGGGCTGAGCTTATCTTGGAAGCTGATAGCATATCCAAAATGGACGGTCATTCTGGCCATCAGAAACTGGTCTATACCGTAAACTCTTCCTTGTTCTCAGATAGTCTGATTCCAGTCTTGGTGTCCAACACTGGTTACCTTCATCTGAAATACCAGAAACCAGATGGATACGGGATTGATGAGGGGTTTACAGCAACTGTGAAAACAGGTTAGTTTGAAATGGTGAAATTTGTTACTGTTTATCTTTAACAGAGATGATTTGTTGAGCAATAAATTTGAAATAGAAATAGAGATTCTTTGAATAGGCCGTGAATTGTGCAGCAGACGTTTTTTAAAACACAGTATATGCAATGTTAACCAAACAGTACATCCTGTGTTCTTTAATAAAATGGCAGTATGGTACAGCTCCAGACAGCGCAAATAGAAAAAAGACATGGATAAAAAACAATCTAAAAATAGTAACATATCTGTCTGGCAATCAAAAGTACCGAGGGCTTGATCTTCAAAGGAATAAAACCCAAGGTGGAACATAC
The DNA here is from genome assembly GCF_034508935.2 of Berghia stephanieae. Taxonomy (NCBI): domain Eukaryota; kingdom Metazoa; phylum Mollusca; class Gastropoda; order Nudibranchia; family Aeolidiidae; genus Berghia; species Berghia stephanieae. The sequence goes on along the minus strand of NC_088366.1, from coordinate 17,382,991 downwards.
GATACCCAACTCCATTCATTCAATAACTCTTGTTTCGGGCAATGAAATGAATTTTGAGAGAAATGACAAAAAGAACGCATGATCTGGACTAACACTCTTATAGATATATTTCCAATATAATCTAATAGATGAATTAAAGGTAACATTGCCAAATGCACGAGGCATGGATAAAATCGTAAAATTGGCCGTCTTACATGTAGGTCCAATTTTTTGTAAATTAAGACAGTAAAACCCAGTTTGTACGGTCCATGAACGTCCTGAAATTGGACTTGGAAGACGATGGTTTTGAGATTCATTTGTTTATTTTATCCTCTAACTTTAGGAAATCATGCTTGGTCTAAATTGTTTTATTATTTATTCTTAAGGAAAAGTACTACTTGTATTTCTGCAACTTGATCTGTTTGGAAAAGATGTAGCACAGCATTTTTGTTTTCATTGTTAATTAAAATAACGTTCTACCATTTCAGGGTCTGGAATTCTCACGCTCCCTACCAGAATTCAGGAGCTCCAAGTTGACGATGTAACTCATATTTATAACATCGGGTACCCCAGCCAAGCATCAACTGGATTTATTCAAGACATCATCCTAAGGGCGCCTGTTGGGTATAACATTCAGGTGTCACTCATTGACCATGACGACTTTCCCAAGAGAGACTGTAAATCCCAGTACATTCAGTTCGATGATGTGTCTGTAGCCAAAGTCCCTGAAACAGAGGCAAGGAGATCCGAGGGAGATCCTTTCAAAGCAAAGCGTGTCGAGACCTGGTGCACACCAGATGTGAATGCCAACGTAACTTCTGAGTTGAATCGACTCCGGGTTCGCATTAGTTATGGGAGTACAGAAAGTACTAAAAGGGGGTTACGATTTGTCATCTTTGCTGCTGTAGTCAAAGGTATGTTAGACACTTATTATCACAAAATCTCATTGTGTGTGTGTGTGTGTGTGAGTGTGTGTGTGTGTGCGTGACACAGAATCTGAAATGGGCGCTGTCTGTCTTGTATTGTAAGGAAAAAATCAACCACAATGTTTAAGGCAGTCTAGATGAAGAAATATGTCATGTTATCTCTGAAGTTGCATGTTTGGGTAAAACACTTTTTGAATATTGCACCTTCCCACCTCAACCTTCGGTCTGTCGCTGCCCCAGCTCCTTTGCCTGCCATGCCACACCCACCCCGTCTATCTATGTATCTATCTATCTATCTATCTATCTATCTATCTATCTATCTATCTATCTATCTATCTATCTATCTATCTATCTACCTATCTATCTTTCTCTCTTTCTCTCTCTATTATTTTCAGAAACAATACATTATCCATGAAATATGAGACAGTAATAACCACCCTTCATTTCTCATAATTGATATTGGTATTCTTGTGAGGAAAAAAAAGTTTATAAATGTTGCATATTTTTATATTCTTCTGTAATATATGTTGGTGTCAACATAACTTTAAAAATTAAAATAATTTAGCTTTATTGAGGGAAATAAAACTAATCTATCAAAAGTTACATCATATACTGATGCAAATCGGATCATTTTTTGGGTTAAATTCGATATATTTTAGCGTCCAATTCGCTTCAATTCATACCACACTCAGCCAGTAGGTCGCCTGTTTTTAATAGAAGACAAGTCTTAAGATCACTCTGAAGTTTAGATAAAAACTTCAATAAATCTTAAAGGTTTCTTAGAGTATTTGTGATGTTTGTTCTAAAAGGGCATTATATCAGTGTCGATGCGTTTATAGTAAAGCTACAATGATAAGAAATTTGAGTCTTTAGCAGTTGTTTTTTACTAATTAAAAAATATATCTATTTCTCTCAATGGAAAATATAAACTTACTCCAAGTTTCATATATTTGATTAGAAATTCATATTCTGCATCTAAATCACCCCTACATGTTACGTTTTAACGTGGCGGATCATAATTAGCCTTTCCTCTTTGGTCTCTCAGATTTGACTTTCTTGAAGAAAACACGTTACGATTACGAATTCGGTTTTGACTTGTGTAAGGAAACCCCTTGTCTTCATGGAGGTGTGTGCAAGCAAGATGGTGGTGTAGCTAAATGTGTATGTGAGCCTCGTTATGGAGGTAAGTTGTGGTCTTTTATCGATTTAATTGTATATTTTCGTTCATTTGCTTATCACACTTATTATATGTGTCGGAATTCTTACCTGGGGGTCATGCCGAGATTTGGAGCTCGTCCGATTGCAAGAGTAAACTAGTTATTTAATGTGAATACTTTAATTTCATACGTGAGCCTTTCGGTGCACCTCATTGCATTTTGTGCACAATACATTATAAATATGCATGAGAAATTCATAAATGGTGATGATGATGATGATGATGATGATGATGATGATGATGATGATGATGATGATGATGATGATGATGATGATGATGATGATGATGATGTAATGTTGCTGTCCGTGTGATTCTCGTTATTTTTTTTCTGTTTTCAATGTTTGTGGGTTTCTTTTTTTTTTTCAATTTAATTTTTTTCAAATTTCATCATAATATTTCTGCATCAGGCATGTTCTGTCAAGACCTGTGGTGTGCCCTATCTCCTTGTGGACACGGATGGTGCAATATGACCTCATCAGGCTTCGTCTGCACTTGCCACGCGGATTACTTCGGGGTGACTTGTGACCTTGACGAGTGGGGATGTGCCAGTTATATTTGTAACGGACGTGGCAGGTGCATGCCGGGAAACCAAACACACCCTACATGCAAGTGTTCCGGGGATTGGACGGGTGAGTAAACAAATGTCCTGTTGATCATTTACTTGAGTCCTTAACCGGATCAGTTATGTCAGGTGAAATTACTTTTCAATAGACTATGGTCCTATCTAAAGATTAACAAGAACATGTTACAATCCGGGTTTAATTCAAAAGATACTGCATTTGATCCTCGCTTAACCGCCTCTCCTTACCAGCCATTTTCAGAATTGTCCCCAAAACTTCACAACCACCAAACACAAAAATAGACATTTTATCTTACTCAAACAGAAAAGCAACAAGCACATTTCATACATAATATTGTTCGGCAATGTGGGCTCTATAACAAAATGTCAAGTTTTTATAGTTATAGCAAAAAGAAATGAAACCTGGATGAGAAAGTGACGGTTGCATCCTAACAAATGTGACGATTTTCCAATAGGTGGTAAGGAGAGGGGTAAAGGACATAATAAATTTGAAATGAAGTGAGTAGGAAAGCGGCAGAAGACAACAGAGAATAAAAACTTCGCGGCGGCGATGGGGGCTCGAACCCACGACCTTACTGGTGCGATAAACCCGCACTGACCGGGGAAATCGTGACTTTACCGTATGAGCTATCCATGACCCCTAAAAAAGTCGCATCAAATTCTAGTCTATCGAAAGCCACTTCTCCCCGACTTCTTGAGGCCACGGGTTCAACACACACAAAATCCGCGAAGTTAGTTGGCCAGCATTTAAGCTAAATAACTAAATAGCTAATATTCTCAACACAAACATGTAACATAGAAACGATTGAGACATTGAGTTTGCTCTGGTATTTGGGGTGAATTTTTAATTCAGAAGAGTAAAAATAAATAAGAAAATAAATCTGAAGGCCTTCTATTCATACAATTAGAAAGGTTACGATTATTTCATGGTTTTGACTATATTGAACGAGGCTATTATCCAATAGTAGTAGTCCTCTAAAGCCATTAGGCCCATTGCGCCGGCGTTTATCCCTGTTTCTACGTCGTGAAACGGGTAATATCAATTGTTTGCTACCCTTAGGATACGAAGCTAGTCAATCGCAAAATAATTTCCGCCAGATCTAACAGACCTAGATACCCAATCACTGGTGGGTGGACAGGGGGATCAGAAGAAAAAAATCTCGACTACACCCAGAATTGATCTTTGTTCATTTAATAATAATAATAATAATAATAATAATAATAATAATAATAATAATAATAATAATGATAATAATAATGATAATAATAATGATAATAATAATAATAATAATAATAATAATAATAATAATAATAATAATAATAATAATAATAATATAATAATAATAATAATAATAATAATAATAATAATAATAATAATAATAATAATAATAAATAATAATAATAATAATAATAATAATAATAATAATAATAATAATAATAATAATAACAAGATATACTATATTCATAAAAAAAAGGAAATTCGTTTACAGACATGGCATGCATAAAAATGTATAAACACAAAGTTGAGAATCTATGGCAACGAGGTGTACATATATATATGCAAATGCACAAAAATGTAAAAATATACAACCAAGAACCAATAGCAACACTTTATATATTAATTTGATAAATTGAGATATATATACCGCTGGCCTTTAGTCAGAACTTGTGTGTGTGTGTATATTTAAAAGATATTATTTAATTTAAATCACAGTTGCGCGTTAAAAATTCGAACACCATGTGGCAAAAATGAATTAAGGTGACGTGTTGTCTTTATTTTTATAGATATAAGGCGACGGCTCCTCGTGGAGAACTTAATATATTTGCGAGGGGGGTGATCGCCATCCTTCATAACTTTCTCGATTTTACTTAGACAAAATCTCTTGAACAGTTCTTCCACACTTTGCAGGTGAAGCGGGTGCTCTACCAACTGAGCATTTGTGACCCCCATTATCTGCTAGTAGTAAGACATAACTTTAAAAAGGGATTCATTGAGCGATTAAACATGTTTTTAACATTCTTAAACCATTAAAGTGCATCTTTTTATTTTCACAACCCCGTGAAAATAATTCTTTAACAAAAGGTGAAATTCATTCCGTTTTGAAAATGGCACAAGATTTGTTTTGCTTCATTCAACTGATGATGATAATTTGTGAAATTGATATCTATAAGATTATTTTTAAAACATAAGATTGTCGCACGAGATAAAACAGAAAGTTTTATTTTTAACGTCAGGAATGAGACCATCAAAAATGTGGCGTCATTTTGTTAGTTTACTTTTGATTCTATTAAAAATTCTTCTATATTCTATTTATATATAAATTATGCCTTTTGCGCCACGATATCATAAGAAATCGTCGCCTAGGCATTCCACGAAGGAATATAGATAACTCATCAAACAAGATGTCTGATGTCAACAGGAATCACCCATGTTGTCCAAGTGAGCAAATTGTGGGTTAATAATCTTGCTCAAGGAAAAAAACGAAAGTGCCTGAAGCGGGGCTCGAACCCGGGTCATCCGGATCACAGTGCAATGCCTTAACCAATCGGCCACTTGGCATATCTATTGTATGATGCGGCAAACTAAACGAGTCGATGATAGTGAGGGAATGAAGTGTCCATCACTGGTTTAAAAGTGTAAATATATTATGTTACATTCAAAAATAGCTTGATTTGTGGTTATGAGTCAGATTTCATTTTGTGTACCACGTCATCAGTCAGTCTAGAATTGGATTCAATAGTCTGATGTCACGTCGCTCAGCAACAGCGGCTATCGTTGTTCTTAACAAAGAATTTCGGCACTTTTTATTCTTCATGCTGGCTAGAACTTTTCATATGTCTTGTCATCGAATGTGTAAAAGTCAAAACATGGTCAAATTTATGTTTTTTTGCCCTCTGGATACGCGTTTATGCTCGTCGGAGAAATATTTCATTAGGGCGTCCGCCATTGTTCCGATAGTTTAGAGCCAGTTACTAAGTTACCATGCGTCATTACGAGGGAAGTGACGTCATGACTGTTGAAGCGTAGTGTGCCCAGTAATCGAGTAATCGATTGACCAATGTTCACGGTTTAACTCATTCAACCCTAACAACGACTTTATCCGTGGTTTACCCGGGTTACTTTTACCCCATGCCTATTTATTACATTTTTTCTGAGACAAATTATAGGCGTAGTATCAAACCTAATGTTTTTAGTTTTTAAATGTTAATGGCAGTTGAATAAAACTTTCTATGTACAAGCTCGTTTTTTAATACATTTTTTCCAATTTTGAAAAGTAGGTAAAAACTCTAGGATCGAGTGAGTTAATCAAACACGTATTCCAATAATGAAAAATGAAAGAGCGTAGGTGTTATGATAAACCTTTCTTTCAATCTTGTTTTTTTATTCTTATATTGTTTTGTGCGGCTATTTACTTGTCTTGTGGTATGACACTTTGCTTGCGAATCGGAAAATCCTGGGTTCAAGCCTCGCTCGGCGCATAGTTGAATCCTTGGAAAAGGATCTTTACTCACATTCTCTCACAGTAATAGTGTCGAATGATTATCTGGCCGTTAACAGCATTGTCTCTGTCGGAGAAAAAACATGTAATACCGCCCTAACAAGCATCCTATCCCGTTCTACAGGTTAATGTTACTGTTGGTCAGGGAGCCCTTGTAAAGCGCTTTGAGCACAATAAGTGGATATTGCGCTATATAAAAGCTCAAGTACTATTTTTTTCGTTATAATTCCAAACGAATTACCAGTAGCAACTCCTCCTTGGGTTTAAACCAATATTATAGAATTGAACATATGTGACTCAACGTCCCTAAATATCGGTATTATGTCGGCATGGACTGGCTCTCTACAATAATTATAGTAAATACTTCTTATTGTTGGATTTTTTTTTTTCTTTTTGTCTTTTGTTGTTTTTTTTTTTTTTCTTCTTTTTTTTTTTGGGGGGGGGGGGTTTGGGGGGGGGATGTTTTCTGAGGGGGGGGGGGGGGGGGGGTTGTGGCTTTTTTGTATGAATTTTTTTCTTTTTTTTTTTTAATTTGTTTGTTTGTCTTTTTTTTTTCTTTGGCAATGTAAGTAATGGTATTTATTCTCCACCATATCGAGTAGAAATTAACCTCAAATCTCATATTTTTGGCTAATACAAAACACACCAAAGAAAAAAAAACGTGAGCCTTTGTATAGAGAATTTCCACTAAACGTGCTCAAAGCGCTTTACAATGGGTCATTGGCCAACAGCAACACTTGACATGTAAAACGAGACATGACACCTGTTAAGCGATATTATGATTTTTTTTCCGATAGAAAACGCTGTTAACGGCCAGGTATTCATTTTACACCTAAGAGTACGGTGAGAGAATGTGAGTAAAGAACCTTTTCCAAGGACTCAACTATGCGCTGAGCCGAGTGAGGCTCGAACTCATGACCTTCCGATCCGAAAGCGAGTGTCACACCACAAGACCACATAGCCGCTAACAGTTCCATTTCGAGGGCCCGGTTAATCCCGAACGAATACCACTCTCACCGGTATATTGCCTGTTTCAAAGAAATAATGACATTCGCTTTATGTGATACAGTGAAACCAAACCCAGCTGGAAAGGCTAGTTATTATTATTATTATTATCATTATTATTATTATTATCATTATTATTATTATCATTATTATTATTATTATTATTATTATTATTATTATTATTATTATTATTATTATTATTATTATCATTATTATTACTATTATTATTATTATTATTATTATTATTATTATTATTATTATTATTATTATTATTATTATTATTACTATTATTATTATTATTATATTATTATTATTATTATTATTATTATTATTATTATTATTATTATTATTATTATTATTATTATTATTATTATTATTATTATTATTATTATTATTATTATTATTATTATATATTATTATTATTATTATTATTATATTATTATATTATTATTATATTATTATTATTATTATTATATTATTATTATTATTATTATATTATTATTATTATATTTATTATTATCACTATGACGTCAAGAAATTGAAAATTGTTCTTGTTCATTAAATTTAGCTAAATGCCACGAATTGAGCTTTAGACAATGTAACACCATAATAATATTCTGAATGTGACAGGATTGCCAGAGCGATTTTGAAAATAGTGCCAAATGATCTTGAGTAGAAATCAAAATCTTTTGATGAGCTGGAAAAACTGTTTGAACGGAACAAGAGCAAAGCTGAAAATAAATGATTTGTGTCAATTTAATATAGATTATGATTTTTGCATCAATTATGGTAGTCCTTCAGAACCGTTCTGATCGTGGAGCCGAAGTTTTATCCCGGTTTCCGAAGCGTGAACTAGAAAACAGAAATTGGTTTCCGTTCCGTCAGATCTAACAGACCCAGCTAGCCATTCACAGCTGAGTAGACAAGAGGATCAGAAAAAATAATCTCGTTTGCACTCAGGATCGATTTTGGTCTCTATGTACGTGAGACGAATGCTCTACCAACTGAGCTATCGAGAGCCTCGATTATTTAATAATGGCTTAACTCTCTCCTTACCGCCTATTGGAAAATCGTCACATTTGTTACGATGCAACAGTCACTTATGTCATGCAGATTTAATTTCTTTTTGCTATAGATATAAAAGCTTGACATTCTGTAATAGAGCTCATATTGTCGAACAATATTATGTCTGTTTTTGTATTTGGTGGGTATGGATTTTCGGGGAAAATTCTGAAAATGGTTGGTAAGGAGAGGGTAATTCGTCAAATATGTTACAATAGAAATTCATTTTTCTTATTCAAATTTGCTTTACAAAACACAAAATATATATATATATATATATATATATATATATATATATATATATATATATATATATATATATATATATATATATATGAGCCAAGGTCAAAAGGTGCCAATTTTTTTTCTCAAAATAAAAGTGACATAATAGTCCATTCATGTTTCTATATGTGTAGCAAAAAACCTGTACTTCATGAATCAAAGGCCCTTTAGATAACTTTAAGGTCTAACGCAGCATAATCACGTCAACAATACCTATATGTTGCTGGTGTCACCTGTGACCGGTGACACCAAAATGAGACAAAAACTCAATAACCAAATGATTTTTGTTGAGTATCAAACTTTATTTAGTAAGTTATAGACAAAAAGACACAATCGATAACAATCATAGTACAATGATATTACCAACTATTTTAGAAAATGTTGCTTTTTGGTGTCATCGGTCACAAGCAACATAGGATGCGAATGTATTATTTCATAAAAATGTTTGTACCTTAACAACAACAACAATATTGCATATGCTTATTACCAGCAATTTTCAGAACCTTTTGGAATAAAATGTTGGGAAATAATGTGACCAAAGCATATCTTATTTAGCGACATTGTGTCACTTGTGACATTAGACCGATGACACCATTACTTATGTCACAAGCAATACCAAATTGCAATTTCGACAATATATCATTAATTTCAGTCAAACCAGTGTAATAACCACAGTTAGATATGGAATTTAATAATATTTCAGAAACCAAAGACTTCAAAAATAGAAATATACATGGAAATTAGAGCATCTGAATGTGACTTGTGACATAAGACCGGTGACACCATTACTTATGTCACAAGCAACACCAAATCACACTTTCGTCCATAATATATCATTATTTTCAGTCAAAAAAGCACAATAACCTACTCTAAAATGAAATTCAATAATATTTTAAGAAACTAAATACTTTCAAATTGGAAATATACTTAGAAATTAGTAATACTATTGTTACTATTACTTTGGTCAAATCGGCACTAGAACGCAATTTTGCCTCAATAAATCAAGAATAGCAACTGAACACATGTAATATAGCCTGTTAAATGTAATTCAATGACATGTCAAGCTTTGAAGAACATGAAAACAGAAATACATTAGAAACTTCAAACTTAAGTGTCACCTGTGACATTTTAACAAATGACACCAATGGTCACAAAAAGTACCAGAAGTCACACAAACACTAGATAAATATCAGCCATGGTAATGAATTCATGTAACCATACGGTAACATCCGCCCTACAGATCAAATCTGCTAGTTTGTAGTAATTTAGTGTGTTAATAGTAAATCAAATCAAATTTCTTGACAACCCTTCTATTATCTGGATTCGTCAAAAGCTTGAGTTTTGTCTTTTTCTTGATTGATACAACCCTGAAACATAAAAAATTAGAATTACAAGGAAATAATTAATTGTGTCAAAATCACAGTCTTATGTGAGATGTCATAATATCATATTTGTAAATAGAATAACAGCTGAACACATAATTATTTGGTGGCACTTTGTAATGTCCAATATCAAGTGTTGCTTGTGACAATGTAAAATAGCGATGACACCAAAGTTCAACTTACCTTTTCTGCCTGGAGCCACGCTGGAAAGGCAAATGAAAGTGCTGCACTTCAAAGACTGGTAAGAAGGGTGGATCAAAATTACGAATCGCCATTTAACGAAACAAACTTCCACGTGTTCACGCATGTCGTGTTGCTTGTGACAAATGACACCAAAACCAATAAACCTCAATATCGGCAAAACGGTATACATTTACTCCAAGATTTGAGTTCAGATAGTAAATCTATGCTTTTTTCTCATAATAAAACATTTTATAAACATTAAACATGTCTTAGTATTGTGCTGTGTTTGATGACACCAAAGGTCACAAGCAACACCAACTTTTTAAGAACTCTATATGAAACTTAATCAGATATGTAATGTACTGCAATTGCGTTTAAAAGTAAGTTTTGACTTTATACTATTAGTCAAATTTCAATCACGCGAGCTAAAACATCACATTTAATTTCTACATGATTTCTAAAAAGGTGATGCGGTGACCTCGTTTTAAGCACATGCCAAACAGCATTCAAATTTCACTTTCAAGTTGTTTATTTCATATTCTGTTAAACAGAGTATGTTGAGCTATCTCATTTTATCTCTTCTTCATATTATCAATTGATTACAAGCATTAACCCAATGAAAACAGCCCATAATTAAGTAAAAATCAAATTTTCTTAACACTGGTATCAGGCGGGCACCTTTTGACCTTGGCTCATATATATATATATATATATATATATATATATATATATATTATATATATATATATATATATATACATATATATATATATATATATATATATATATATATACATACATACACATATACACATACAAGAACTTAATGATGTTTTGTACATTCAAATTATGTATAGCAGGCACTTATTGCTTGTAAGTTTAAGTTTAAAAATACAATTCACGTGTTTGGTCGACATGACTTTTTAGTAAAAATCTTGAAAATGTTCGAGGGTTAAGGAGATGGTTAAAATCCAAAAGAAATGTCGGAATCTAGTAATTTTATTCACCTTATCTCTAATGCCATCTGGGAGAGACGGATGGCAGGACTTTCATCAACAAACGCTATTTTTATATCCGTGTTTCCAATTTGTCTATTCCCAAAGGCAAAAATTGCTGTTTATTACTATTATTTTTTAAAGGTGAGCTTTTATAAAGAGCAATATCCACTAAATGTGCTCAAAGCGCTTTACAAAGGGTCATTGACCCATAGAAACACGTAACATAAAGAACATGACAGACGATAATACATTTTTTCCTGACAGAGACAACGCTGTTAACGGCCAAGTACTCATTTTATACCTGAGTACGGGCCTGAGAGAATGTGAGAAAAGAGTCTTTTCCAAGGACTCAACTATGCGCCGAGCGAGGCTCGAACCCAGGACCTTCCTATCCGAAAGCGAGTGTCATACCACAAGACCACATTGCCGCACATATTATTATCAGAATCTAACAAGAGAGAAAACATTGAAGACAATAAATGATAACATTAATCGTAATAAGAGTAGTAATATATCAATCGTATGTTTATCAATCACTGCCAATGTTTACATTACGACGACTGTCCGAGAGGTGTGGTTATATTCCACTCGGTGTCTATTGAAGACCTCGGTCAATGCCAGTTTAGAAGTGTGGAGAGTTTGGAAATTAATAAGACTTCAATAACAGCCATTCCTTAACCACCCCTGACCTTGCGTGTGGAGAAACCCATTTTTAATGGGATTAGTAGCGATCGTTAATCATTGTTCAATGATGGGATTAATTATTATTATCAACTCTCAAGACTAGACAACAATCAATCGGCATCACGTGATAATACAAAAATAGAAACACGTTTATGGAGTCTTGTCAATAATCAACTCCCACGTGCGAAAAGACAAGCGAGTTATACATAAAACATTGCATTTACATGGAGATTCCGAAGGCACCTACTACGTGACCAACGTGCACTTATTTGCAGGTCAAATTTACCCAATTCATTATGGGCTCATTGTAGTAATGGAACTCTCAAAAAATGACGCAAAATATTGTCCCCTACAACAATAATAAGCTAGGTCCATAATTTAGAAATTAAGGAGCAGGCACCGGTGTAAATTAAAGATCTGAACAAGTTTCTATGAAAGGTGCCAGACAAAGCAAGAAAGAAAAATACAAGAAAAATACCATCCCAAAAAAATTAGTCAACCTCGACTGTTCTTTATATCTTACACCAGTGCCTGCACCTTAATTTCTTAATTTGATATTTTCAACAAAATAAAAAAAAACTAAAAGTGGAGCAACTCAAATGTCTTGGTCCTCGTCCTCTCGTGTTCAATATAGATGTGTTCTTTGATGCAAGTGAGGGTTCACAGCGTGAAGAATATAAGTATCAAAATTGTCCCAACTATCGGGAGCCTACTCTGTGGTGTAATGGTAGCTCGTCTGACCGGTAATCAGAAGGTCTGAGGTTCAAGTCCACTGATCTTTTTTTTTGGGGGGGGATGTTTTTTTTTTCCTCCTTTTTTTTTCTTTCTGCTTTTTCTGGTACTTGAGTCGAGTGGGGGTAATGCGTGTATAGTGCCTTACCCCCAATGACACAACGGCGAGATCAAAACGTTCCATGACCACCGTCACCCATCCGCCACCTGGTCACGCTTAACATTGCTTGACATTTGTGACAAGACGATAAACTACACCGCCGAGCCGCTGAGTCACGTAAATATTTGGCATTGGGTCCACACCGACCCCCCAAATTCTTTTTTTAAATTGAGCTTTAAAATTATATAAAAATGAGCGTTTATATAGGGCAATATCCACTAAATATGCTCAAAGCGCTTTACAATGAGTCCCTGGCCAACAACAAAATTTAACATGTAGGACGGGACTTGATACCTGTTAGGCGATATTACAATTTCTTTTCAGACAGAGACAACTCTGTTAACGGTCAGGTACTCATTTTACACCTCAGTACGGTGAGAGAATGTGAGTAAAGAGCCTTCACCGAGGACTCAACTATGCGCCGAGCGAGGCTCGAACCCAGGACCTTCTGATCCGAAAGCAAGTGTCATACCACTAGACCACGTAGCGAAATGTCCACTAAACGACGTGCACAAAGCGCTTTACAAGAGGTACCTAGGCAACAACAACATTTAACATGTAGGACGAGACATGACTCCTGTCAGGCGAAATCAGACAATTTTTTCCGACAGATACACCACCGCACTTTGCGGCCAGGTACTGATTTTACACCCAAATGCGGTGAGATAACTGGTGTAAAAAGCCTTTGTGTGGCTATGTCGCCCTGTGGTATGACACTCGCTTTCGGATCGGAAAGTCCTGGGTTCGAGCCTCGCTCGGCGCATAATTGAGTCCTTGGAGAAGGCTCTTTACTCACATTCTCTCACCGCACTCAGGTGTAAAATGAGCACCTGGCCGTTTAACAGCGTTGTCTCTGTCCGAAAAAATTATAACATCGCCTAACAGGCGTCATGTCCCGTCCTATATGTTAAATGTTGCTGTTGGCCAGGGACCCCTTGTAAAGCGCTTTGAGCACATTTAGTGGATGTTGCGCTAAATAAAAGCTTAATTCAAAATTATTTTTTTCTAAGGACTCAATTATGCGCTGCATGGACTAGAACCTTGGAGCATTTCCCAGCCGAAGGCGAGTGTCAGATCTAGAGATCACCTTGCCGTACTAGAATGAGACAATGAGATACAAAGTAAAAGTAAAAGTATTGTATTGATCTTCACCTAGATTTTTCCGTATTGACTCATCATTGAAAGCAGACAATCATACAGTCTTTAACTCAATAGCAAATTATTCCGTTTACATCATCCGTCACGTTGATAAACCCCCGCGGGCTTTATTTGTTTTCACAAAGAAACGTGAGAGGAGTTGAAAATGTTCTCCCTGAGTCAGGGATTTTTGTTTTCCCAATAACGAGCTTTTATGATATATATATATATATATATATATATATTATATATATATATATATATATATATTATATAATATATATACTATCAGTCTGTTACGCCCTTCCGCCACGACATCATAAGATATCGTCGCCTAGGCATTCCTTGAAGGAATATGGATAATTCATCAAACAATATGTCTGATGTCAACTGGAATCACCCATGTTGTCCAAGTGAGCAAATTGGGGGGGGGGGGTAATAATCTCTTGCTCAAGGAAAAAATCGAAAGTGCCTGGAGGGGGGCTCGAACCCGAGACCTTCCGGGTCACAGTGCAATGCCTTAACCACTCGGTCACTTAATATATCGCTTTCGGATCGGAAGGTCCTGGGTTCGAGCCTCCCTCAGCCAATAGTTGAGTCCTTGGAAAAGGCTCTTTTCTCACATTCTCTCGCCGTATTCATGTGTAAAATAAGTACATGGCCGTTGACAGCTTTGCCACTGTCGGAAAAAAATTGTAATATCCCCTAACAGGTATTTACGTCTTGTTCTACTTGTTACTTGCTGCTGTTGGTTATGGACCCTTTGAAAAGCGGCTTGAGCACATTCAGTGGATAATGCGATTTATAAAGGTTCAAGTTTAATCTTCTGACACGGGCTGAACCATGCATATCAAGATCATGACTCTTGTGTGCATTTCTCCTTTCTTTTTTTTTTTGCCGACGTGACTGGTTGAACCCAAGACTTTTTAATCCGGGTCTTTTTCTGGCGTTCTGTGTGTTTTCTCTTATTCGTTATTAATCCATTAGTGCCGGTGATGTAATGACATCATTGTTCTTTATTATGTTCGTTTTCATTCCTCGTTATCCATATCCAATGAGAGCTCTTTTTTTTAGGTTTGACTTAGGGATCGATTGTATTTTTTTTTCGTCTGCCAATGATATTGAGTTGGCATACGTCTTCATATATCCAGACCGGCCCAGTACTACAAATAATTCGTAAAAATACGAATTTTTGGCTTCAACAGGAGAAATAAATAGACATTTTTGATTCAATACAATGTCTTAAAAAGAAAACGTTGGTGCCACAAAGCGTCTATTCAGAGGTTTGAAGGCATGTTTAATACTGATAAGAGTAAAATATTAATTTGTAAAGTTAATTATAATAACTTCTTTTTCTTCCCTCTGAAAATTACGAATTTTTAACATTTCAAGTTGGAAGGTCTGCATATCGTTGTTCTCACGAACCCTCATGCTCTGACTTCAACGGCGAAGAATTTGACTTTATAGACATCTCGTCTAAGATCCCATGCAAAGTCTGCATATTTCTCTGTTTTCATATCATATTATAAAAGACTCTTTACTCACATTCTTTCACTGCACCGTGTAAAATGAGTACCTGGTCGTTATTGCAATACCGCCGAACAGGCGTCATGTCTCGTTGCTGTTGGCCAGGGGGCAGCGTGGCTCAGCGGTACGGTCTTTGCTTCGTACGCAAAAGCTACCGAGTTCGACTACCCGCCTCGTTGTGTGGCCTTGAGCAATTCACCTCGACCTCGCTCACTTTACGTCGCTGCACTGCGGCTGACGCTTGGGTTATTCCAGTCTTCCCTTGGGATAGACCATAAAGACAACTTTCTCCTTGGGAATGAATAAAGGGAATTTTATTTTGTTTTAATTCTATTTTTAGTACCCCTTGCAAGGCGCTTTGAGCACGTTTAGTGGATTTTGCGCTGTATAAATGCTCTAGA
Source organism: Berghia stephanieae (assembly GCF_034508935.2). Classification (NCBI taxonomy): domain Eukaryota; kingdom Metazoa; phylum Mollusca; class Gastropoda; order Nudibranchia; family Aeolidiidae; genus Berghia; species Berghia stephanieae. The sequence continues at coordinate 17,367,237 of NC_088366.1, read as the reverse complement.
TGTCACTGTTTATCTGACCCGTGTTTTAATAGGAACAAAGAAAAAAGTATGTGTTATAATTAATATACCCAAACTAAAAAAAACCCAAACGTTGTCCATTTTACCCTCTCCTTACCACTATAGGAAAATCGTCACATTCGTTACGATACAACCAACATTTTTCTTATTCTAATTTCTCTTGTGAATCATAAAATTAGAAAATGAACAGTGTGTTGTAGAGCATGTTTTGTTAAAGAAATTATGTATGGTAAGAACTTTACTGATATCGTGTTTGAGTGGTAAAAAATCTATTTTGTGTTAGTTGGGTGTGAGGTTTTGTGGGAAAATCCTGAAAATGGCGAGTAAGGAGAGAGTTAAAGGACTGATAATCTATATTCTTGTATTAATATCAGGATGACTTGCCAAAAGGAGTAGATATCTATGTTTTTCACGTGTTGGGCACGCACTTGGGTTGGGTAAGAAAAAATAAATAAACCCGCTCACGTTTTGATAATATTCGAATGATAATGGCATTATAATGACGATGATTGTGATTTCATAATATTGAGTAGAAAAATAATCGATGTCGTACCATATAAAAAGTGGGTTGAGGAATGACATTAAGGTATGTGAATAATAATATAGATCTAGAGATCGTTTGATAAAATGTCGTGGGTTGTGAGGTGAGGTGATGTCATCGAATATCGACAAGCTCTGACAGCGGCGGGTATTTACGTCATTACTGTCTAGAGTTAACGTATGGATCTAATGAATGATGACATGTGAACTCGTAGCTATGAACAGGGATCCAAACGGAAACAAAAGTCGTGACATCACAGCTAAGTTTCTGGTTCCTAACTACTTCGAAGTGTGTATGTAACTAGTCATTCAGAGCACAAATGATGAAACCCGTTACATTTTGACTCATCATCGGAATAAATATTTGCGACTATGTGGTCGCTTTTGGATTGGAAGGTCCTGGTTTCGAGCTTCGCTTAGCGGGCGCATAGTTGAGTCCTTGGAAAAGACTCTTTACTCACATTCTCTCACCGTACTCAGGTGTAATATGAGTACCTGGCCGTCAACAGCATTGTCTCTGTCGGAAAAAAATTATAATATCGCCTAACAGGCGTCATGTCTCGTTCTACATGTTACGTGTTGGTGATGGTCACATTTAGTGGATATTGCGCTATATAAAAGCTATATAACAGCGCATAGTTGAGTCCTTGGAAAAGACTTTTTACTCACATTCTCTCACCGTACTCAGGTGTAAAATGAGTACCTGGCCGCCAACAGCATTGTCTCTGTCGGAAAAAAAATTGTAATATCGCCCGTCATGTCTCGTTCTACATGTTACGTGTTGGTGATGGTCACATTTAGTGGATATTGCGCTATATAAAAGCTCTAGTTTTATTTTAGTAGCAGGATGTATAGACAGATTCTAAGAATTACGAGAAGTAAAAGAGCGAGGACGGATTGTCTTTAATGACAACCAGCATATAATTAGACTAGAAAATAAATTGCCATCACTCTGAAACCAGATCATTTACACAAGGTCAATGTTTTAGTCCTCCGGAAGAGTAGTTTTACACTTCCAATGAGATAGGAACCAACTTGTTGACATCCCCACTTTTCTTCCGTTTTATCTTTCCAATCTTAATTAGTTGTTTTCATAAAACAAAAACACAGATTTGTGAGCTAACACTGAGTACGTGATGTTATTAAACAATAATAAAGGTGAGCTCGGTTTGTGTAAATAAAAACGCATGGTTTGATTCAATATTTATCCGATAATAATTGTCCGAACGGGACTTTGGTCGCAATAGGACCGTTTAAGAAATCAAAAGATCACACACACACACACACACACACACACACACACACACACAAACATTTAGATGTTGAATATTAAATTTATAACTAGAATAATAAAGTTCTCCACGAGTCAAACTAAATCACAAACGATAATGTGACGGCAATCAAGTACCTACCTATTGATGATATGCGTTTTGGTAAAATACTCACAACATCCGCCAGATGGATGTAAGGTACCAACACACAAAAACATTTGTAGTCTGACTTGATAAAATTTCGTGAGAAATAATCACTAAAATAGCTGTCTAAAACACAATTGAAAAGAGCTGATTGACGTCGACTTGTTCCTCATATTAATGCTATGCGTTAAGGTAAAATACTCACAATATCAGTCAGCCTGATTAAACGTACTAGCACAAAAAACTGTGTGAAACGTTTACGTTTATAGTACGATTGATAGAATTTAGTGAGAACTAATCACTAAAATGGCTGTCCAAAAAACGATGACAAAGAGCTGAATGACGTCAACTCAGTTCCTTCTATAGCTGTTGAAATTATCTTTGAAATTTGGTGAGAAATAATCACTAAAATAGCTGTCTAAAACACAATTGAAAAGAGCTGATTGACGTCGACTTGTTCCTCATATTAATGCTATGCGTTAAGGTAAAATACTCACAATATCAGTCAGCCTGATTAAACGTACTAGCACAAAAAACTGTGTGAAACGTTTACGTTTATAGTATGATTGATAGAATTTAGTGAGAACTAATCACTAAAATGGCTGTCCAAAAACGATGACAAAGAGCTGAATGACGTCAACTCAGTTCCTTCTATAGCTGTTGAAATTATCTTTGACACATGATAATGTAGTGTACTCGTATGGCAACAACGACATGACAATAGACTGTCGGTACGAGTACTATGTGGTGTTGTATAACGCTTTGGATGACACATGATAATGTAGTGTACTCGTATGGCAACAACGACATGACAATAGACTGTCGGTACGAGTACTATGTGGTGTTGTATAGATAGTTCGAAGATGACGTCACTCAGGCATTTGTTATTGTTCTTGCCATCCGCGTTTGTGAGTTGTTCTCACTAAACTGTATTAATCAGACTATAAAAGTTCATGGTTACACAGAGTTTGTGTGTTGGTCCGTTATACTTCTGGATGGCAATGTTGTGAACTCCTTGGCCAATCGCATTCTATCTATAACGCTTTGGATGAGGATGGACGTGAGCATTAATGAGTTCTAAGAAAATAATGATTATGTGAGAAAGTGAGAGAGTGAGGGAGAAATAGAGAGAGAGAAAGAGAGAGAGAGAGAGAGAGAGAGAGAGAGATGGAAGAGAGTTAGAGAGAGAGAATGAGAGAAGGAAGGAAGTCTGTGTGTAAAGTTTGTGTGTGAGAGAGAGAGAGTGAGAGAGAGAGAGATTGCAAAATCGAGTGTGTGTATGTGTGTGTGTGTGTGTCTTCCTTTTATGAGAAAGAGAGAAAGTGTTGGTGTTTGTTTATGCGCATAATAGATAGAAAGAAAGAAAGAAGAGAGAGAGAGAGAGAGAGAGAGAGAGAGAGAGTGAGAGAGAGAGAGAGAGAGGAAAGATGTGGTGTGTCTGTGTGTGTGTGTGTGTGAGAGAGAGAGAGAAAGATTGCAAAATCGAGTGTGTGTGTGTGTCTCTTCCTTTTATGAGAAAGAGAGAAAGTGTTGGTGTTTGTTTATGCGCATAATAGATAGAAAGAAAGAAAGAAAGAGAGAGAGAGAGAGAGAGAGAGAGAGAGAGAGAGAGAGAGAGAGAGAGAAATGTGGGTTCGTATGTGACTGTGTGTGAGAGATAGAGTGAGAGACTGAAACATACATACACACACACAGAGAGAAAGAGAGAGAGAGAGAGAGAGAGAGGAGAGGAGAGGAGAAGAAGAAGAGAGAAGAGAGAGAGAGAAAAGAAAGAAAAATATATATATATATATAAGTATAATAATATAATATAGAAAGAGAGAGAGAGAGAGAGAGAGAGAGAGAGAGAGAGAGAGAGAGCACCAGAAATAAACCAAGCAAATGAGACGTCATTATATCGGAAATAGATAATAAATACTGACAAGCCGTGTCGTGACCTCTTATGTATTGCTGAACAGATCAAAAGAGTTCGCGGGTTTGACTGTATTGATGAATCGAACGGAGGTATGTGCTGGTATGGTTGTGTCTGTGCGTTTTATTTGTTGGAATATCATATTATTATTATTTATTCAGTAACTATTTCAGGTTGTAATTAATAGCACTATGCTTTTAATTTTTGTAAATTATATTTGTTAATTTACCGAGAGAGATATTAGTTCACTTTGATGACCAACTTGGTGATGTTCTTGTCAACGAATTAAAGACAAATGAATGAAAGGACCTTTCATTAATTCTTACTGACTGTTTTAGTTTTATGAACAAATTATTAGGTGGACTATCGCCTTTAAACAGTAATTTGTCGGGATGATTTGATTCCAGAAAAGTGAAAGTAGAATTAAAATGATAAGAAATATGAGCTTTTGAGTTTTTTGTAAGGTAAGAAATTGGTATTTATTCTTCACGATTACAAAAAGAAATCAACCCCAATGTTCATGTTTGTGTCTATAAATTCAATTTCCAGCATTTTGTTCAACTGGACATAATACCGTTTTGATACGGCCGGTCACAAATATGACCAATTGTCTTGTGAAATCCCAGGTTTGAGAGTTCTTTTGCCAAGTTGAAGGCCATTTTAATCGATCGATATTTGAAAGACTTCTTTTCTAGCTAAAATATTTTATTAACGTTTCAGAGTATTTGAGTTAAGTTTTGTTTGTTTGAAGAGAATAATGAAAATAATTTCTTGAGACGAAACCTCGTCATCTCTTTGGTTAGTTTAACTTTATTAACATCTTTGCCGTGAAGTCGACACGGCTATGTGGTCTTGTGGTATGACACTCGCTTTCGGATCGGAAGGTCCGGGGTTCGAGCCTCGCGCTCGGCGCATAGTTGAGTCCTTGAAAAAGGCTCTTTACTCACATTCTCTCACCGTACTCAGGTGTAAAATGAGTACCTGGTCGTTAACAGCAGTGTCTTTGTCCGAAAAATTGTAATATCGCCTTACAGGCGATATGTCTCGTCCTACATGTTAAATGTTGCTGTTGACCAGGGACCCCTTGTAAAGCGCTTTGAGCACATTTAGTGGATATTACGCTATATAAAGCTCAATTTTTTTTAATATAACACCGTTTTGAGGCGATTTGTCAAATGCTCTCTACAAACTAAACTTTTTTTTTTTTTTTGGGGGGGGGTTTGGTGAACGGATTTACAATATAAGCACTAGCTATAAAGTGTAATATTTTTGCCGTAGGATCCATGTTTGTATTTGAGCTAGGGTTGCTCGTCAAAGTTGTTCCGTACAGCTCATGTTATAATTTATAAATTATGAACTTTTTTTATATAACTTGTTCCAGCCATCACCTGTGAGTAGACAAACGTTTACTTTTTATAACAGTCTTATAAAGTATATGAAAAGAATCGATCCTCAAAGGGATGGGGGGAAAATCGACATGTACATATACGCAGGTCTGACATCCAAACCTACTTATGGGCCTAGTTTAACATTGTTGTCATTAACAATATTTTGCGTCATTTTTTATTGTTGAGCTTTTCATTACAACAATGAGCCCACAAGGAATTGGGTTAGCAGACCTGCAAATAACTGCACGTCGGAAAAAATATATTTAAAAAGATAGGGTTTGTAGTTAAAATTGTTCCGTACAACCCATGTTAAATGTTGGTATACGAGCACAGAATTACTGGCAAATCTAGAAATTGTAAAACATTTTTACTGATTGATATACGAGTAAGTTGCAAACCTGTTTTTTTAAATAAATAAGTGAGGTTTTATATAGCGCAATATCCACTAAACGTGTTCAAATTGCTTTACAAGGGGTCACTAGCAAACAGCAACACTTAACATGTAGGACGGACATGTCGCCTGTTAGGCAATATTACTTTTTTTTCGGACAGACACAACGCTTTTAACAGCCAGGTACTCATTTTACACCTGAGTACGGTGAGAGAATGTGAGTAAAGAGTCTTTTTCATGCGCGATCAAGGCTCGAACCCAGGACCCTCCGATCCGAAAGCGAGTGTTATACCACAAAACCACATAGCCGCATTAATCAAGGGTAATTCTATCAACCGTTGACTCATGTGATTATTGTAAAAATCTGCATAATAAACGGTCCTTAATTTGGCCAAAAAATAGAGGTGCTTAAATGAGCCAATAAAATAGAGAGAAAGATAAAGTGAGTAAATCTGACTCATACATAAGGTGTTGTTCCCTTAATTTGACGTTGGGAATCGTCATTTGGTGCCCTGTGTCCAGATTCATTTGCGCGTACCTACAGACCTTAAAAACAAACCACTGTGATACTTGATGGTCAAACGGTTCATGTTAATATCCACAATACAGAAGAAGAAGAATTAAAATAGTTAAATGGTCGTAAGTATAGTCTTTATCCTCCATAAATATTGGGGGCTATCCACTACTGTTTTATAAATATTTATGTTGTAAAGCTATAACTCGTAATTCTGACTGAGCCCAGCGTAGGCTGTTTAGATATGTGCAATCATTATGTATCTATGTAATTTTTATATATTTAAAAACATTTTACCATATAGATAGTATGCGCTCGGCTAAGAAGCTCATAACATTGCCATCCGGAAGTATAACGGACCAACACACAAAACTGTGTGTATCCATGAACGCTTATAGTCGGGTTAATACAGTTCAGTGAGCATCACTCATAAACGCGGATGGCAAAAAACAATAACAAAGACCTGAGTGACGTCATCTTCGAACTATCTATAAAAGCGGACAGGACTTGGGATAATACACACACACTTAGAATGTTCGGACGTGGTCCTATGGCTATTAAAATGTTGTTGTTTTTTCATTTTCCAAGTGAGTTTGTTGATTTTAATAATATTAACATCTTTCGCATTTTTATTGTTCTGAATTAAAGTAAGGAAATGCATTCGATGCAGAAAGCCTACCGGGACATCTTTCAATATGTTCTCTTTTGTTTCGAATATAATATACGCCTACAACTATTTCTTTTCCGTTCGTCATTCAATACATCTACTCATTTTCACAACTCGTTCATAACGTATAACGATATTGATGATGCGGTAACTAAAAGATCAGGTGTTTGGGGAATGACGTGAACTTTCAAAGATAATGGGCGTAACAGACAACGTTACTGATCGGATTTCATACCTACCATATTATGCCATCATTGGAGATTGTGTATCTATGGTGATTCTGTATGGTCATTATTGGCAATTTCTCAAGAGTCGTGACTTAATTTTTCTTTTGGTTAGTACTTAGTATCTTAGAAATGCTTGCAATGAAATTGTCACAACTCTTGGGAAACCTCTTTGGTGTATTGGTAGCACGTGTGACCGGAATTCAGGAGGTTTGAGGTTGGAACCCCTGTCAAGGAAGACTGAATTTTTGGGATAAATGAATTTTAAAAAATTAACAAAATAAAATTGTGCTTTATATAGCGCAATATCCACTAAATGTGCTCAAAGCGCTTTACAAGGGGTCCCTGGTCAACAGCAATATTTAACATGTAGGACATGCGGCCTGTTTGGCGATATTACAATTTTTCGGACAAAGACAACGCTGGTAACGGCCAGGTACTCATTTTACACCTGAGTACGGTGAGAAAAAGTGAGTAAAGAGCTTTTTCCAAGGACTCAACTATGCGTCGACCGCGAGGCTCGAACCCAGGACCTTCCGATCCGAAAGCGAGTGTCTGACCACAAGACCACATAGCGGCATAGGATGTTATGTTTCTCGTATTTCTCTTTCTTGCTTTGTCTGGCACTATTTCATACATACTTTATCAGATCTTTTTGTTACACCAGAATCTGGTCCCTAATTTGTCAGCATGATGTTAAGATGTGTTTATGAATATTAACTTGACACCTTTATATCGCTTTATCTGTCTTGTTCGGCTTTGTGTTCTTAGAGTATGACACTCGATCTCGGACTGATAAATCCTGTGATCGTGTCCCACTCTAAGCGCCCAAAGCTGAGAGTCTTTGGGAAAGGCACTTTACTCACATTTTTCACCCCTTGATTAGGTTAAAATGAGTACCTGGTAGTTAACAACTATGTCCCTGTCGAAAAATAAATTGGAATCTCACATCACGGACGTCATATCTCGTTCTGCATGTTAGGTGTTACTCTTATCTAAGAACCTAGCTTTGAGCACATTTGACGAATATTGTTATATATAAACGAA
>NC_088366.1:17339121-17356621 GCF_034508935.2 Berghia stephanieae | reverse complement strand
CACAGTTTCAAGCCGTTTAGTATCACTTTGGTCGGCGGTAAGGTATGGGTCACAAACGTGGACATTGTGAAAACCAGATAAAATTCCAGGAGTCTTTTAGTAAAGTATCAGATAAGGTATGGTTCAGATCGTGGACAATTAAGAAAGTGACCCAAAACAGGTGCATTTGAAAAGCCTAGAAGAATATTATAGGTCATCAGATGGGAAAAGAAAATAACAATTGAAAAGTTTTTTTGATGGTATCGGAAGACTCGGCTTTATCATTATTATAATATTACGCATAAAATGCGTAATATTGTACGATTCTTACACTCTTGCTTTTTGGAATCAGTACGCGTTCTAACCGCTGCACGAGCTTGAGAGTGTGCGTGGGAACAAAGTTCTAATTCCAAAACACAAGAGTGTAAGAAATGTTTTATTCTACCCCTCAATCAATTCCGATTTTGTCATCTTTGAATTAAAGAAATGTTTAACAGTATTTAAATAATTCTACTTTTTCAATGTAACATTTTTTTGGAGAAATTTAACGATTTATAATTTGACGTCACAAATATTATATGATTATAAATATAATAAACATGATATCATTACGCGTTACTATTAATTTAGGGAGAGGAGCAGAATAAAAGCAAAAATATAATCTATCATTTCAAAACGGTGAACAGTGCAAAAAAATGTGATTTAAACCCGTTAACTGTCGTATTTTGGAAAAACACAGTTTTACAAAATTTGGCCAGAAAACTCGTCCTTCAAATATTAACCGATTTATATGGCCCTTATCTTGGCAAAAAAAACCTAACCTGGGACCTTGTGAGGTTTCAGGTTTGAGAGTTTTTGGGGAGATGAGGGCCATTTAAATTGACCGATATTCGAAGATCGAGTTTTCTGGCCAAATTTTTATACATTTGTTTTTCAACTTGGTTTGTTAAAGTTCAAGTGACAAGAGAAATGTAAGATTTTGGTTTTTCAAGCAAGACACTTTGAGTTTTTTTTTTTTAATGAACTTATAGACAATCGTTTTAAAATCGCTTTTCCTTAATTCCAGCATAATTATTTCTTAAGTTGGGTAGTTAGATTGCTTATGGGAATAATTCATAGTCCCTTATAAACTTCTTTGCTTTACCTTATTTGTTTACGCCAGATAGAATAGGGGGGCAAATGTGTGATGTCAAAAAACTGGTTCCAATCACATTGGAAGTGTAAAACCACTCTGGTGTAATTGATTTGGTTTCAAAGTGATGGCATCTTATTTTCTAGTCTAAGTAATATGCTGGACGTAAGTCGTAAATAAAAATCATCCATCCTCGCTCTTTTACATCCGTAATCCTAAGAATCTGCCTATGCATCTTGCTACTAAATTATTCATGCCTCCTTATTATTCAAGATACAAAAATTAATATAACAGCTTCAAAAAAGAACAACATTTTTTGAAGCTGTTATATTCATTTTTGTTCATTACTTTTACAGTCACAGCTTCTGGCAGCCGAGTATCACTTTGACTATTCTTCAATATGTAACCTACTCATTATTAGTATTTAGAAGGACCTGTTACTTACAGAACCAGAAGAGAAGATGATGTGACCTCACGACTTCTCTTCTCTATTGCAGACATTGAAATCATAATCTCTCTGGTTGTCATTTTGCATTGTGAACCATCTTATTGCTATTTATGCGTCAAAGAATCAACGATCTGAAAATGTTTTTATGACTCGTTACTAAATTATCTAAATCAAATTATTATAATTCTATTTGTTAGGTATTATGTGCGCCAACCGGGTGGAGGAAGGTGACGAAAGTCTGTCTTTGGGTCAAAGGTTACTAAAGGAGCCGATTTGGATTGGTCTCATTGTCATACTCAGCGTCCTCCTCACGTTCGGCGTGTCCTACATCATCAGGCGGAAATGTGGCAAGTACTTCCGGTGCTGTGACATCAAGAAACCCAGAAGTGAGTAACAAAAAAATAGATTCATCATCATCATAGCTTGTCGCTCTAACACCGAATCCAATCCACAGCATCTGTGGAGCAAACTCTTAGGTCATGGTCAGTGGACTCATCTTGGCATTCTCTAAGGATGTGTGTGCTCCATCGTCTGATCCGGGCATCCACATGTACACAAGCTAGTCTCAGCCAGCCCCCACTTTTTCATGCTTCCAGATGTTCTCCCAAATAGATTTAAAATACGAGATACACCTCAAGCATTATTTTTTTTCTCTATTGAACACTTCTTTTTACTAAGATGGAGGTGGGGGGGGGGGGCGATAGCTCAGTTGATAGAGCACTTGCTTCACAAGCAAATATCGAGATCGATCCCAGGTGAAGACCAGATTTATTCTGTGTCCCCTATCCATCCAACAGTGTTTAGGTAGCTTGGTCGTTTAGATCTGACGGGAAAATACTATGAGATGGACTAGCATCCTATTAAAAAGGTAGCAAGCAATTGCCATTATTCATTTCACGCTATAGAAACTCCAGCTCTATGGGCCTAATGGATCTGAAGGACTCCTTTTTTTTCTAGTTACTACAATTACATGTACAGTAAAGACTTGGATACTTGGTTAATTTAAGTATAATTTCTATTCAATGATTTGTCCAAGAGAGAAAATTTATAATTTCGTGCTTTTGAATCGTTCCACGTTTCACTAACATTTTGGCATCTAGTTTACCCCGACGTAATACTAGTTGAGAAGGAAATGGGGGGGGGGGCATATCAGCAGTCAAACTTATAATAGCTAAAATGTTGCGTTATTCTGTATATTTCTTGTCAAGCACATAAACAAGCACATGTTAACTATTCATTCCTCCAACCACAGTCGACGATAACATCTTGAATGCCGACGGCACCATCGCCCTCAACTCGTTTCCCCTGAGAAGATACAACAGACCATCGTTTGTGTCATTGCGGAAGTCCTCCGTGACTGCCTTTCCGGGGACTCATACCGTTACCATCAAGGTAAGTACCAAAACCTCAACTGCTAATAGGTAGATTACCCCCAGGTTGTTGTCTTTGTTTAGATAGTGAACCAGACTTGTAACAAAGGGAATACGATCATTCTTGTTAAAAGTAGATAGATAACCCCCATAGTGCTATGTCTCTTGTCTTACATACTACATTTGTAAGAAAGAGAATACGATAGTTCTAGATAAAAACAAATTATTGTTTCAACGCGACAAAGGAAGATACCAGTCGGATGTGATTGTTTATCAAAATGTTCCAGATTATTTAGTATTCTTACTATCAAAAAGCTTAGATTTTGGTTGGTTTAGGAACATTGTGCAGGGGTAGAATTATTGCAACCACAAGATAGAAAAAGGTGTATATAAAACAATCTGATAACTCTAAAATAAATTAAACTTTGTTAAACTCATTGGGTATGATTAAATCGCATTGATGCGGTATATGTACGTTCATATTTATTATTTTATTCGTTAGTAGGGGGAATTAGGTCCAAAAAAACCCTTGAATTGTGCAAACAGGGTTGAAAGCATGAAAACTACATATGTTGTAGAATACGAAAAACCCTATAATTTATGATATAGAACCACTCTGAGAGATCAGTATTAGTTGAGATACAAGGTTTTTAAGATGAGAAAATTTTGAAATGGACGACAATAATCTCTTTCATTTTTATTATGTAAACATTCAAGGCAAGCCAACCAAAGGTTGTTTTACGTCATCTTTTGGTTTCCCATTGGTGACTATTTTTAGCGTCTAAGCGGATGTTTTCCTTTCCCTTTACTTTCGATTCACGAACCATACAAATTATTTAATCGTAAATATTATTCAATTTCACGTCTAGCGAGCAATATTCTATAATATGAGATTTTTTCTGCATCTGATTTAATAAGTATAATCAATTGCTCTAAAACGGACGGGCAGACGGGAAGACGAGCAGAGGGTAGACAAAACAGACTAGCAGAACACAGCTCAATAAATGCCGATAACCGGTGTTGACAAAGGACAGTGCTCCTCTCCCCTCCTCCTGTTTTCTTTCTTTCCAAAAATACTGCTATAATCATTTTACGTGAGTTAAAACCTATTTCGGTCAAACTTGATGACAGTAAAGAGTCAGCATACCACTTACATTGCTATAATTATCATCATTATCATCATCATCAACCACCATGATGCTGTATTGTGGCAAGTTATTTACTTTACGTTATTTATCGCAAAGGGACAATGGGAGAATGTTCTATTTGTACTGTTGTGTCCTTATGTAAGGCACTGCACACATTTTGCCTGCTGATGATGGGTCAACAACAGAAAGAACGAAAGAAAAAAAAAAAAGAGAGAGAGAGAGAGAGAGAGAGAGAGAGGAGAGAGAGAGAGTAATGAAAGAATATTGCATATGCCTAATAAAGGAATGCATGATTTCAGATACACATACAATAGCAAAAAGAACTGCTCCCAGAGAATGGGACAAGTGTTTGATATGCCAACAAGATAACACAGACCGTTTATAATGTCCCTCTAAGTCGAGGAGGTATGACAAAGGGCAAGGCTATGAAACTCTTTTTGAAGATTTAACACAATTCGTATCTATTTTTTTAATTCATCAGAAAGAAATGAGATTATTGAAAGCTTAAAACAAAATGATGCTAAGTGGCATAAGTATTGTCGTGTAAATTTTAATGCCAACAAAATTAGGGGATTAGAATTAAAGAAATCTAAAAGAATTGCCCTACAAGAATTCCAAACTTTGTCATTTGACTTGGAGGAGTCACCGAATGAATATATATCGCAAACCACGAGAATAATGAGACAACGTTCAAAATTAGAGATTGGCTATAATAAACAAACGTGCTTTTATGTAAAAAACATGGAATCGGGAGTACTCCATTCTGTAATGACAACAGATATGGAAGAAAATATTCGTGAAATAGCGTTATCTATAAAAGATTCTGATATGTTGTCATTAATTGCCGGAGAAGATTTAGTCGCTCAGGAGGCACACTCCCGCCCTATACCATATAATTTGTCATGCACGTTACTTAAAAAAAACAAGCTTGAAAAGATGTCACTGCTGATGATAATCATGATGTCACAGTTCTTGAAAGCAGTCGAGCTTTTGCTAACATTATATCTTTTATAGAAGAGAACCCTGCAACAAATGTGACGATCGACATGAACCACTGTGGAGCTTATTTCTAGAATTGTCAACAGTGTCCCAAAAATTAATCAAATGTTCATGTAAGAGAGAATTTATCGGCACCTGATGCAAGTGTTTAAGGTCCGGTTTGCCTTGCACGGACTTGTGTGGATGCGGGGTGTGTGTGTGTGGGGGGGGGGGGGGTGTTAGGTCAGTACAGTAATGAGTAAAATTCTCTCTCTCTCTCTCTCTCTCTCTCTCTCTCTCTCTCTCTCTCTCTCTCTCTCTCTCTCTCTCTCTCTCTCTCTCTCCCGCTCACTCCCTCTCCCGCTTTTATCTATTAGTTACAACATGAAATAACCATCAGTTAGCTACCGTAAATGGTTACCGGTGTATTTAAAGTTTTAGAACGCACATTGTATTGTCGTTGTTATTTCTTCGGATAAGTAATGCTATATAGGAAAAAATAAAAGTGCTAAAAACGCACTGTTATGATAAATTGCCAGAGTGGTTCTATATCAGGTGTTATTTATACGGGTCATAGCTACCTATATGCCAATTTTCAGCATTTCAACCCCAATGTGCACGGTTTTAGCCTAATTTTCCGTAATACAATGAATATGAAGAAAAAATATATTTTTACGCAGTTATTTCCCTTGTTTAATATAGCTGTAATAGGTAAAATCTAAGGCCTTAAACCGATACGTTATGATTGATTGCCAGAGTGGTTCTATATCAGATGTTTTTTCTATGGGTCTTAGCAACCTGTATGCAAATTTTCATGCTTTCAACCCGAATTTGCACGGTTTTAGCCTAATTCCCCCTACTACGTGTCATGTTTTTGTCTTAAGCCCAGTTCACCGTATTATTTCTGTCTTGATAAAAACGATACGCAAAACTTTAAATTCAAACGTCAAAAATCCGAATTATCATAACTCAGTAACGCACTTAGATTTTCTTTCCATTATGCTTGAAATAATTTTGATAGCAATACTGTAACCACTTGGTTGCAATAATTTACAATTGCTTATAGAATTGTTGCTTTACACTTGTTTATGAATTGTTGACTTCCGATAAAATAAAATAAACTGTAACTTCTTTTAAATACAACAACTGGATTTGGGGAATCTTGTCACATTTATGAAGAACATGATAAGATCATTGTGATGAAAAAATTAAAATATCCACTTTTTAACCCCTGACAATATCCCAGCAATCTCATTCCTGTCAAATTTTATTAAAAGTCAAACACGTTCTTGCTTAGTATTGAATGCCATCCAGGTAAAAACGTTATCATCATCATATTACATCTCTTCTTTCATACATACCTCTTTACCTCTTCAGACTGACACAGACAGTGATGCCGCCCTGTCGCCCACTCCAACCCCATCAGGAAAAGAAAACGGAGAGGCAGCCGCCAGATTCTTCGCTTCCTATAAAAATGCGGATAAAAACCCAATTGCCACTCCCCTCACCACCGACTTCACACGAACCACTGACACATCTCTCTCTCAAGAGGTCGGTGACGCATCGGTCGGCGCCATGGTTGGGGGTCGACTTCTATTTGATCTTCACATTCGTGAGAACAAAGCTAAAGCTAGAGAAGATTCCACAGCTATGGGAAGAACGACCTCCCTCATGACCCATTCAAGGCATCAGGAACAGTCCAGGGGGGACAGAATGAAAAGATCACATAGTACGGGTCCGTTTTTAGTGCGGCAAGAGACTCAGTATGATGAGTTTGCTGTCAGTAACCCTCATCACATTTATCCCCACGTCATCGTAGAGAAACGTGACTCAGATACGCTGACAAATGGCATTAGTAGAAAAATAAATATTAATGACCTTGAAGACGAACTATCTCTCAGAGAGATCAAAGTCACTGTTCCTGTATCTCAAATCAATGACAACGGGAGGCAAACATATGCAAATTCTTCAGGGGCACGTGTTATTGAAGTTAATCTTGACGGAGAAAGCGAAGGCCATGAAACTACCATTCAGGTAACTCCAGATCTAGACGATGAAAATATTCCATCAAAACGTTCAAGGTCACCGCGTTTAAAAAGTCACAAGCGTGTGGTGTCACTGGGGGACGAGGAAACGCTTTCTAGGGAAATTGAAAAACTCATGAAATATCGAAACTTCATAAAAGAGTGGAAAACGCGGACGAAAAATAGTTATAGCATCGCCTCTTCTTCTTTATCACTGAATGATGAATTCGAAGGTCAATTGAATAACAGGCATTCATTAGATTCAGATAATTCGAAAAAATCTTCCAAATATGTTAAGAAAAGGAATCGTATCTTGGAGTACCCCTTGCGACGCACAAGGACCGTCGATGATGTAGGGATGGTCACCAATGTAGATGTGACCAAAAAGAGAGAAAAATATTCTAAGAAATTGAATCATTCTTCAGAAAGTTTGGACGATCCAAATTTTATGAAACGCCACCACCATCACAACCATTATCACAATCAGCAACAATCTACTCATAGACGTGATGGATATCGGGCTCGTAAACACAGCTCATATCATTCGTCTTGGGATATTCCCGAATATCCGGATGATAAGCCGATAGATGACGTAGAATTCTACCGGCGATTCAGACGTAAGTACGACTGGACAGGTGTTAACAGCGTGGACGGAGCCACGGGAATTGGTTATTGGTCTCACTCCAATAAAGACAGAATGACTTCATCAACTTCTGATCCTTCATTTTTGGTTTATAACAAGTCAGACACCAGTCATGGACCTCCATCTAGACAGTCCACACGCACGCATAGTAGACAACGCAAGGCAAAACGGTCTAGACACTCGTCATCGAGATCAGCTAGAAGTTCTCGTCACTCCCAAGCCGTTCACGAATCTAGTTCTGAGAGCGACACCACAATCCTCGCTAATCGGAAAAATGGCTACTCTAATATCCGTCTACCTCACCACGGAATTCTCAGCGTTACACACGAGACCAGCTCAAAGCCGAAATCCAAAGTAAAAACTCAGTCATCACATTCTGGACACAAACCTGATACTTCAAAGACTTCTGAAAAGGTAACTATAGTTTCGGAAGTAGAAAAACCAGATGTGTTCAGTACAGTGTTCAGCCAAGAGATTGAAATTGATGACTTTTCTCCTGTAGAAGATAATATAGACTTAGAAACGTTAAAGTCTAATTCCAAAAGCAAAGACACCATATTGTCTACCTCATTGCCACATCTATACATCAACGATAAACTAAATCACAGTTCTATTTCTTCCAATCAATATCTATCAGTAAATCTCTCTTCCGACGTGTCTCACTCACACACCGACTCAGAAATTGATTACAAAAGTAAGCAACTTCGAAAATCCTCTGACAACTCCGCCCAAATTTTATCTCAAAACACAAATAATGAGTGCAGCTACTTTCATCAAGCATCACAACAAGTTATCGACGACCGATTAGAAAAAAAATCACGCCATTCCAATCAAAATAACCCAAACTCACCATCTAGCTGTAAAGTAATTGTTTACAATTCAAATGGGAAGGAATCGGAGAAGACAAGACCTGCAATAGTCAACACCCGCCATCTTCTAACTCGAAAGCACAGCTCTTTAGACCTGATGGAACCTCATTCTAAACATATCAACTCGACCATCAGATCAGCCGCATCTCTGCAAGAGCTGTCGTCTACAGGCACCAAAGAGCAACAACAAATTGTCATTACACTTTCTCCATCATATCAGTCTAATAGTCGTAGAGGGAGTATAACGAACATGCCCTTCGTAACGAGAAAGGATTCAGACAAACGCACAACGCGAACACCACAGACTCCTACAAATTCTTTAAGCATTGGTGTTGAAAGTGTAGACAACTTAGATGTAAATAGTGATATAGAAAGACACGGCCACTTGAATGCTGGTTTTAACACTTATCGAAAAGCTCCAAAATACAAAGAGGGCTCAGGGAGAATAAACCACGATGACAAAAAGGACACGAGCCTATATTTATCAGTCACGGATACCGACTCTGCTATGAGCTCTGCGCCTAGTCACAATTCAACGCCTACGGGAAGAAAGGGAAAGATGTTGAGTGCTGAGAAGTCGTATTCTTACGAGACAAAAGTGAAAGATTCAGCTTACGAAACGAAGCAGAGCTCCCTGGAAGCTGACGCCTATCTGGAATCAAAAGGATTAAAGACCAAAGCACCAGTAAGGTAACTCGTTTTAAATTTTACAGGGGAATTTTGAGATTTTGCGTCTGATATTGTCTTAGTGCCTTAGTTTGTGACTAGTATCCCAATTTGGTTCTATGTGTCTATTGATGCTATGCGTTTAGGTAAATTACTCATAACATCCGCAAGCCGGATTTATATACAAACATACAAAACTGTGTGTAATCGTGAATGTTTTTAAAAATTCTGATTGATATATTTAAAGAGAAATAATTACCAAAAGTAGTGTCTAAAAACAATTTTTAAAAGACCTGAGTGACGTTAATTTTGCTCATTTTTTACGGAAATATCGGACATAGCTTTAATTCTTGAAGTGTTCCAATAATTCTCATTTGTATACATTATAGTCTTATAGGAATGAATAGATACCACTCAATTGTTACCTAAAAAAGGCCAAATAATATATCAAATTGTCCATCAAAATATTTTTGGGGTTCATAATTGCATTCGTCCTAGTATCAGGGTACTTAAACAGTGAAATAATCTTTAACGTACCACAACTAATTAATTGTTATTGATTTTAACCAGTATTCAACTTTTTAATGAAAAAAACAATCACTGTATCGTGCGTAAAAGGGATTGTCCTGTTCAGATTTTATCATGCAAGGCAACGATAAATAACTACAAATTAAGTAAATTATATCCTGGCAATACACTCGGCCACCCCCCCCCCCCCCTACCTTAACCCTCTCCTTACCAACTACAGGAAAACGTCACATGCAATGAACGTTTTTGTTAATAATAAAAATCTTGTACATCACAATATTTTTGAAAAAGTCATTGTTTCGTACAGCTCGTTATCCTACACAAAAACTCTATATTAGTAGGAACTTATATCTCTTCAGTTGGAGTGTTAAAAAATCAAGTTTTCCTGAAATTGGACGGTAAGTTCAAGCGTGACACAAATAGGAAAACCTTTGGTCCGATGGCGAGTGCACTACCACAGAACCACACATCGCACAATGGGAAGAACTTGCATTGATATGACATAACAGCTTCGAAAAATAATGAAATACCAACACTGAACGTTTCGGACTCAAAATTCTTCTTTAGTCAATAACAAACAAAAGTAATAGCATTGATACACCACTTAATTCCAGACAGACGGTCGTTCATTACTTTTTACGGTACACACATTCCATTAGCAGCTTAGTAACACTTGACTGGTAGGAACTGTGCTTTGAATGAAATATGGTCGCTCCGTTAATAAGCAAAGTACCGTACTAAAAATAAAAAAAAATTAAAAATAAAAAAATAATAAAAATAAAAATAACAAAAAAAAAACAAAACAAAAAAAAATCAAAAAAAAAAATTTAAAAAAAATAATAAAATAATAAAAAAAAAAAATATATATATATATATGTATGTATATATATATATATATATATATATATATATATATATATATATATATATATATATATATAATATATATTTATGAGTGTTGGTGGGTACTTGTAGGTACGAAAGTGCTCGATAATGGTGGTTAGAGCTAATATATAATGTAAATTTTCACTCACATTTTTTGCCGAGACGACTCGTTTCTGTGTTATTTCCTTTAATTCACACTTCTTCAGTCGGCATAATCCATTCTGTCATGTCCGTAGAAAACTCCAAAATATATATATATTGGCAAGAGTATTTTTACTTCAAATATAGATTAATTAAGACTATGTCAAACTTGCCAAAAGTCTAAAACCTAAATTTTTATGAAACAGAGCCAGACAAATGGGCTTTCTGGCTCTGTTTCATACACAACTTTTTAGATCCTTAAACTTAGAGAAAATATTACCCCTGTTTTGAAACATCTACATTGTTTGCCTCGAGAGGAGAGTTGAGTTAAAGATGGCCTGTATATTTCTCAAATGTATTTACGGCTTAGCATCACAATGATTCCTCATGTCAACGATTTAGCAAAGATTGCTGATTCAAAATTTGTTGTGAAATTAGAACAAGGCTACATATTATTAAATCTTAAAGAACCGTGCCGAGGACCGAATCCGACGGTACACCTAAAAGTCAAATGTTTTAAAATTTGATTTGACACCACCGACACAACATTAGTGGTGTTGTTTTTGTTTAATGAATAAAAACTGTGAACTGTTTAATTTTTAAATAATTAATTATATTTATTCGTTGTTAAATGATGACTGAATTCATCCCGGTGCTTGACCCAATGCAGCGCCAAAAATGTGGAATAAATATTCAATTTGTGCGGCTATGTAGTCTAGTGGTATGACACTCGCTTTAGGATCGGAAGGTCCTGGGTTCGAGTCTCGCGCTCGGCGCATAGTTGAGTCCTTGGAAAAGTCTCTTTACTCACATTCTCTCACCGTACTCAGGTGTAAAATGAGTACCTGGCCGTTAACAGCGTTGTCTTTGTCCGAAAAATTGTAATATCGCCTAACAGGCGTCATGTCCCGTCCTACATGTTAAATGCTGCTGTTGACCAGGGACCCCTTGTAAAGTTCTTTGAGCACATTTAGTGGATATTGCGCTATATAAAGCTCAATTTTTTTAAATTTCTTTTTCTTGCCAATAGGATTCAATAGCCTGATGTCACGTCAGCCCAGCAACTAGCATCCTGGTTCTAAACAAAGAGAATCTGTACTTTTTATTCTCTATGCTGGCTAGTACTTTTTCACACGTCATGTGATCAGAATGTATAACAGTCAAAACATGATCAGATTTATAATGTTTTTCTCCTCTGGATACACTTTTATGCTCGTAAGAGAAGTATTTCATATTATGGGCGTCCGCCATTGTTCCCATTGTTTAGAACCAGTTACTAAGTTACTATGCGTCATTACGAGGGAAGTGACGTCACGACTGTTGAAGCCTATTAAGTTTTAAAAAGACAAGTTGTTAGTTCAATGCACCATGCACTCTGCCATGTCTTTCAAGTTTGTTGTTACCGTCAGTCATTACATGATGTAATGACTTTTGTATTTTGAAAAAATGAGCATATATAGCAGGGCCAACTTCGGTCAATTGGTTACTAAGATAAAGAGAAAAGTACTTAATATACACAATCTAATCAACAAATAAAATTATCTTATTTTAAGGGGTGGTTTGGATCTAATTATTAGGAAAATCCTTCAAAAAACTGAATTTGAGATCTTGGTAAAATATTATATTTGATCATCTTAGAAATATTATTATTGAAGTCCAAATTCTTAAAGTAGACTATAAAGGCACGAAAAACACGGTCGAAAAGGGGAAAGGTAGTAAGAAAAGTGTGAAAAACGGAAAGCCATTTTCCTATTTTTTCAATATGTCATTTTTCTAGGGGGTATGGGATACTGTGTCAAACGTTTCTCTCAGAATCTATTCAATGAAATTGTCTGAAAATTTCCACAGTTATCACAGAGATAATGCAGTATGTCTCCATAGATATATTTTTATAAGGTGTGTGTATTTTGAATTTTCTATAATTCAAATTATAAATTTTTAACATCAATATTGTCATAACATTTTGATTCTCTACTTTGTAATGTTCTAATAAAAATTACATAAGCTAAATCCGTAAAATCTCTCTATGGTGACACAATGTTGATAAGATGGAAGAATATGGAGATCATTCCATCATAATTTTTGTGGCACGTTTGTCACAAGATTGTTTTTTTTATGCCTGACCCCCAAATTTGGTCGCAAAACGGGGATTAACACAGATAATTTATATTTTTCACCAAAAATGTTGTTTAACATATAATGACGATACAGAATGATTAAAACCGCCCAATATAGGTAATTAATTTTTTTTTAGAAAAGACCCAAACCGCTCCTTTACGAATTGCTTAATGCAATATTTTCAATATGTTACCTAATGTAAATAGAATACTAAAAGTCCATTATACGATTATTGCACTTATGCCTTTCGGAATTCAGACGTCTTCCAAACTGCTACACGAGCTAGCGAATGCGTGTTGAGAATAAAGATCGAATTCCGAAACGCAAGAGTATAAGAAATGTTTCCTTCTACCTCCCAATCGATTCCATTTTCGTCATCTTTGAATAAAAGATATTTTCAAAAAACACTTAAAAGATACTTCTCTTTTTTAGGAATCTATTTTTTTTAATTTAACGCTTTGTGACTTTACAAATCATTATTGTAAAGTTAATATCATTACGCGATACTCTTTCTGAGGAAAAATAATGTTTCTGTGTCTGAAGTTGTAAAAATATAGACGATTTAGATTAATATATTTCTCCTGACGAAGAGAAAAATACTTCATGAAATTGATCTAGTTGTGTCCTCTAGATCGACTATAAGTAAGTTGCCACATCATACATTAGTAAAGTTTTTTAATCATATAACTCTAGCTGTAGCGGAAGTTTGTAAAATATCGTTTTAGACTTGCCTCAATAAATACTAAAACGCTTAGAGCGGATTTTTTCTTCCAGTTTAGGCCGAAAATTACTTATTTGCAGGACAGATTGTTATGGTCTCATTGTTGTAAAGGAAGTACTTTCAAACAAACACAAAATGTTCTCCATAACGACAATGTTAAAAAGAGTCCATAATTGTGTCCGGTAATTCTGACCTGCAAAATGTTTACGGCGGTCTTAGCCCTCTAGAAATAAGCTATATAATAATAATAATAATAATTATTATTATATTATTATTATTATTATTATTATTATTATTATTATTATTATTATTATTATTATTATTATTATTATTATTATTATTATTATTATTATTATTATTATTATTATCATTATTATTATTATTATTATTATTATTTTATTATTATTGTTATTATTATTATTATTTTATTATAATTATTATTATTATTATTATTATATTATTATTATTATTATTATTATTATTGTTATATTATTATTATTATTGTTATCATTATTGTTGTTATTGTTATTATTTTATTATTATTAGTACCATCATCATCATCATCATCATCATCATCATCATCATCATCATCATCATCTTCATCATCATCATCATTATTATTATTATTATTATTATTATTATTATTATTATTATTATTATTATTATTATTATTATTATTATTATTATTATTATTATTGTTATCATTACACATAAGGAGAAAATACTTCACATACCTTTTATTATTATCATTATTAAAAATTATATTTCGGCATATTGAGCATATTATGGCAATTATTATTTTTGATAATTTCGAATTTAAACCACCAATGTTTGTTATAATGTAAGATCATTAAAAGTCTAGAATCCCAGATCCTGATCACTGGGTTTGACTTTTCCCGGGGTAGTATAGGTCCCTTTGAGTGTGAAGCAAGTACTCTACCAACTGGTCTATCGAAACCTACAAGAAAGGGTGAAGTAGATGCTCAAAAGTGAGTGGAAAGCAAAAATATGCAGAACTGTGATATGAACAGGGTGTCCATAAAGTCTGGGTACATGGTAATGGTACAAATTCCTCGTGTGTGTGTGTGTGTGTGTGTGAGAGAGAGAGAGAGAGAGAGAGAGAGAGTGTTTGTGTGTGTATGCGTGTGTGTGTGTTTGTGAGATAAGTGACAATTCGAGGTTCGAGGCTCGCTCTTGGTGGCGCAAAGTTTAATCAGTAGAAAGGGCACTTTACTTAATATATTTCTAACAGCACTCGGGTGTAAAATGGGTACCCGGTGAATAAAAGCGCTGATTTTGTCGGGAAACGTTCTCATTTGATCTCTGTTTACAAATGGAAAGTGTATTAGTGAATGACGAGAACGACAAAACGTATTATAAGGACATGAATAAAGCACTTAAAGCAGAAATCAAATTATTCCCACTTAACTTTTTTGTCCTTATCAATGCGCGGGTGAGGTAAACAACATTTACGAATGTGACCTAATAGATTTCAATAGTCTGATGTCACATCTCCCCAGCAACGAGCAACTTGGTTCTAAACAAAGAAAATCGGTACTTGTTATTCTTCATGCTGGCTAGAACTTTTTCACGTGTCATGTGATCAGAATGTATAAAAGTCAAAACATGATCAGATTTATAATGTTTTTCTCCTCTGGATACACTTTTATGCTCGTCGGAGAAGTATTTCATAAGGGTGTCCGCCATTGTTCGGATATTTTAGAATCAGTTGCTAAGTTACCATGCATCATTACGAGGGAAGTGACGTCACGACTGTTGAAGCCTATTATTCGAGCGAGAGCCAATCAGGATGTTGCACTTATTTTGCACCATTTAGTGGCACACATTTCACGCAGTGTGCCAGGGTTGCAAATTTGGCAGATTTTTTGCCAAAATCCTTTTTTGTGGCAGAAATTGAAGTCGTCTGGCAGAAAAATAAAGGTTTGGCAGTTTGGCAAATATTTGGCAGATTTTATTTTCCGAGGCCTAGGAATGAACGCTTTTACTTTTACAGCACTAACATTGTCTCAATTAATTCAGTCTGATGATTTAATTGTGCCAAAACTACAAAATAGGTCTACTCCACGTTTTCCATGGCAATTTTTATGTATTAGTGATTTTTTTAAAACTTGGGAAATTAAAAACAAAATTAATTATGACATCGGCCTTGCGAATTTTTGTTTAACAAAACTGATGAGTTTTCAAAGGGGATACTATAAATAGTACGGTTTGGCAGATTTTTGTGGTATTTGGCAGATTTTTAAAATCCAGTTGGCAGAATGCCTGAAAATAATCTGGCAACCCTGGCACAATATAATCAATAAAAGTGAGATACCAAGTGTGATGTGCTGTACAAATAACCGCTTAAAATAGCACAATATTGACATTTAAATCCATGAAAAAAATACTTCATTATAACAAAAAAATGTTTGAGAACTCGAATATTTAATATCGACAAAAGTTGACATTATGTAACGATTGTTATAAGAATAGAAAAAAATGTTGCGTAAGTTCAAGGTCTAAGTCCAATTCAGCTAGACTTATTTTATATTATAATTCATGTACTTGACTATAATAATTTCTTGTTTTTGTCTTCACAATTTCAGAGTAGAGGATCGACGTGTGACCC
Source organism: Berghia stephanieae (assembly GCF_034508935.2). Taxonomy (NCBI): domain Eukaryota; kingdom Metazoa; phylum Mollusca; class Gastropoda; order Nudibranchia; family Aeolidiidae; genus Berghia; species Berghia stephanieae. The sequence goes on along the minus strand of NC_088366.1, from coordinate 17,340,342 downwards.
AGCGTCTCCACCAAGCAGCGGTCAAGTTGTTTATAATCCAGCAACGCGTGAAGAAGGCCCGACAGCATCTCAGTCGGGATTCGGCCATTCATACCATCTCCGAGGACGACCCATCTCTCGATGACATCATAGTCACAAAGTAATAATAATAGTATAAAGTATTATTCCCATTCTTATCTATTCATTTTTTCTTTGGTATTATTGTAAGAGGCTTCAAAATAGTCGTGACATCACTTCCCTCAACTTCTCAAAGTAAACATTTAAGTTGTTTCATCAGTGAAATGCATGACAAAAGACGACTATGACGCATGTTAACTTAGTAACTGGTTCTAAACTATCGGAACAATGGCAGACGCCCTTATGAAATATTTCTCCGATGAGCATAAAAGTGTATCCAGAGGAGAAAAACATTTTAAATCTGATCATGTTTTTTTTTTCTGGTGATCTACTTTATTTGTCCACACCATCGCAGTCCCTCTACCTTACTTTTATCATTATTTGGTACTTTCTGTGTAACTTAATAAGACGTATTTCATTTCTGGGCACTGTCTTGAGTCTTTTGTAGTGATGGAATATATAGGTTTGTGAATAACTTGAGCTTTAATAGTATGAAACAGTGTCAACTAAAATTTATACGCTCAAACCGCTTTACAAGGGAGCCCCCCCCCCCCCCCACCTCCCAAACCAACGGCAACACATAACATGTAGGCCGAGATATGCAGCTTATAAAGCGTCAGTCATTTTATATTACGCCATAGACATCGTTGTTACTGACCAGATACTCATTTTACAGAGTGAGTACAGTGAGGGAATGTGAGTAAAAAGAAATGCTTCAACTTTTACGCTGCCTACGTTGGAACTCGATCCAGGGACCTACAGGTTTGAAGGCTATGTGCGGCTATGTGGTCTTGTGGTATGACACTCGCTTTCGGATCGAAAGATCCTGGGTTCCAGCTTCGCCCTCGGCGCATAGTTGAGTCCTTGGAAAAGGCTCTTTACTCACATTCTCTCACCGTACTCAGGTGTAAAATAAGTACCTTGCCGTTAACAGCGTTGTCTTTGTCCGAAAAATTGTAATATCGCCTAACAGGCGTCATGTCCTGTCCTACATGTTAAATGTTGCTGTTGACCAGGGACCCCTTGTAAAGCGCTTTGAGCACATTTAGTGGATATTGCGCTATATAAAGCTCAATTTAATTTAATTTAAAGACCACAAACCTG
>NC_088366.1:17326621-17336621 GCF_034508935.2 Berghia stephanieae | reverse complement strand
ATCGTCACATTCGTTACGATACAATCAACGTTTTTCTCATTCAAATTTCTTCTGTACATCATAAAATTTAAAGAAAATGAACGGTCTGTTGTAGAGCATGTTTTGCTAAAGAAATTATGTAGATCTATCACAAGAATTTACTACTCTTGTGTTTGAGTGATAAAAAAATCTATTTTTGTGTTAGTTGGGTGTGAGGTTTTGGGGAAAATCCTGAAAATGGCCGGTAAGGAGAGAGTTAATCACTCGTGGAGAACCCGCAAAATAAGCGGAAGATACATTCTATTAGAAACAGGCGATCATCTATTAATTATACTTATTATACCGCTAACTGTATAGTATTTTTAGATTTGCCGGAAAATCTGTACTCAGTGATAAAAATGCAACATTGGCTTTACGGATCCCTGTTAATCCCCAACTCTATTTTTTAAAAGAATAGATTAGAAAGAGTATCATGACTTCATTGTGTCAGGAAACATTTTAAATTACGCCATCTTATTTTTTTTAGTGTGTGTGTGTGTGTGTGGACATGCTAGAATTGCGTAGAATAAATTATACTCGCAATGAAAGTCACGCGTCAAAAAAGACTTGAGTATTACAACCTAGCAGGTTTTCCTCGTATTAATTTGAGTCAAAGGGGTGATAAAAATAGCCTGAAATAAAAAGAAGGCTTGCAAGTTATTCGTACATCAGTCTGTAAAAAATAGGTTTATAATTTGTGACCCATCGTCTCAAACCGGTATTATGCCGGAACGAACTAAATGCTTAAAACCGAATTAAATGTTAAACTTGTCAAAAATATAAATTGTTGGCATTAGCAACCTAAAATAAGGTATCCATTCTCCTCAATAAAACATACAAACTCAACACAAGTCTGATATTTCTGGCTATAAAATCAATTGTCAACTTCTTAACCATCCCGACTTAATACCGTTTTGAGGCGAAGGGTCACATTTTTAGATTTGCCAGCGACTCTATGCTCGATGATAAAAAAAATTTAATTTGCTCTTCCGAACAATGTTGATTTCCAACACTTTTTTTAAAATAAAAGATTGTAATCATTTTTATCTCTTTTTCTTTTCTGCTTGTCCTTAGTTCTAAATCCTGGACTTACAAGCCAGGGGTGCTGTACCCTGCTCATTCGGAAGGAGATGAAAATAATCCAGAATCGCATCCCGTGCATTGTGACCGGATTTTAGAGGAACAGGACTGTAGAGTGGAATACGAGGTATGAACCTTACTCCAAGCAAACGCTAATTAAGCTTGCCTCAATGCTGAAGCGATAACGTCCACTCCATTCAGTACAAGTCGTCTGCAAGTCGGAGTCTTTCTGTGTTAATAACAATATTCTCATAATATTATATTATGTGGCGACCTACCTATCTACTACGGATGAAGTGAGCATTTTGATTAAATGTGCCTTACCCCGGGGCCATCGATAGTCATCGCCAGCTTGATTGAGGCAATTCTTAATTTATATAAAGGAGGAGAGGAAATTTACAATGTTCAATATTTAAAAACAAAGTGGGAGTGAACTTAATTAATTTATAACAATTTTGCCAGAAGCGATTGGTAACAACACATGAACAGAGTAATGACAATGACTGCGTCAATATATAACGTTAAATGTTAACCTTTCCTACCATCCAAAGAATTCTTGAATATGTGATCAAACTTCACAGTATCATGACATGGTGAAACCGACGGTTAAAAATACGTATAAATTATGATAAATTATAATATAGATTATAAATTATAATAATACATAAAACGTTTATTACGTGTATATATTTTGAGTAAAGTTTAATGGGAATATAAACGTGAAAATAAGACAAAGCGTCGATGGTCAATTTTTTGACTTCGTCTCCTATGACGTGATATTCATCTGCCCTATTCTGAGGGACAAAAACATCACGTTTTGAATATTTTCGCCTGATAACTCCTTCTTCAAAAATCGATCCAGAAAACTTGTTCTTCAAATATTAAAAAAATAGTCCTTCAGAGCCATTGGGCCCTGGAGCCGGAATTTATCCCGGTTTCTGTAGCTTGAAACCGACAAATAGCAATTGCTTAGTATCCGTAGGGTATGACGCTAGTCAATCGCAAAGTACTTTCCGACAAATCTAAGAGACTCAGCTACCCATTTACTGCTGCTGGGTGGACAGGAGGTTCATAAAAAATCTCGATACACCCTTTGCGTGTGACGCGAATACTCTACCAACTGAGCAATCGGGACCCCCATCTTCAAATATGGAAGGACTAAAATTACCTTCATCTTGTCAAAAACTTTCAAACCCGGGACTTCACAGGATTCCCATGTTTGAGTATTTTTGACAAGATGAGTGTATGAAATTTAATCGATCGATATGTGAAGGACAAGTTTTCTGGCCAAAATCTGAAAAAAATGTGTTTCTTAAAGTTCAATAGTATTGAGGTTTCAAATGTAAGTTAAAATCGCTGCTTTATCTTTTATACTTTTTCTACGTTTTAATCATGTAAACAAATGGACTGAAGCAAATCTCTAGTACAAAGTGATTTGGCGTTTTTTGTTCTTATAATTTCAGTTGTGTATTCTTTATATATATATAGTTTACATTATCAATCAATTTAACAAATTTCATTATTATCAACAAGTTAGGTTTGTTTTATTAAAGCTCTTAAGCGAATAAATATAATCTTCTTCTTCTTCTTCTTCTTCTTCTTCTTCTTCTTCTTCTTCTTCTTCTTCTTCTTCTTCTTCTTCTTCTTCTACTACTACTACTACTACTACTACTACTACTACTACTACTACTACTACTACTACTACTACTACTTCTACTACTACTATACTACTACTACTACTACTACTACTACTACTACTACTACTACTACTACTACTACTACTACTACTTCTACTTCTACCACCACCACCCCCACTACTACTACTACTACTACTATATTACTACTACTACTACTACTACTACTACTACTACTACTACTACTACTACTACTACTACTACTACTACTACTACTACTACTACTACTATTACTTCTACTACTACTACTACTACTACTACTACTACTACTACTACTACTACTACTACTACTATTTTGTTCCTTAATGCTTGGCACTCGGTCGTGTCCCGTCTAAATTTAGCGCAAAGGGAAATCATCTCCAGGTTAAGTCCATAAGGTTATGTATAGAACTGTGTGGGGTATGTGGCATTCAATATGTAATATTAACATGTATAATTAATTTGAATTTTCCGATTAACCTCTCGATGTTTGCATTGAAAAAAAGTTCAAACCTGTGTTTTTGATGTTACCAATGCGTGATCTTCTCACCATCCTAAGATTTCTAAAACGATATTCTAAAATTACTGAATTTACCACGTTTGATGAGACACCCCGGTGACGTTTCTTGTGAGACTTGGGCTGACCTCAAGCTGTGTATGGAATAATATGTTTCTGCTTGGATCCACCTCTATGGATAATTCGCTTGTGTATAACTTTCAAGCTCCTGCGACCCAAGTAGGGTGATGCACGCATTTAATTCCAAATCTTGCGTGTTATGCCTCTTTTTGCAAAGCGCTGCAATGACTTTTGAGTGTCGCATGTTCTGTTTAAGTTTAAGAGACTACAATTAAATCCATTTGTAAATAGACATTCAAAGTAACTACATTACAATTAGCCCAAAGAATATGTAAATTTCTGAAGCAAAAAACAAGGATTGCCCGTGCCATTTGAAGCACATAACTATAAAATTGTTATATATTCTGTTTCAAAAAAAAAACTATACTTATAACTTATAAATTGCATGTTTTACAGTTTGGCCTTATGTGTGTCACAATGCAAAAAACTTGTCCTTGATCGACTAAAATGACACCTCAGCTTGTTAAAAATTCCCAAACATTTGAGAGTGTTATTTGATATTGAAGGACGGGTTTTCTGACCAATTTTTAGAAAGAAAAAAAATTTCTGTATTATCTTCAGGGTTGAACTTTCAAATACCAATGAATTTAATAAAGTAAAAAGCACGCAAAACATAAAAACTATGACTTATCATCTCAGTCCCTAATTATGGCATGAACCAGAGACACTAAAAGTTATGTTTAAAGATTAGATTATGAAAAGAAATTGAATTGAATTTGACCCATATAAAAGCACTTAGGTGCATTTTTCGGAATAGGGTTTTCCGTTATGATACCGTATTGAGTCATCAATATTGAGACAAATTAAATTCTGATGAATACAAAATGCAGTCGCACAAAATAGAAACATAAGTTTTACTATGCATATTTTTATCTTTAAAGCAGGTGTATTTCTCAGAACAGTTTTCAATGGCCCACTTGTTAACAGTAACAATATGTTATATTAACAAGGAATTGGAAAATGGAATTCCTCACAGTGCCGGGAACATTCAATTTAAACAGCAAATTGATGTTATGTAGTTTCTTTTTGAACACAATGTCTATACATTTTCTACATAGAAATATGCCATTTCTATCATAATATTATGTACATCGAGTGAACAGAAGAGAACAGCCCAAATTTGGATAACTTGTGACTTTTGAGCCATTTTTGATATTTCAAACAAGGAAATTAGTGCAATTTTAACGTCATTTTTCCTCATACATTTTCTGCAACTTTTAAATGTAATGTTTTACCCATGTGAAGTAAAATAATAATTCCTCTTTAGTACTTTTTCAAACACGACGTCTAATCAATATTTATTTCAAGTTAAAAGTAAGAGTTATTACTCAAAATCCGCCAGGCCCTTTTCTTTTGTTCACTCGATTTTATTTTGTACAAACTATGTTTCAGCCAAATTAATGTAAGGTATGTTGTGATTTTAATACTTCTTTTAATTTCTATCATAATCCTTATCATAAATGCAATGTAACCATCATCACCGCCATCACGCCAATATCATAATAATTTGACTATTACTATTATATCATTCTCACCTGCGCCAAACTTATTTACCAAGTGCCACTAAAATGATGTTATTACGTTTAAAAAGAATCATTAACATGATCATCTATATATATATATATATATATATATATATATATATATATATATATATATATATATATATATATATATATTGCTGCCATAAGTACTACTACTACTACTACTACTATACTACTACTACTACTACTACTACTACTACTACTACTACTACTACTACTACTAATACTACCGCTGCTGCTAGTACTACTACTACTACTACTACTACTACTACTACTACTACTACTACTACTACTACTACTTCTACTACTACTACTACTACTACTACTACTACTACTACTACTACTACTACTACTACTACTACTGCTACAATTACTACTACTATCAAAATTATTTATTATTCTTGTTATTATCATCAACATCATCATTATTATCATTCATATTATTATTGTTAATATTATTATCATCAACTTCATCATCATCATCATCATCATCATCATCATTATTATTATTATTATTATTATTATTATTATTATTATTATTATTATTATTATTATTATTACTATTATTATTATTATTATTATTATTATTATTATTATTATTATTATTATTATTATTATTGTCATTATTATCCACAATGGACAGTGGGCAGGGAGGTCACTTATTGTGTATTCTATGCCCTTATACCTGTTTTCAAACTGCTTTTTGTCTTTGTTTTGGAATGGGATTACTTGATTTTGTCTTTTCCCTTGTCGGAGTCCTTCGCTGAGAGGGAAACAGTCAAATGTATAGTTAATGTTTTGGGAGATTATATTATTTTCTTTATAAATCAACTCTCTGATATGTGTTGTTTTATTTGTTGTTTTGAATGTATAATGTAAGCATTTGAGTGTTTGTTTTTTTTACTCAGTGAGATTACTGTGCTTGTGTCTGGATGAGACTTGTAGGTAATCTCAAATTATGCACAATGATAGTATGCTCTTGAAATATAAATCTGTTCCTAATTTGTACCATTCGCCTTTGTCTTTATTTTCTTGTGTGCGTTTTATTATTATTATTATTATTATTATTATTATTATTATTATTATTATTATTATTATATTATTTATTATTATTATTATTATTATTATTATTATTATTATTATTATTATTATTATATTATTATTATTATTATTATTATTATTATTATTATTATTATTATTATTATTATTATTATTATTATTATTATTATTATTATTATTATTATTATATTATTATTATTATTATTATTATTATTATTATTGTTGTTGTTGTTATTATTATTATTATTATTATTATTATTATTATTATTATTATTATTATTATTATTATTATTATTATTATTATTATTATTATTATTATTATTATTATTATTATTATTATATCTATTATTATTACCGTCATTATCATCATTATTATGATGATGATGATCATCATCATCATCATCATCATCATCATTAAGATTACCATTATAAGTATTACTATTATTATTATTATTATTATTATTATTATTATTATTATTATTATTATTATTATTATTATTATTATTGTCATTTGTTAGCAAGGACTATCCCGCACAAATCTTTGGGCCTCTTTTTCGCTCACGAAGTGCCCAAATTCGCGACAAAATATGGGACGAAGCCGTTTGGTATATGCTATTTTTAAAAATTAATTACGACGCTGTTTATCAATGAATATGACTGAAAGTTGGCACACAGTTAGAAAAAAGGTCATTTTAGATTATGTCAAGCGACAAAACTCGTACGATTACCAGAAAACCGTTAAAAATAGATTTTTACTCTTTGGAGTAAAATATTTCTAAAACTACCGGGCGTGTAGGTTTTGTCGCTGACAAGGTAATACATGAACATTTCTTCTTTTAGGTTGTAAAATTTCATATGAATATGACGAGTACTTTTCCCGTATTTTTCAAAACACTATCCTAATTTGTTCTTCATTTGTAAAAGACATAGCCATTTTGCCCCCCTACAGCCCGAATCACCAGGGTTGCCAGATTATTTTTCAACAACATGCCAGGGGAAGACTCAAAAAATGCCAAAACACTCCAAAAAAATGCCAAAGTCTGTTGACTCCCACCCCCACTAAGAAAACTACTCACTTTTGATAGACAATTTACTATCATATCCTGGTGGCTTGCGTGTTTTCTTTTCTTTTTCTTTTTTTTTTTTTTTTTTTTTTTTGAATTATACTAAATTTCCTGTTGGGGTAATTATTTACCTACTGACTACTAAGTGGAGTGCTAAACCACTACACCACGGTTGGATTTTAAGAATGAAAAAGAAATGTGAAGATGTTTGTTTTTACGCGTTTAGAAATAATTAAGAAAAGGTGTCATTTGAAGTATAATATACAAGAAAAGAAAATGCCAAATGAAAATGCCAAATGCCAAATGATTTTTCTAATGCCAAACGGTTTTCAAAAATGCCAGATTTTTGGAATCTGGCATTTAAAATGCCAAACTGGCAACCCTGGTCCGACTCACAAGTTCAAAACGATTTGGCACCAAACAGCGGCTGAGCGAGTCGTGGCAAAGCGCTTTCTGATTGGTTGACCTCGTTTTAAAGTTCATGTCTAGTCAAAATGTCTGCGCGGTCTCACTGGCAGAGGGGTGTTTATCGTCTGCCATTGCATTTGGGTTCAATAAACAGCTGATAATTTGACTGTTTAATTTACAAGAATTTAAGAAATTATAGTTAAAAGTTTTCGATTGCAATATGATCTACAATCTCAGCATGGGTTTAATTATTGTGTTCCAAGTCACGTTCTATCAGTAACCTTTGTCCCCTTGTCCAATTTCTCTTTTCCTTCTATATTTCTTTTGTTTACGTACGCAATCCCTCTCTCTCTCTCTCTCTCTCTCTCTCTCTCTCTCTCTCTCTCTCTCTCTCTCTCTCTCTCTGTGTGTGTGTGTGTGTGTGTGTGTGTTTATATATAAGTTAGAACTCTTCTAATGTTTTCATCATATTCTCTATCAAATTTGCCATAAAATTGCCAAATTTCAATCTTTTAATCCACTTATTACGCAAGATACAACCAAAGGTCGAAAAAAATGCCGAAAAAGCGTCCCATATTTTCGCGTTTTTTTCCTCTTTGCGGGCCATCCAAATAAATGACACCTTTGAAACTGCGTAGCTTGTTTATTTATGATAGTAGGGGGAATTAGGCTAAAACCGTGCAAATTCGGGTTGAAAGCATGAAAATTTGCATACAGGTTGCTAAGACCCATAGAAAAAACATCTGATATAGAACCACTCTGGCAATCAATTATAACGTATCGGTTTAAGGCCTTAGATTTTACCTATTACAGCTATATTAAACAAGGGAAATAACTGCGTAAAAATATATTTTTTCTTCATATTCATTGTATTAGGGAAAATTAGGCTAAAACCGTGCACATTGGGGTTTTAATCCTGAAAATTGGCATATAGGTAGCTATGACCCGTATAAATAACACCTGATATAGAACCACTCTGGCAATTTATCATAACAGTGCGTTTTTAGCACTTTTATTTTTTCCTATATAGCATTACTTATCCGAGGAAATAACCACGGCAATACAATGTGCGTTCTAAAACTTTAAATACACCGGTAACCATTTACGGTAGCTAACTGATGGTTATTTCGTGTTGTAACTAGTAGATAAAAGCGGGAGAGTTGGGAGAGGAGTGAGTGGGAGCGACGGAGAGAGAGAGAGAGAGAGAGAGAGAGAGAGAGAGAGAGAGAGAGAGAGAGAGAGAGAGAGAGAGAGAGAGAGAGAGAGAGAGAGAGAGAGAGAGAGAGAGAATTTTAATCATTACTGTACTGACCTAAGACCCCCCCCCCCCCCCCCACACACACACACACACACACACCCCGCATCTACATAAGTCCGTACAAGGCAAACCGGACCTTAAACACTTGCATCGGGTGCCGATAAATTCTCTCTTACATGAACATTTGATGAGTTTTTGGGACACTTTTGACAATACTGGAAATAAGCTCCACAGTGGTTCATGTCGATCGACACATTTGTTGCAGGGTACACTTCTATAAAAGATATAATGTTAGCAAAAGCTCGATTTCTTTCAACAACTGTGACATCATTAGTATCATCAGCAGTGACATCTTTTGAAGCTTGTTTTTTTTAAAGTATCGTACATGACAAATTTTATGGTATAGGGCGGCCGTGTGCTTCCTGAGCGACTAAATCTCCTCCGGCAATAAATGACAACATATCAGAATCTTTTATAGATAACGCTATTTCACGAATATTTTCTTCCATATCTGTTGTCATTACAGAATGGAGTACTCCCGATTCCATGTTGTTTTTTTTTTAAAGCACGTTTGTTTATTATAGTCAATCTCTAATTTTGAACGTTGTCTCATTATTCTCGTGGGTTGCTAAATATATTCATTCGGTGACTCCTCCAAGTCAAATGACGAAGTTTGGAATTCTTGTAGAGCAATTCTTTTAGATTTCTTTAATTCTAATCGCCTAATTTTGTTGGCATTAAATTTTACACGACAATACTTATGCCACTTATTATCATTTTGTTTTAAACTTTCAATAATCTCATTTAGAGGGACATTATAAACGGTCTGTGTTATCTTGTTGGCATATCAAACACTTGTCCCAGTCTCTGGGAGCAGTTATTTTTGCTATTGTATGTGTATCTGAAATCATACAAACGCATTACTTTATTAGGCATATGCAATATTCTTTCATAACTCTCTCTCTCTCTCTCTCTCTCTCTCTCTCTCTCTCTCTCTCTCTCTCTCTTTCTTTCTCTCTCTCTCTTTCTTTCGTTCTTTCTGTTAAAGACACATCATCAGCAGGCAAAATGTGTGCCGTGCCTTAACAGAAGGACACAACAGTACAAATAGAACATTCTCCCATTGTCCCTTTGAGGTAAATAACGTTAAGTAAATAACTTGCAACAATACAGCATCATAGTGGTTGATGATGATGATAATGATGATAATTATAGCAATGTAAATGGTATGCTGACTCTTTACTGTCATCAAGTTTGAC
>NC_088366.1:17296621-17321621 GCF_034508935.2 Berghia stephanieae | reverse complement strand
TTAGATATAATATTATGTATTTTAAGTCGCGTGCTGCAACATCCTTTAGTTTTAAGACAGCTGATTAGCAATTAAAAATATTCTTTTGATGCGCATGAATACAAATCCAACGATTATATTTTTGGGTCAAATTGTCATTCAAGCAAAAGGAGAAAGATACAAATTAAATTAGGGCGAATAGAAGTACAAGTACCATAACATTTGGTTACAAAATTATGTCTAATAATCTTACTTGGAGAAGTGGAATAAACGTATTCTTTCACTTCTTTGTATTTATTAAACTCGATATATTATTTTTATCGTGCATGCAATAATGCATAGTCGCAAGCTCTCTGTGTTATTGAGCACGGTAAAAATAACTCATTTAATAAATACAAAGAGATGAAAGAATCGCATAATATTACACTCCGATAATTAAGATTATTTTTCATGAAACCATTGAGGGAAATATTTGAGACTTAATCTCATTTTGCTATCTAATCAATCTCTTAGTAACTTTGTGAAAGTTGTATTTATTCATCATCATCATCATCAAGTCTTGTCGGAACTATAGCAAACATTATTACCATATTATATACCATTAAGTATCCTTTAGAAACATTATTGAAACTTATACACACATCATAAAAGGTAAATCGGTTATTCTGTGTTTTGAAAAGATTTAATTAGATGACTTCACTTCATAAGACTTCTGCAAAAGGCCCCTTGATTTTTTATCACACTCTGTAAGGTCTTGAGATATGTAACTCTATGGAGGGAACTTAACTTTTAAAAAGCCCAGATTATAGTTTTACATTGGTTTGTTATTCTATGCAAGTCCATTGATGTTTATTTTATATTCAAAAGGTCCTTGATTTGTCATTTTTATCTAAGATCATTGGTTTATTCACGTGACAAATTTCCCCTTGTTTATTATTCTACGAATGGACATTCAATCTAATTTTGCACCAAAAAGGCCCTTACTTTTGTTATTTGTAAAAAAAAACACCCTGTATTTATTTTACAACAAAAAGCGGGCCCTCGATTAGGTACTATAGAAAACACCCTTGATCATTTGTTTACGATAAACCTTTGGTGGCTATGCTATATTTTTAATACAAAAGAGCCTTAGTTTATTTCATAAGTCTCTCGAGGTTTTAAAACCTGAAACCTCTTTAACCTCTGATCCAAGAAGATTTGATATGTTACCAGCGTTAAAACGCTCCCTTGATTACAAATTAAAATACTTCGAAAATCCTTTAAATAATCTATGAGGGAATTGTCAGCCATTCTGATGTGCGTCATAAATGCATCCCTTTGCCTGTCCATCCATGAGTAAATAATATTGGGTTTGTTGTTTTTTGTTTTGTTTTTTATTGACCAAATTATCCCTTACTTGTCAATCTTGAAATCCCCTGGTTACGGGAAATGCAAATACTCTTTAAACTTGTTATCCAATCTCCAACAAACATTACGTTTATATTGGGTGTCTCGTCCATCACAGTAAATGTCGATTTCCCCAAATGCCTCAACAAATTGTTCTGAAGACAGAGTGTCTGTATCAAGTTCATCACCTGGAAGGTCTCGTTTTTTCCTCTGTGCATTGGGAAGGCCCAAAAGATTTCTCAATAAATTGTTAAGTCGCCAGCAAAAGTTGCGTACGTAATCCCGTGAACGACCTCGACAGTAGTTATTAATTTTCTCGAATGCCTGTGATAAAACACTGGCACTTTGTGTTGTCATGGAGGTGGAGGGTAGATGTTCTGTAGTTGTTGAGACTTGTGCTGTCGATTCTTTTTGGGCTGTAGTCGATTCTTTTGTCGTTGTTGGTTCATTCGTACTTGTTATCGTTTTCTCTGTTGTTGTTGTTGGTTCTTGTGTAGATGTTGTTGGTTCTTGTGTGGTTGTAGTTGGTTCTTGTGTGGTTGTAGTTGGTTCTTGTGCGGTTGTTGTCGGTTCTTGTGCGGTTGTTGTTGGTTCTTGTGTGCTTGTTGTTGGTTCTTGCGTGGTTGTTGTTGGTTCTTGTGTGGTTGTTGGTTCTTTCACGGTTGTTGTCACACCAGAAGAAGATGTTGTTGGGGCTTGGCTAGTGGTGATACTTGTTTGACCACTGGTTATTGTTGACATATATGCTGTACTCGATCCTCCCTCAATGGGCGAGGTGTAGTTTATGCTTCGGTATAGGCCCACCATGTCTGTGGTGCCGTCATAACCTTCGCCACTGTACAGCATATCTTCTGTCACTGAGTAAACAAGATATCAATTCACAATGAGCTGGTATACAACAGAAAAACTTATTTTAAAAGCATGTCATTTCAGTTAGAGTAAGATAATCTAACGAGGTTTGAAAGAATGTTTACTTATCTGAAGATAACATTTGCGCCGATGTGGTCTAGTGGTATGAATCTCACTTTCGGATCGGAAGGTTCTGGGTTCGAGTCTCGCTCAGCGCATAATGGAGTCCTTGGAAAAGGCTCTTTACTCACATTCTCTCACCGCACTCAGGTGTAAAATGAGTACCTGACCGTTAACAGCGTTGTCTCTGTCGGACCTTCCGATCCGAAAGAGAGTGTCATACCACACTATAGATATCCCGTTCCTTGCATTATTCATGAAAACAAAAATTGATAAATCTTAAGTAAAATCAGGGATGTGACGATTATTCTTTTACTCTTATGTTTCCATATTCTCAAAAGCAGCTTGTGCGACACCTGGTATCTTTTCTCAGACATAACATACGCTTGTCTCTTAGACATTATTAAGAGAAATGAAACGCGGGTCGAGCATCATTAGGACTGTCTTCTTACCAAATACCCAGGTCTGTATTTATGACCAAAAAGTAAAATTTTTAATTTTTTTTTAAATATATAAAATTCCCTTTATTCATCCCATAGGGGAAATTTGTCTCCAGCGTCTATTCCAAGGGAAGACAGGAAAAAACCCAGGCGTCAGCCGCAAACTGAGCTAGTGCGAGATGACTTGCTCAATGCCACACAGCGCAGCGACGGGTGATCGAACTCGGTACCTTTCAGGAACGAAGCAATGACCGTACCGCTGAGCCACGCTGCGCCTCTTGGACTATATTCAGTCTCGCTAAAGTTGATTCATTATTTGCACAAATCCAGCTCATGATTATTAATGAGACTCATCTTTCTAAATAAGTTTACAGTCAGCAGGGCTTCCATCTGTCAAGATTAACAGATGAGGACGAGCGGCTAGCTGGCACTTAACACTATTTGTTTGACGCGTGTAATGATGAACGCTTAATCTGATTATTTCCTCCTTTTCATCTCATTTTGGAAATAATAACGATAAGTATTGAAATGTAAGCTTCAGTTTATTAAACGAAAACATATTTTTTAAATGGAGCTTTTATATAGCGCAATATATACTAAAATGTGCTCAAAGCGCTTTACAAGGGTCATGGCTAACAGCAACATTTAACATTTAGGACGGGACATGACGCCTGTTAAGCGATATTACATTTTTTTCGGACAGAGACAACGCTGTTAACGGCCAGGTACTCATTTTACACATAAGTACGGTGAGGGAATGTGAGTAAAGAGCTTTCTCCAATTACTCAACTATGCGCCGAGCGAGGTTCGAACCCAGGACCTTCCGATCCGAAAGCGAGTGTCATACCACAAGATCACATAGCCGCACATATACTGTAGAAGTTTCGGGTTTCCCCTTTATCAAGAAAACACGATAAATGAAACTTTCATTGACGATTGTCGTCAATCTGGAATTTAGTAATGTATTTATGTCTTTATTGTTTTGTTGGGTTTTTTTTTTGGTTGTTGGCTGAGGAAAGGTTTTGAGCCCGAAACGTTCCGGGTTGGGTTGTTGATTTTTTGAAGCTGTTATATTCATTTGTTGTTTATATAAACGCCCATGTTTTTTTCCATTGATTCAGTTTTTTCAGCATTTTTTATATTTCAATAAGATACCGATTAGAGACGGAAGACTACGAGTTGTTGGGTATTTTGGGGTCCATGGCACATGCTGTGTTCTTTCCAAAAAAAAAACAAAACAAACGGCAGCACACTTACCACACAGATTATTCCGACATTTTGGATATGCAGTGTTGTGACAGGAGGAGCAGGGCACGTCAGTGGCGGTGTACGGTTTTGTATAACTGATGAACCTTTGGAGCGAAAGATGTGGTGAATTCCAGTGAGGCAGTTGAGATAGTATAATAATAATGATAATAATAATAATAATAATAATAATAATAATAATAATAATAATAATAATAATAATAATAATAATAATAATATAATAATAATAATAATAATAATAATAATAATAATAATATAATAATAATAATATAATATAATAATAATAAATAATAATAATAATAATAATAAATATAATAATAATAATAATAATAATAATAATAATAATAATAATAATAATAATAATAATAATAATAATAATAATAATAATAATATAATAATATAATAATAATAATAATAAAAATAATAGAATAATATAATAATAATGATAATAATAATAATAATTAAAATAGTGATATAGATATAGCTAATAGTAATATCATAATTAGTAGTAGATTAGTAGTGTAGCGTAAGTAGGTAGTCGTAGTAGTATAGTAGTAGTAGTAGTAAGTATAGTAGTAGTAGTAGTAGTAGTAGTAGTAGTAGTATTAGTAGTAGTAGTAAGTAGTAGTAGATAGTAGTAGTAGTAGTAGTAGTAGTAGTAGTAGTAGTAGTAGTAGTAGTAAGTATAGTAGTATGTAGTAGTAGTAGTAGTAGTAAGTAGTAGTAGTAGTAGTAGTAGTAGAGTATAGTAGTAGTATAGTAGTATAGTAGTAGTAATAGTATAGTAGTAGTAGTATAGTAGTAGTAGTAGTAGTATAAGTAGTAGTAGTATAGTAGTAGTAGTAGTATAGTAGTATATATAGTAGTAGTATAGTAGTAATAGTAGTAGTAGTAGTAGTAGTAGTAAGTATAGTTAGTAGTAGTAGAAGTAGTATATAGTAGTAGTAGTAGTAAGTAGTAGTAGTAGTAGTAGTAGTAGTAGTAGTAGTAGTAGTAGTAGTAGTAAGTAGTAGTAGTGTAGTAGTAAGTAGTAGTAGTAGTAGTAGTAGTAGTAGTAGTAGTAGTAGTAGTAGTAGTAGTAGTAGTAGTAGTAGTAACAGAAGTAATAGTAGTAGACGTAGTAGTAGTAGTAGTAGTAGTAGTAGTAGTAGTAGTAGTAGTAGTAGTAGTAGTAGTAGTAGTAGTAGTAGTAGTAGTAACAGAAATAATAGTAGTAGTAGTAGTAGTAGTAGTAGTAGTAGTAGTAGTAGTAGTAGTAGTAGTAGTAGTAGTAGTAACAGAAGTAATAGTAGTAGTAGTAGTAGTAGTAGTAGTAGTAGTAGTAGTAGTAGTAGTAGTAGTAGTAGTAGTAGTAGTAGTAGTAGTAGTAGTAGTAGTAGTAGTAGTAGTAGTAGTAGTAGTAGTAGTAGTAGTAGTAGTAGTAATCCTTGTTATTGTTGATGTAGCAGCAGCATCTTAAATAATAGTAAGATTAGTGCTCTCACTCTCACTTTCACTCACTCACTCACTCACTCACACAATCAGGCCCACCTTCCACTGTAGTTACAGACAAAGTAATAGGCGCCCCTCCCGTAGTCTTCATGGTCCCACAATCGGTCACAACGAGCCACCCCACATCCGATTTTCTCCGTGACTCCCCAGACCATCTGAAAGACAGACGAGTCAAAGTGGCTCACTAGTAACAAAGAGTGTGTAGGGTAACGTAGTTACCAAGAGCTCTCACTTCTCTTAACCGCAATGCTATTGTCGTGTGCCAGGCGAGACAGCGAGGTGGGTGTGCTCCGCGTGTATCATGCGCGCTAGGCTTACCGATACAATGAAGAAAATACGAGTAGAAGACGGAAAATGCGTGGCTTCACCAAAAGCGGGAAGTGAGAGTGCTTGGTAACATAACAATCGTTACCTACACGCTCTTTGCTAGTAAGGAAACGCATTTGTCATAGATTATGTCCCTTTGTTGGGTCCAACACAATGAACGTAATAGGCTTCAACAGTCGTGACATCACTTCCCTCGTAATGACGCATATTAACTTAGTAAACTGGTTCTAAACTATCGGGGAAATGCGTACGTCCTAATGAAATACTTCTCCGATGAGCATAAAAGTGTATGCAGGGGAGACAAACATTATATATCTGATCATGTTTTGACTTTTTACATTCTGATCACATGACATGTGAAAAAGTTCTAGCCCGCATGAAGAATAAAAAGTACCGATTTTCTTTGTTTAGAACCAAGCTGCTCGTTGCTCGGCGGACGTGACATCAGATTACTGAATCCTATAATAAGGGCGACATGCATATAAATATCATTTCGTTTTTTTTGCTCGATGGTTTCTGGAAGTGAATAAAACTCACAAAAGCATTCAATTCATAAAAACATCAAGCGGCAACACCGAGATTCTAGTCTATATAAACATTTTGGCCAAAATAATATTATCCTTCAAATAATGATCGATTAAACTAAACTTTATTTTGAAGGGAAAAAACATCTATGTGCGGTTATGTTGTCTCGTGGTATGCCACTCGCTTTCAGATCGGAAGGTCCTGGGTTCGAGCCTCGCTCTGAGCATAGTTGTCCTTGGAGAACGCTATTTACTCATATGTGATGTCGCGAGACGGTTCGGTCCGGAAGGTACATCTAGCTGAACTGAGAAAACGGCCATTATATTTGAAAAGTGACTAAAATTGTCAAAATGCGTTTTTTTCAATTTTTGACTTTTTAAGGTATTTTTCTATCATAAAATCGTACCCTTTTCATTAAAAACAGTCTTAAAGTATATAAATTTAATCTTTAAAGAGAGTATAACCTGTTTTCACCCATTGAAAGAGGGATCATTTTGACGTTCGTTAACGACTCTTTAAGCTTAGCAAAAGGACGCCAATCTGGTAACCTATAACTTTTTCTCAAAGGGGAACTCCATTCCTGCCTTCGCAATGCTATTTTTAGCCCATTGACCCCATCTTGTGGTCAAATTATAAGCCCGAAAGAGGGTAGTCAAATTCCAATTATGTAAACAGAAGTAGGTCATTGCATAGTTACCAACGGAAAACCCCTTGAATCCTTCTCTCTCATTGGTCCTCGGGATCACATGGTCATAAGTTATGCAAAATGGCCGCTTACGCTGCACGATTGTTGTTAGAGTTGATGTTGCAAGAAATTCAAAATCTTGCTTCATTATAAACTGAATTTTATGAGATATTTTGTCAAATGAATAATTTAACTTATTAGATTCGGCCGATAATTGTATTGAGCTCGTCAGAGGCGAGGAGATTGTGGTGTTGTGGGCGTGAGCGTGATCGTGCGCTTGCCTCGAATGATTCGCTGAACGAGTGTTGACTGGAGATGGGAGGATGGAATGTGGGGATGAATAAAATAAAGAGCTAGTGGATAGACAGATAGATATAGATGGTTACCAGGACGGGAGGACAAGATAAAATTAAAAGATTGACTATGGAATTAAAGGGATTGTTGGAACAGGGAGGAGGCAGATAGAGAGAGGACGAGCGGTAAAGGAGGAGTGAGAGACGGGGGTGGGGGGGGGGGGGGGGGGGGGGGGGGGGGGGAGGAAGACTAACAGAAACGAGTTAATGGACAGACCGATAGAAAGAGATAGCTATAGTGAATAGGACGAGACAAAATGAAGAGAGTGATTATGAAATGAAAAAGAGAATGATGGAACAGGAAGTAGAGAGAGAGAGGGGGGGGGGGGAAGAAGGGAGGAAGAGGAGAGAGAGGGCGGGGGGGGGGGCATGCAGGAGGATGTTGAAAATGAAAGAAAATAACCGAGTGGGTGAGGACTCTTTCCTTTCTGAGTGCAAAGAGCTGTTACCACCACCTCCTCCCTCCCCCCCCCCCCCCAATATCCACACCTCCCCCCCTCCCCCCACCCCCCGCCAATAGCTCAATCAAATTTGAACACATCGATCGAGTAAGAGAAATTATGGTTGAGTTGACACTATTTTCATTCCTTTGTTTCAAGTTTGAAGTGTTAGATTGTCTGACTTACTCACGGCCTTTCGCTTTTCAGTCAATCGACTGTAATCCCTCGGCTACTTTCGCCAGTTAATTTGTGAAGACTTTCCAGAATTGCAGATCTTGTGAAATAGTGCCGATATCACAGCTAACTTTAAATAAACATTGCACTGTTAAAATGGATAAAAGTATGAGTGCTATTTGTTGGGTTTATTTTTTCACTCGAGGGTCAATTCACAAAAATATCGCCATTACAAAAACGAGTGTTGTGTAAAAGCTGATGGACCAAATTAAATATAATTTTACACACATGTTAATCACATGTTATATAAAACGCATGCCAAATGTCATTACGATAGCTGAAATATAACATGCCGTTGCTATGGTGATGTGTGTAAAATCTTTAAATGCAAATTTCTCTGAATTTTGGATCTGAGATTAGCAGGAACCTCCCAATTTCAATCTTGTATAACTCAGCCAAAAAATATGATACATTAATGAAACAGGTATCAAATTAAAGAGAAAAGAATGATCTATTCAGAAATACCAAAAGGTCCAAATGTCCAAAATGTACCTTCCGGACCAAACCGTCGCGCCACGTCACATATTCTCTCACCGTACTCAGGTGTAAAATGAGTACCTGACCGTTAACAGCTTTGTCTCTCTCCGAAAATAGTGTAGTTTTGTCAGGTACTTATTTTACACCTGAGGACGGTGAAAAAATGTGAGTAAGGAGCCTTTTCCAAGGACTCAACTATGCGCCGCGAGGCTCGAACTCAGGACCTGCCGATCCAAAAGCGAGCGGCATACCACAAGACCACATAGCCGCAAAAGAAATCTGAATGAGAAAAATGTTGGTTGTTGTATCGTAACAAATGTGACAATTTTCCTATGGCTGGCAAAGGAGAGGCTTAATATATAGCCCTAAAAGGCTTATCAAATATTATATTTGTTAGGAATTTATTACTTTTTCAATTACAGCATTAGGGAAAGTCTGAGGATTTACCGTAATATAATGGCCACAAACTTCACCGGATACGCATTTCTTTGTGGACATGGTGTAATACTGGACCTCGTCCCACCAATATTTCACTGCTTTTCCCTCGTTGTACGCTCCTCCTGGAGTTAAGAATGACATAAGTAAATAATTGTTTTAGTTTTTTACTAACCATGCAAGATGCAAGATATGAATAGAATGAAGATTACATCACATAGGCCTATGTTATTGGGTTGTTTGTTTTTTTTGCCATCCATGTTTGTGAGTAATTCTCTCTAAACTGTATTAACCAGACAATAAACGTTGAAGGTTACACCTAGTTTTGTGTGTTTGTCCGATATACTTCCGGATGAAAATGTTGTGAGTTTCTTTGCCAAACGAATACTATCTATTGCATTCATCGGTCCTTTATGGACACGTTTGTTTGTTTTTTTTTAATTGTGGTCTCTCATGACCTGAAATGGGAGATTTGAACGGTTAAGAAAATATTATCATTGCGCAAAAAAAAAAACGCAATAAAACGAATACAAGTAATCCATGTTTCATTTTTTTTCACCCGATAAGTAAAAAATAAAATTGAGCTTTATATAGCGCAATATCCACTAAACATGCTCAAAGCGTTTTACAAGGGGTCCCTGCCCAACAACTACACATAACATGTAGAACGAAACATGACGCCTGTTAGGCGATATGCTGTTAACGGCCAGGTACTCGTTTTACACCTGAGTATGGTGAGATAATGTGAGTAAAAAGCCTTTTTCAAGGAGGCTCGAACCCAGGACTTTCCGATCCGAAAGCCAGTATCATAACACTAGACCACATAGCCGCTAAATCATTGCGCTAAATAAAACGCAATACAACGAATAAAAGTAATCTAGATTTCTTTTTTTTTTTTTGTACCCCATAGGTACTGGACATGGAGTCCTTGCAAAATCACTATCCATGCACTTGGATGAAATCGAAAAAAAAAACAAGAAAAAGAAAAAAAAACAACGTTTAACAACAACCGCTCATGTTCAAAATCATTCATCCACATTCAATATTATCAGCTCGTTAAAACGTTCAACAACATGCTCTCCTACTTTCTACACTTTGTTAACATCTTTCCAGGCTTGCATTGCAGTTGAGAAATGAAAGGTTTTGGGGTGACAATGAAGATTTGATCGTGAAATCTGGATTCTTTAATAATGACTACTGGTTACTACCAAAATTGTCCATTTCCGTGATTACATTTTAAGCTGAACTCTCAAAAGGACCGTCTCGTACGATCAGAAACGTCAGATAGCTCAGTTCGTTGAGCACTCGCTTCAAGCGCAAAGGGACTCATCCCTGGGTGAAGACAGGATTATTTTTCCGGACCCCCCCCCCCCCCCCCCGTGCCCCGCCCACCAAGAAGTGATCGGATAACTGGGTCTGTTAGATCCTGCAGAAAGTGATAGACTAGCGTCCTAAACAAAGGGTAGCAAACAATTGCTATTGTATGTTTCACACTACAGCAACCGCGATAATCTCAATTGTAGTCGAATTGTGAATTATTTCCACCATAACGCGATCGTAACTGAGCCGGAAATTAGTCTTTGCTTGTAGATGAGACTTTTTTAGACCCCTACCCCCCCCCCCCTTTTTTTCCGCTATAATCCATTATTATGGCTCCAAAACATACTCTCTACATATGGAACAAAAGAGAACGGTATCATTAGATACCGTTGCCTCTGCATTCCGTGAACCAATGTAGATAATCAATCATACAAGATGTCTAATGTCAACAGGAATCACCCATGTTGTCGAAAGTGAGCAAAGTGGGAGTTACGTATCTTGCCCAAGGGGGGAGGGGGAAGAAAAAAACTGAAATGCTGCTCGAACCCGGGTCCTTCAGGGTCACAGTTCAATAATGCCTTAACCACTCGGCCACTTATAAAAATGTGTTTGATATCTATTCAGTGGTTTGAGAGCCTCCTAACGATTTCGTTTTATGTGTCCATCCATATATATATATATTATATATATATATATATATATATATATATATATATATATATATACTTATTGTGTGTGTCTCTGTTTGTTGCTGAGTGTGCAGATATCATCCTTTTCAATCAAATCATTTTAATCTATTCAAATTTTACAAGATAGATCGAGAGCTTCAAATCCAAATTCAATTTTTTATTGTTTATAACCGGTTTATGCTGGTTTTCTAAATAATGTAAATATTTCCGTTACACTCACCGTACCACCAGTACAGATTCTCTCCCATGTTAATCCATTGGCCAAGGTTCCTGTTTGACCTGTGGGTAGCTGTGCAATTGTTTGCCCAATCTTGGGCGAAGGCAGCAATTTCGTCGTCCCAAGTCTGACGGGTGAAAAGAAAGTGAAAAAGTAAACACATTTATTGTAATGTTCTTGTTTTTGTTTTGTTTTGGAATTTTCTTATTAGCCTTTGTCAACTCAGTATTGGATAAGTAGCTTGATCTGTTAGATACGATGGAGATTACATTGCGAATGACCGGAAATGATAAATGTCCGGTCGAGGGTCACGAAAAACTGGGATAGACTCCGGCTCCGTAGGCCTTAATGATCTAGAAGTCAATCTTCTCAATGAAATAACACAGGCTTCAAAAGGAACTAAATAGTGGAAGTAACATAAAATGTATAACTTTACTCTCGAGCGTCAAAAATGACTGCGCAATGTCTTATTTTGTAATAATAAGTAATCATAATCATAATGAAATGGAACATGGGCTCTCATGAGCCTATATTTTTTTGTAAAATAAAAGAAGTAAAAAATTGAAAATGTTAATCCATTGTGAATACACACGAGTGTCAACAATTTCTACTCTTTGATGTAAGTGAAAATTTGTGATACACATCGTACAGTAAGTAGTCCAGAGCCATTAGGTTTTTGTAACATGAAACGGAAATAGCAATTGCTTGATGCCCTTTGCTGTGAAAGAGTTTCTAAGCCAACTGCAACTCTTAATAAAAGACATAACACACGTAAGGCGCTATTATTGGGCTTTTTTCAACAGACACAACGATGTTAATGGTACTCATTTTACTCCTGAGTGCGGTAAGAGAATATGAAAAAAGAACTTTTCCAGTTACTCAACTTTTGTGCTACCTAGAAAAGGACTCGAACCAGGGACCTACCGATCCGAGGACAAGTCGTGTCATACCACCAGACCACAATAAGCACAATTTTAACCTTTTCATTACCAACTATTTTCAGAATTTTTCCCAAAACTTCACACCCGCCCAACACAAAATAGTTTTTCCTTACTCGATCAAATAGAGAAGCAACAAAATATTCTATGCATAAAATTGATCAGCAAAATGAACTCTACAACACAGTGTCGCGTTTTTATAGCTATAATAAAACATTTTTCTTTCATTTTTGTGATTTACAAAAGAAATCTGAATGATAAAAGTGCTGGTTGGATCGTACCGAATAATTGGTAAGGAGAGGGTTAAATGTCTCAGCAGTTCAATCATGTTGGCTGCATAAGATCTGACCACCACCAGACCACAAAGCAGCACAATTTTAAATGTCTCACCAGTTCAATCATGTTGGCTGCATAAGATCTGACCACCACCAGACCACAAAGCAGCACAGTTTTAAATGGCTCACCAGTTCAATCATGTTGGCTGCATAAGATCTGACCACCACCAGACCACAAAGCAGCACAATATTAAATGTCTCACCAGTTCAATCATGTTGGCTGCATAAGATCTGACCACCACCAGACCACAAAGCAGCACAATTTTAAATGTCTCACCAGTTCAATCATGTTGGCTGCATAAGATCTGACCACCACCAGACTACAAAGCAGCACAATTTTAAATGTCTCACCAGTTCAATCATGTTGGCTGCATAAGGTCTGACCACCACCAGACCACAAAGCAGCACAATTTTGAATGTCTCACCAGTTCAATCATGTTGGCTGCATAAGATCTGACCACCACCAGACCACAAAGCAGCACAATTTTAAATGTCTCACCAGTTCAATCATGTTGGCTGCATAAGATCTGACCACCACCAGACCACAAAGCAGCACAATTTTAAATGGCTCACCAGTTCAATCATGTTGGCTGCATAAGGTCTGACCACCACCAGACCACAAAGCAGCAAAATTTTTAATGTCTCACAAGTTCAATCATGTTGGCTGCATAAGATCTGACCACCACCAGACCACAAAGCAGCACAATTTTAAATGGCTCACCAGTTCAATCATGTTGGCTGCATAAGATCTGACCACCACCAGACCACAAAGCAGCACAATTTTTAATGTCTCACCAGTTCAATCATGTTGGCTGCATAAGATCTGGCCACCACCAGACCACAAAGCAGCACAATTTTAAATGGCTCACCAGTTCAATCATGTTGGCTGCATAAGATCTGACCACCACCAGACCACAAAGCAGCACAATTTTAAATGTCTCACCAGTTCAATCATGTTGGCTGCAAAAGGTCTGACCACCACCAGACCACAAAGCAGCACAATTTTAAATGTCTCACCAGTTCAATCATGTTGGCTGCATAAGGTCTGACCAGACTCCTATAGGCATTGTGAATGTTCACGAGGTTGTCCTTCTCTTCCTGGGTGAACTCGGTGATTGCTTTGTTCTTTTTGTTTGTGAATTTGACATCAACGACCAAGTCTGCCGGATCGAAGTCTTCGCTCCTCTTTTCTCTGTTCAACGCCGCCTCGCCAGCCACAAGGCAAATGACGAGGAATAGAAACAACTCTCGGCAGCGCATGGTTGATGATGCCTGCAAAAAAAGATAGAAGTGTTAGTAGTGATTGTTGTAAACAGAGAGATAAAGGGGATGTTGAAATGATGATGATGATCATGAGGAGGAGGAGGAGGAGGAAGAGGAGGATGATGATGATGATGATGTTGATGATGATGATGATGATGGTGGTGATGATGATGATGATGATGATGATGATGATGATGATGATGATGATGATGATGATGATGATGATGATGATGATGATGAAGATAATGGTGTTGACCAGTATTTTAATATGAATGAAGAAGTAAGGGCTTGTTATGATACGTTTAACTGACCGGTAACCTATTATCACAAAATGGTAGGCACGTAGTACCGAGTGTTTTTGTAGTTTTGTTTTGTTTTGTGTTGTTTTGTTTTGTTTTGTTTTTATATGGAGTCACCTCAGTTTTACGACATTCATTAGACTAGACTAACTGATGGCACAAAATGAAATTAATGAGCAGGAGTGTGTGGATCAGCCAAACGTAATGTTTACCGAATTATTGTTAATACGCGAGTTGTCCTGGACACAACTGAAAGACAGAATTTTTAAAAATTAATCTATTATATAGCACAATATCCACTTAATGTGTTCAAAGAGCTTTATAAGAGGTCCCTGGTCAACAGCAACAGTTAACATGTGGGACGGGACATGACGCCTTTTAGGCGATATTACAATTTTTCGGACAAAGACAACGTTAACGGCCAAGTACTCATTTTACACCTGAGTACGGTGAGAGAATGTGAGTAAAGAGTCTTTTCCAAGGACTCAACTATGCGCCGAACGAGGCTCGAACCCAGGACCTTCCGATCCGAAAGCGAGTGTCATACCACTAGACCACATAGCCGCAAAATCACAGTCACATTCCCCAAAATTTTGCAAATAATTCTACAGCATTCATAAGACATAAGTCGTTTTGTTTTTTTTCGATATTCACTTTATACTCGAAAAAAAAATATATAATCGCAAACTTTGTTTAGAAATTATATAAAAAGGACTCATTAGTTGTCAGGTTTTTAATTTATTTTCTTTGCTATTGAAATTCAACCGGGGTTATGTATTCCTTTTTCAAGGGAAAGGTTAAAGATTGAAAGATTGAATTGTTCTTAAAATTCTTTTACTAAAATACATCCGTCAATCATTTTTTAAAAATATATACATATGTGTGAGCGTCTGTGTGTATGTATGTGTGTGTGTGTGTGTGTGTGTATGTGGTGATTGTGCGTTTGAGTTCATTGTAAAGCGTTACAGAACAGGTTTAAGTGGATGCTTAGGCGTTGTAGAAATATATTGTTATTATTATTATTATTATTATTATTATTATTATTATTATTATTATTATTATTATTATTATTATTAACTTGTTGTATATTAGGAGCAGCGTGGCTCAGTGGTACGGTCTTTGCTTCCTACCCGAAAGGTGCCGAATTCAATCACCCGCCGCTGCGTTGTGTTGCCTTGAGCAAGTCACCTCGCCCTAGCTCACTTTGCGGCTGACGCCTGAGTTATTCCAGTCTTCCCTTGGAATAGACCCTAAAGACAAATTTCCCCTTGGCGCTGGCTTCCGGCGACAACAGACGTGTTGTGAATGTTTACCTATTTTCTACACATATTTTTATTCATTTATCATTCAATCGTCGGAATTTACGCCTAATTTTTATTCAAAATGGATGTGAAGTATATATTGTTCCTGATTTTTATATTTATTAGTATATTTATAAGCATAAATGGTGTTTTAGCCTGTAATTTTGCTGCCAAAAGCCTATCGAAAACTTATACTCCAGAGACTCTCCGATCCCTCCAATCCGTGTCACCCCCACCACCCACTATTGACACATCGTTTATTAAAGTAAGAAGAGGGGGAGAAAAGGAGGAATAAAAACAAAATTTAACAGACGGCCTTTTCGTCCATTTTTACCCTGTGTAGTGACAGGTAATGTAAGATCACTGAAAAATAAAATTGATGAACTGTTTTCACTGTGTCGTTTTAATAGTGACTATCGTCAAGCCTCCATAATAGCGTTAACAGAGACTTGGCTATCTCCTCACATACCATCATCATGTTTTAATATTGAACAATATTCACTATTTCGAGGAGATCGGACTAATGTAAATAAACGAACTGGGGGTGGGGTGTGCACATATATTAACAACAAATGGTGCCACCCCAATAACTGTCATATAAAGAAAATGTATTGTGACGACTATATTGAATTTATTACTGTTTCGTCACGACCATATTATCTACCCCGGGAATATACTCATGTCATCATCATCAACGTCTACATTCCACCATCATCAGACAACACCACAGCGAAAAATATTTTGAGGAAAGAAATACAGGACATTCAAATTAAGTCACCCGATGCCGTATTGATGGTCACTGGCGATTTTAACCAATGTAACGATTTTACTCTCCCGGGACTTCATCAATACGTGGACTGCGAGACAAGGGACAAAAAAACATTAGATTTATTCTTGTGTAATATTAAAAATAGTTATAAATGTTTACCCCGCGCCCCATTAGGTTTATCTGACCACTGCATGCTCTTGCTACTCCCCACCTACCGCCCTGTTTTTAAACGTGTAAAACCAGTAAAGAAAAGTGTACAGATCTGGAAC
Source organism: Berghia stephanieae (assembly GCF_034508935.2). Classification (NCBI taxonomy): domain Eukaryota; kingdom Metazoa; phylum Mollusca; class Gastropoda; order Nudibranchia; family Aeolidiidae; genus Berghia; species Berghia stephanieae. The sequence goes on along the minus strand of NC_088366.1, from coordinate 17,305,214 downwards.
GGAAGTGTGTGTGAAGATTTGCGTGGTTGTTTTGAATGCACTGACTGGAATGTTTTTATCGAATCATGTGATAGTGTGGATGAGCTGAATGACTGTGTGAGTGAGTAATTAAAATTCTGTGAACAGCTAGTGTCTTGTAAAAAAGAAATAAAATATTATCCTAACAACAAGCCTTGGATAACAAAAGATCTAAAACTTTTATTGAACCAAAAGAAAACTCTCTATACTAGTGGAAACAAAAAAGATCTGAAAACAAAACAAAAAGAGATAAAGAGGGTAATATCTAGTTGTAGAGACAAGTACAAAAATAAAATTGAAAAATGCTTTTCTTCTGGGGATATACGGGACACGTGGCGGGGGCTTAAAACTGCTGTTAACTATAATCCAAAGCCCACGATTATATCAGAAGATTTCGAAATTGAAACTTTAAATAAATTTTATTCACGTTTCGACACAGCAAACAAATTTGATATTGAAAATGAAAAACATAAATTAGACAGGGCTTTGGAAGATGAAATGACTATTGAGGTCAGTGAGGAGGAAACGAGATTCGTATTTTCGAAACTAAACGAGAGGAAGGCTGCTGGGCCGGATGGATTGAAAGGAAAACTATTAAAAGAATGTGCCCATCAGCTTTCCCCCATTTATACACATATTTTTAACTGGTCCCTCCAATGCGTTTCGATCCCTGAAATTTGGAAAACTTCAAAAATTATTCCTGTTCCAAAAAAAGAAAAACTTGAAACTATGAACGATCTCAGACCTGTTGCGCTGACTTCAATAGTCATGAAATCTTTAGAAAAACTTGTTCTTGTTAAAATTAGGAATCAGTTTATGCCATTGAGTGATAGTCATCAATTTGCTTACAAACCAGGACGTGGCGTAGAGGATGCCATTTTGCTGTTTACAAACAACATCTACAGGCATCTAGATCACGCTAGGAGCTATTGCAGATTACTTTTTGCAGATTTTTCTTCAGCGTTCAATACAATGCAACCTCAGTTGGTTGTTCAAAAATTGACTAGTCTGAATTTAAACAAGTATATAATTGCTTGGGTGCTCGAATTTCTTACGGAGAGAGCACAATATGTTCAATTAGGACAAAACAAATCTTCTTGTATAACTACAAATACTGGTGCTCCTCAAGGTTGTGTATTGTCCCCTGTATTATTCACAATATACACGAATGACTGTATAAGTCAAAACCTGAGTGTACCTTTAATAAAGTTTGCAGATGACACCGCTCTTCAAGGCCTCATAACAAATGGCAACGAAGTGGCTTATAGGCAAGAAATTGATAGATTTGTGTCTTGGTGTGATGCCCACCACCTAGAGCTTAACATAAGCAAGACAAAGGAGCTAGTGATTGACTTTAGGAGAGTGAAGGAACCGATAGAACCGTTAAAATTAAAGGACCAATTCGTCCAGCGAGTTCCTCACTACAAATACCTTGGTGTAACGATTGATGACAGGCTCAAGTGGGATGAACACTTGAAAATAATTAGGCATAAGATGTGCAGACGTACATATTTTTTTATCAAAACTCTCTCAGTTTAGAATAGATAAAACCCTCTGCACATTATTTTATAGAGCAGTAATCGAAAGTGTTTTGTCATTTTGTATAACAGCTTGGGGAGGCAATTGCTTTGCAGTGGAAAGGAACAAAATAAATTCAAATATTAAAAAATCCATTAAACGCTATATAAATGATGTTGACGATGTAGATTTTTTATACGAGAAATTTTGTATAACTAAAATAACTAAAATATTAAATGACCAGTATCATCCACTAAGACCATCAATTATTATGTCAGAAAGAAGTGGTCGCCCTTTCTCTATTTCAACGAAAACAGAGAGACACCGAAAATCTTTTCTGCCGTCCAGTATTAGGCTTTATAACAACAAGCAATAATCATTTTATATAATTATTTCTCATTTTTACTTTTTTTAAATATAAATATTAATTTATTAATTTATTTGTTTTTCAATCTTTTCAATTTTCAATTTATAGTGACAGTTTTAACTATTTTACAGTGTTGATATTATTCATATTATAAAGCGCAGCTCTGGTTATAGAGCTGCTCCTTTTTTTATTTTTTATTTTTTTTTTATTTATTTATTTATTTTATATATACATCCTATTTCCATTGTATTTTTATTGTGTAAATTATAACACGTCTGTACAAAAAATTTCCTTTTTGGGATGCAATAAAGTATTTTTATTATTATTATTATTAATAAAGGGAATTTTATTTTTTATTTTTATTTTATAATCAACCCACATAGTTAAACAACATATGACAATCTCTTACCTGCTACAGAGGTTTAGCACTATTTTTATAGCAAACAATAAAATGCGCATAAGGATAGTTACGTGCAAATAATTCCCTGAATTTCCAAATACACTCCAAATGTTTCAAATGTTTATATATATATATATATATATATATATATATATATATATATATATATATATATATATATATATATATATATATATATCGCAAGCTTTTTACATGAGTGTATACACACAAAAAACAGAGAAGAATTTTTAAAATGATATATGAGACATACCTTTTCAAAACGGTGTTGATTTGGGATGAACAAGATACCAATAGTAATTTTTTGAAATGAAAATGACCCAAAATGTATTGAATTTAGTTTTCTTTCTTTCTGAAACTATACCCTGCGCTGGCAAAATACGTTTATTTTTAATCTGTTTTATACTTTATTATTTTTACTAGACATTTAGTTTTAGATATCTGAATCAACTCGTCACAATACTATTTCCAGCGGGTGTGTACAAAATTTACAACTTGCTTCCTCTAAAAACAACAAACAACAACTAAGAACAATGGCACTTTTAACTAACTTCTTTGAAGCGTTCGTTTGTATCCCAAATGAATTCATCCGCTGGAAGTCTCCTTTAATACCTGCTCACGCGTCCTCCCCCCGGGTTCCCAATTTAGACTCATCAATGAACAATTTACGCGTTTTAATACAACAACACCACCTGTGCGATGGCCGTGATGGGCGAAAGCCCCGGGCTGTCCGTAATTGTGTCCGGACAAAAGGAATAGCATCTGTCGGTGTCCCGGAAATGAATAGATAACAACGGGGCAATTGGTCAGCATGCCTTCCTATTTGATAGATGTCGCTGCGCACAATTAATAACACAATTATTTATTGTGTCCAAGTAAAATGGCGTCAATGAAACGATTTACGAGGCTGACTGACTTGCGTGGACATGCTGACATGGTTATGAGTATATCCTGACTACTGAATAAATGAATTAATGAATGAATGAATCTGCAAGTATCTATATATAATATTAGCTCAAAACCTTTGATATCCGGTTATACCGGTTATAAATAGAAGGAAGTTTACGTCTCTCAGGTCTTTGTTCTTGCTTTTTGCCACCCGCGTTTATGAGTAATTCTCACTAAACTGTATTAACCATACGTTCATGCTTACACATAGTTTTGTGTGTTGGTTCGGTATACTTCCGGATGGCAATTTTATGAGTTTCATAGCCAAGCGCATACTATCTATAACGTAAGCGTGATTTCTGAAATTTGTATTATTGAAAGGATTTCTAAAAATATGAGTTTTTATCTTACGCAATATCCCATAAATGTGCTCAAATAGTTTTCGAATGGGTCCGAAACCGCAGTAACGTTTAATATGTATTACGACACATTTCGCTTATGAGGCGCTACTACATGTTGAGGTTTTTTTTAATGACAGGGAAAACACTATTATCAGCGTGGACTTATTTTATACATCAGTGGGACGAGAGAATAATAATAGAGGTAAGACTCAACTTTGCGCCGTCCAGAGAAGTCGAATCAGGGATCGACTGGTCCGATGACAATTGGATAACCACTCGGCCACGTCGCCCCCCCCCCCCCCCTAATAGGAAAACATATAAAGTTATGTCATACTTCATGAAGGGCAGCTATATGATTGTTTTGAAGTCAAGACGGGGGTAAGAAAGGGATGACTTCTGTCACCAAGACTTTTCATGTTAGCAATTGATTGAATAGTCTCATCAAAAGGAGAAGATGGAAATGGTTGGGGCATGTCTATCGCAGACCTGATGAAACACTGATAAGAACGACTCTGCGATGGACACCCCAAAGAAAGAGGAAGCGAGGCCGCCCCAAGGAGACTTGGAGACGTACCGTCGAGAGGGACCTAAAACAGAGAGGTCTGTCCCTCGAGATGGCCCCAAAGATAGCTGCTGACAGGACCAGGTGGAGATCCCTTGCATCGCCTCAAGTGCCAGCAGACCCGGAGAGGATTGAGTGAGGAGTGAATTGATTGGATCAGGTAATCCACCACAGAAGCATTTCCGTTTCTCTTTGGTCTTCGTCCGCCTTAATACTTCAAATGATACTTTTTTGATATCTTAAATTGACTGTCCCATGTCTCCCAGACTGTCCCACGCCTCCCTGGTTCGTGTCTCATGTGTCCCTGACTTTTCTCCCATTCTAAGTTCCGATTCAAAATCAAATAAACTGATCACACTTTCAAACTATTTGTTTTAAATATCTTAACTATTGAAAGTTCACGTTTCCATGTAATTAAAGTGTAAAAATGGAAATGATTGATTTAAAAATAATGTTATTCCAAATTTACAAGTGGTTTTTTTGGTCCATGTCTCCCACTTATCCCCCTATAAGTCGAAGCTTAAAGGTTGCTTTTAACTCTTTATCCTTGAGTAACTGCACAATGTCTCTTATTCTTTTGTTCATGGTGATACCGTATTTTTTCAAATGTAACTTCATGTCGCTAATGCCAAGATGGTGATCCATAGGTAGTGCAATGGCCCCTCATCATGACAAGTGTTTCTAAATGTTTGTTGTTTTCTTTTTTTTTTTTTTTTTTTGGTGCAAGTATGATCTATCTGATTCTGTTACACGGTTTGGAGATCTTCATGTGATTTTATGAATATCCGTGTGTGTGTGTGTGTGTGTGTGTGTGTGTGTGTGTGTGTGTGTGTGAGGCAGGAGGGGGGATGCTACCTCCTATGACAAATTTTGAGGGTCACATGTCCAAAAATCAATCACCATTGTTATTTACCTGTCTCATTGCATGAGCGCCCACTATCTCCTCGTAGTCAGTGTTATCATTGTCAATTTTGGCATTGAACACTCCATCATAACTTGCACATCCTTAGGTTGTTGTTTATCTAAAAATGTATGTAACTCTTGATATAATTAACATGTATTATCATTATCTGCATGGTCTGTGTATGACATTAAATAATACTGAACCTAATGTCTTGCGAGTGTCATACAACTGGACCACATAGCCGCCCACCAGAACATCAGAGAGGGCGCTAATATTGGGTACAAGTTCGAAATTAAAATCGTAAGACTGAATTGTTTTTAACCTTTCAATTATATTATCACTATTACATTTAATCTCCGAGTTTTAAAAAAATCTATCTTGTTTCTCCCTCATGTTATCAGCCACGCCCTTTTTGGCAGAGGTATGAACTAATGGTTTAAATAGTATCATTTTGCATCGACGTTTTTACATTTAAAAAGTCTCTATAGCTCAGCTGGTGGAGCACTCGCTACACACGCAAAGGGACCGAGATCGATCTTGAGTGAAGTCGAGATTATTTTTCTGACTCTCCTGTCTATCCAACAGTGATTGGGTAGTTGGTTCTGTTACATCTGATGAAAAGTACATAGCGATAGACTCCCGTCCTATCCAAAAGGTAGCAAGCAATTGCTATTGTCCGTTTCAGCCTATAGAAGCCTGAATAAACTCCGACACCACGTGCCTAATGGGTCTGAATATCTACCCTATACATTTATGCGTCACTGGAATATGGAATGAGATTAGCGGAAGAGTAGCGTCCCTTAATTGGACGTCACCCATAGTCTGTGACGTCACCGGTGGAAAAGTTATTAGAGAGAGAACGGCATGTTAATTGTGCGCATGCGTCTCTCGTCCTCGCGGTTGCTTAATGTTTTTTTGCCCAGCTGTAAGTAAACAAAATAGAATAGAATAGAATAGAATTCCCTTCATTCATCCCATAGGGGAAATTGTCTTTAGAGTCTTTTCCAAGGGAAGACTGGAATAACCCAGGCGTTAGCGCAAACTGAACTAGGGCGAAGTGACTTGCTCAAGGCCATACAGCGCAGCGGGTAATCGAACTCGGTACCTTTCGGGTACGAAGCAAAGACCATACCGCTGAACTACGCATATTATCTGAAGAGTTCAGTTTTAAGAATATTCATTGTACGCCCTGGCGTTTTGGGATTGATAAGGTTTCCTAAAAAGTTATGGCTTTTTATTAATACATTAGTGGCCTACCCTGACAATAAAGTAACAAGTATTCGGTTAATATTATAAGGTTCAGTCCCATATGTTATTCACTTGAAATGACTGGTCACATTAGTCCTATATCGGTCCCAACCGACGTGTATATATTAGCAGGTCCGAGTACCCAAATTATTATGGGCTCATTGTTGTATTGGAAATATTTTCAAACCAATGCAAAATAATTGTCCATTATAATCGCGTTCGGTTATCAGACCTGCTGATTTGTGTACCTAGGCCCAAACATTTATCATTTACCTGTATGTACTTTTGTACAATCTATTGTGTTTACCATTATTGACAAAGAGGATGTGACGTTCCCTATTAGATCTTTTCTGTTGATTACATTATTCAGCTATTTCGAAATCTACATTAAAGGACGAGATACAAAGGACGGTCTTAAACACATTTTCATAAATATCAACGTTAACTTAATAGTTCTCATATATTACTCCAAACACACTAACTCACACACACACACACACACATACATATATATATATATATATATATATATATATATATATATATATATATTTACATACACACACTCATATGCATATACATATATGCTTATTATCTCATCATAATCTTTCATATAAATTTAAAACTGGAATAAATTTATGATTGCCATCTACAACCACATTACCATTTTTGACATTTTTCATTGTCCAGATTAGCAAAAGTGCATTTTGTAAATTTGATAGGAGTGCCACACCATATCATATTAAGTTAAGGTTTGCACTTTTTGTGAAGGTCACAAATCGATTCTAATTTGATTAAGGGGGGGGGGGGGCAGGCGGTTCCTTGTATTTTTCTACCTGCTTTGTGTGCGATTGTTTTATACACACTTTTTCCATATCGTTATTATAAGACCACAAAGCCACGCCTAATTCTTTGTCCACATTAATAAGTGTAAATTATTCTGATTTCACTGCAACCTTTCATGAAGAATTTCAAGTACAGCCATAACTGAATATTTAATTTTATTATTGAAATAAGTTTAATGGAATGTAACCCTGTCTCTTTTTGTTTTTGAATACCATGTATACGTATCACCATCATTACATCACCGGCGCCTATCCCGTAAAAAATCGATCTTTTATACAGCGCAATATTCACTAAACATGCTCAAAGCGCTTTACAATGGGTCCCTGACCAACAGCAGCACGTAACATGTAGAACGAGACATGACGCCTTTTAGGCGATATTGCAATTTTTTCCGACATGAACAACGCTGTTAACGGCCCAGGTACTCATTTTACACCTGAGTACGTTGAGAGAATGTGAGTAAAGAACCTTTTCCAAGGACTCATCCATGCGCCGAGCGAAGCTCGAACCCAGGACCTTGCGAACCGGAAGCGAGTGTCATACCACAAGATCACATAGCCGCACAATTTAAACTACATCCATAAATGAATATTTTACATTTGAAATATGTTGAATGGAATGTCACCCTGTTTCTTTTTGTTTTTGAATATTATGTATACGTATCGCCATCATTACATTTGGTTAGATCTCTCTTTTTCCAACTAAAAAAGATTGCTTCCATTAGACGGTTCATATCTGAGGAGGTGACCAAGCACCTGGTTGTGTCCCTCGTACTATCGAAATTGGATTATTGTAATGCTCTGTTGTTTGGCGTTTCGCAATACAATCTGAAACGTCTTCAGATTGTCCAAAACAGCGCTGCCAGACTAGTATTCACGAAGCGTAGGTGCGACGCTGCCGGACCTCTACTTCATGACCTGCATTGGCTGCCTGTTGGGAAAAGAATTAAATTCAAAGCTAGTGTTTTAGTGTATCGTTGTCTAGAAGGTACTGCCCCTTCCTACCTTTCAGAACTAATTGAAAGATATTCAAAACCCGCCCCTTACGTTCGGCCAGTGATTCCACAAAACTAGTTGTCCCTCGAATTCGGAAAAATGCTGGAATGAGATCCTTTTCTCATTTCGGACCCTCTATTTGGAACGCCTTACCGCAGAGCATTCGTGAAAAAGAATCTTTGTCTATTTTTAAACGTTCGCTTAAAACATATTTGTTTCGATTTTAGTAGATGGTATGAGAAGCAAGATAGGTTTGGTTTGTGTTGTGTGTTGTGTTGTGTGTGTGTATGTGTGTGTGTGTGTGTGTGTGTGTGCTTGTGTGTGTGAATGAGTATGTTTCAGCCAAAGTAATTTGTAATTTAAGCGCTTAGAGTCTGGTGTCTCGGAGTTATAGCGCTATATAAGTTTTCAGCATTATTATTATTACA
>NC_088366.1:17286621-17289121 GCF_034508935.2 Berghia stephanieae | reverse complement strand
TACGAGATAGATAGAACGACGATGACGTCACTCAGGTCTTTGTCATTGTTTTTTGCCATCCACGTTTATGAGTAATTCTCACTTCAAAAGACTATAAAGGTTCGTGGTTACACATAGGTTTGTGTGTTGGTCCGTTATACTTCCGGATGGCAATGTTGTGAGCATATTAGCCAAGCGCTTATTATCCATGATCTCGAACAATTGTTTATTAGTCCTTAGCTAATTACACATCATGGGTACTGGACAACCATACAGGTCCCTCGAACCAGGCACTCCCAGTTCAGGTTGTTTTTGTTTTTTTTCAATTGATATGAATGGCATTTTTATGTGTGCAATAATTCACTAATTCTCTAATACGGCAAAGGCGCCGGTGATACGTATATATAATATTCAAAAACAAAGAAAAACAGGGCGACATTCCATTCATTATATTTCAAATATAAAATATTCATTTATGGATGTACCTTGTTTAAATTGTGCGGCTATGCGGTCTAGTGGTATGACACTCGCTTTCGGATCGGAAGGTCCTGGGTTCGAGCCTCGCTCGGCGCATAGTTGAGAACTTGGAAAAGCCTCTTGACTCACATTCTCTCAACGTACTCAGTTGAACAATGAGTACCTGGGCCGTTAACAGCGCTGTTTATGTCGGAAAAAATTGCAATATAGCCTAACTGGCGTCATGTCTCGTTCTACATGATACGTGTTGCTGTTGGGCATGGACCCCTTGTAAAGCGCTTTGAGCATGTTTAGTGAATATTGCGCTGTATAAAAGATCGATTTTTTACGGGATAGGCGCCGGTGATGTAATGATGGTGATACGTATACATGATGCTCAAAAACAAAAAGAGACAGGGTTACATTCATTAAACTTATTTCAATAATAAAATTAAATATTCAGTTATGGCTGTACTTGAAATTCTTCATGAAAGGTTGCAGTGAAATCAGAATAATTTACACTTATTAATGTGGACAAAGAATTAGGCGTGGCTTTGTGGTCTTATGATAGGGCTCAAAAGTCGTGACGTCACTTCCCTCGTAATGACGCATAGTAACTTAGTAACTGGTTCTAAACTATCGGAACAATGGCGGACCTCTTTATGAAATACTTCTTCAAAGAGCATAAAAGTGTATCAGAGGAGAAAAACATTATAAATCTGATCATGTTTTGACTTTTATTCATTCTGATCACATGACAAGTGAAAAAGTTCTAGCCAGCATGAAGAATAAAAAGTACAGATTTTCTTTGTTTAGAACCAAGCTGCTCGTTGCTGGGCGGACGTGACATCAGACTAATGAATCATATTACGATATGGAAAAAGTGTGCATAAAACAGTAGCACACAAAGGAGGCGGGAAAATACAAGAACCCCCCCCCCCCCCCAAAAAAAAAAAAAACACACACAAAAAACAACAAAAAACAGATTGGAATCGATTTGTGACCTTCACAAAAACTACAAACCATATGTTATGGTGTGGCACTCCTATCTAATTTACAGTTTGAACTTTTGCTAATCTGGACAATGAAAAATGTCAAAAATGGTAATGTGGTAATAGATGGTAGTTCTAAATTTATTCCAGTTTTAAATTTATATGCAAGATTATGATGAAAAAATAGGTATTATATATGTATATGCATGTATGTGTCTGTATGTGTGTTTGGATTAACATATGAGATCTGTTAAGTTAGTATTGGTATTTATAATACTGTTATTAAGACCATCCCTAGCATATCGTCCTTTAATCTTTTAATGTAGACTTTGAAATAGCTGAATAATGTAATCAGCAGAAAATATCTAAAAGAAAACGTCACATCCGTTTTGTCAATAATGGTAAACAAAGTAGAGTGTACAAACGTACATACAGGGAAATGATAAATGTTGTGGCCTAGGTACACATATTAGCAGGTCTGATAGCCGAACACGATTAATTATAGCCTGTATTAACACTGTTATAATGGACAATTATTTTGCATTGGTTTGAAAGTATTTCCAATACAACAATGAGCCCTTAATAATTTGGGTAATCGGACCTGCTAATATATACACGTCGGTTGGGACCGATGTAGGACTAATGTGACTAGTCATTTCGAATCAGTAACATATGGGACTGAACCTTATAATACTAACCGAATATTTATTACTTTATTGTCAGAGTAGGCCACAAATGTATTAATAAAAAACCATAACTTTTGTGGAAACCTTATCAATCCTAAAAAGCCAGGGCGTACAATGAATATTATTAACTGAACCATTCAGTCATTCAGATTTATGCGTGGCTCAGCGGTACGGTCTTTGCTTCGTACCCGAAAGGTACCGAGTCGATACCGTGCCTGTATGGCCTTGAGCAAGTCACTTCGCCCTAGTTCAGTTTGCGCTAACGCCTGGGTTATTCCAGTCTTCCCTTGGAAAAGACTCTAAAGACAAGTTCTCCTATGGGATGAATAAAGGGAATTCTATTCTATTCTATTCTATTTTGTTTACTTACAGCTGGGAAAAAAAACT
>NC_088366.1:17271621-17279121 GCF_034508935.2 Berghia stephanieae | reverse complement strand
GTCTTTCCCGCTTTAAAAGGCAATGTTAGTGCCTCTAAAAACATATCAATTTGATCCAAGTTTCACAAGTCTTGCTGTGATTGCAGTTCTAACCATCTGAACCATCCCGACATTGTACCGTTAGGAAAAGATTGGTCACATATATACATGCGGGACTTTGATTTTAAACATAAATTAATATTATTAACTTTTTTTTTTATAAGAACCTGTGGTGTTTGACTTCAGTATTTATTTAATCAAGTCTTTATTTTGTGTTGGAAAATCAGTGGAGAAATTCGAATGAACTAATATCGGTAAATCATTGAAGGCATGGAATGGGGATCATTCATTGACCAATCCCTGTTATTATGAATGACTGAAGATGATGAATACGATTCAGTAGTCTGATGTCACGCGCCCGGCAACGGCGGCCATCTTGGTTCTAAACAAAGAAAATCATTACTTTTTATTCTTCATGCTGGCTAGAACTTTTCATTCCCTTTTCGTATGCCTTGTGATCAGAATGTGTAAAAGTCAAAACATGATCAAATTTATGGGTTTTTTTTTCCTCTGGAAACGCTTTTATGCTCGCCGGAGAAATATTTCATACGGGCGTCCGCCATTGTTCCGATAGTTTAGAGCCAGTGTTACTAAGTTACCATGCGTCATTAGGAAGGAAGTGACGTTACGACTACTGAATCCTATTAGTTCTCACTAAACATTTTCTCAATCAAACTAAATAAACGTTTAAGTTGGCACACAAATAGAATGGTTAGATTTCTTATCCATGGACACAACACTAGACCCGTGTTTTTTTTTCTAACATTGTCACCCATTAGCCCATTAGTTGTGCGGCTATGTGGTCTAGTGGTATGACACTCGCTTTCGGATCGTAAGGTCCTGGGTTCGAGCCTCGCGCTCGGCGCATAGTTGAGTCCTTGGAAAAGGCTCTTTACTCACATTCTCTCACATGCCACATCTCCATGCATCTCGGTTCAGCGCATCATCTTCCTCCAGGCCCAGTTCTTTCATATCATCCTTTACCTTATCCCACCATCTAGTCTTTGGGCGTACCTTTTTCCTCTTTCCCGCTATTTGTAAGTCCAATACTTTCCTTCCCACGTACTCCATCTCTCGTCTCTTTACATGTCCGAACCATTTCAATCTATCTTCTCTCATCTTTATTGATACAGTCTTCTTATCATTATTTTTGAAAAACTACAACTTTAACAGATAAAAATGTGGAAACCGCAATACGCTTCAACAGTCTTAACGTCACTTCCCTCGTAATGACGGATGGTAACTTAGTAACTGGCTCTAAACTATCGGAACAATGGCGGACGCCCTTATGAAATATTTCTCCGACGAGCATAAAAACGTTATATAAATATGATCATGTTATGACTTTTACGCATTCTGATCACAAGACATATGAAAAGTTCTAGCCAGCATGAAGAATAAAAAGTACCGATTTTATTTGTTTAGAACCACGATGGCCGCCGTTGCTGGGCGACGTGACATCAGACTATTGAATCTAATTATCGTAGTTCCAATGGAGCAGAGAAGTCGTGACGTCACACCTTTTTCCTCTTCCAGTTCCAACCTTTTTTGAAGTGTATATGCAACCAGTCATTCGGAGAATTAACAATGAATAGGCTACATACTGAATCATGCCGTGGCATAACTATTTTAATAGCTGGATCTATAGACGAATTGTTAGAATAGGATTCAACAGTCGTGACGTCACTTCCCTCGTAATGACGCATAGCAACTTAGTAACTGGTTCTAAATTATCGTAAAAATGGCGGACGCCCTTATGAAATACTTCTCCGACGAGCATACAAAAGTGTATCCAGAGGAGAACAACATAAATATGATCATGTTTTGACTTTTATACAATCTGATTACATGACATATGAAAAAGTTCTAGCCAGCATGAAGACTAAAAAGTCTACCGATTTTTTTATTTTTATTTTTTTTTGTTTATTTAGAACCAAGCTGCTCGTTGCTGGGCGGACGTGACATCAGACTAGTGAATCCTATTACGGGGCGTAAAAGAGCGAGGATGGATTATCTTTTTTGACCACGGGCTTTTAGTTAGGCTATAAAAATAAGATTCTATCACTCTGAAGCCAGAAGATTAATTACGCAAGTTATGGACCCAGTCCTCTGGAAGAGTGGTTTTACACTTCAAATGAGATTGGAACCAGTTTTTGACGTCCCTATAGTTATTTTAATTGTGCAAAGTTGCATCCCTGTTCATTTAACTCACTCAGTCCTAACACCGACTTTATCCGTAGTATAACCCGGGTTACTTTTAGCCCCTTGCCTATTTATTACATTTTTCTGAGATAAATTATAGGCGTAGTATCAAAGCTAATGTTCTCAGGTTTTGTATGTTAATGATAGTTGATTAAAAATATCTATGCATCTGCTCATTTTAATACATTTTTGTCCAATTTTGAAAAATAGCAAAAATCTCAATGATTGAGTGAGTTAAACGGTAGATCATTCACCAACTGACTGACTGTAATAATTTAACCCTTGCTTAAACGGACGAGGGAAATTCAGGCCCAATAAGCCTAGCCTAAATAGCTCTAATTAATAACTACGTTACTCTTCAGTGGACAGTGTGCGTATACGTAACTTTCAACGGGACTAAGTACAACCCAGCTGTGATTGTTATCTGTAATCGACACAATTATCATGTCAGCCGCATTATTACAGTATTGTTATTATCATTATGTATTATTATTAATTAATATTATTATTATTATTATTATTATTATATTATATTATTATTATTATTATTATTATTATTATTATTATTATTATTATTATTATTATCATCATATTATTATTATTATTATTATATTAATTATTATTATTATTATTATTATTATTATTTATTATTTTATTATTATTATTATTATTATTATTATTATTATTATTATATTATTATTATATTATTATTATTATTATTATTATTATTATTATTATTATTATTATTATTATATTATTATTATTATTATTATTATTATTATTATTATTATTATTATTATTATTATTATTATTATTATTATTATTATTATTATTATTATTATTATTATTATTATTATTATTATTTTTATCGTCATCAATATTATTATTATTATTATATTATTATTATTATTATTATTATTATTATTATTATTATTATTATCATCATCATTATTATCGTCATCAATATTATTATTATTATTATTATTATTATATTATTATTATTATTATTATTATTATTATTATTATATTATTATTATTATTATTATTATTATTATTATTATTATTATTATTATTATTATTATTATTATTATTATTATTATTATTATTATTATCATTATTATTATGAGGGCTATTAAGCGTTTAAACACAAAAGGAATTCTATCCATATCATTGATCTTACTTACCAAATAGTTTTTGTATAAACTCTAGATTTGACCGTCTTTACCCTAGGCAGCAATATCATTGCGCGAGTCAGGCTTCAGTTTAAATTCCTAACAGCATAATAACCACTGCTCTCTCGGAGAAAATGATAATTATTTATCATGTAAGGTTTCGTATAATTAAAATCAAGTTCTGTCTCCAGTGGTATAACCTGGATTTTATCATCGTCACATTCATACACGTATAATAAGACCCTCTGCATTGGATACATTTTAATAATAATAATGATGATGATGATGATGATGATGATGATGATGATGATGATGATGATGATGATGATGATTATGATAATGATGATGATGATAAAGATAACAATAATAACATTGATAATAATAATAATAATAATAATAATAATAATAATAATAATAATAATAATAATAATAATAATAATAATAATAATAATAATAATAATAATAATAATAATAATAATAATAATAATAATAATAATAAATAATAATAATAATAATAATAATATCACCATCATCATCATCATCAACATCATCATCATCACCATCATCATCATCATCATCATCATCATCATTATCATCATCATCATCATCTTCACATCATCATTACACAATCCCAGGTATTGATATGTTTGTCTTGTTATCATTAGGGATAGGGATAGGGTTGAAGTTGTGACGAACGATTTTCTCTCTCTTATGATTTCTTTATCATTCGTCAGCGTCTCATTCAAAACCACTTGAAATTGAGTGTGGACAACAATATTTGCGAAGGGAAATTGACACTTTGAGTTCAAAACACTCAGAACATGGAGAGTTGTATTCGACAGTTAAGCTAATTAAACATACACTCTTCGAACCCATTGTATAACGGACTGCTAGACCCGACCACTCATTTTCCGGCTTAGGCTTATTAATCTGTTCAATTGTCTGCCCATTGTCTGCATATCTCCTGCTAATTACCCTTTCCAAACAAGACCCCAACGTGTGTTTATGCCCTGAGGTTCTCATCCCTGTCAAGAGTAGCTAAAATTGCAATCAATATTCTAGCTCTCCGTTCTTTAATTCCCAGTTGTTAATCAAAAGCATCTGAATATCATTGGCTATCTAAATAGGAACATGTTTTCTGATTGGCTATCCCCAAAATCGGTTGGCGTGTCCACATTTTACAAAACCAAATTCATCTCAGAACCGAATCACACTCACAATAAGAATCCCAAGGAAGAAGGACCAATTCCTTAACTTCAAACTTGTAAAAAGTTCAACTATCTCTAGGTTGAAGGTAAAATTATTACTGGTTAACTTATTCAAAGGGACGAGATATTACTGTGAATTCAATGTTTAACCTACCATTGCTATTATCATTTGTGTATATTTTATTTGTGCTTTATTCTATGGATGGTCGTAAGTTGAAATGCTTGTACAAAACTATATCTATATGTATATTATACTATAGTTAACATTTGTTTATGATCTATGCTATTATATTCAATATGTATATGGCATGATGTCTGTACTCCACCGCCAATCCACGGCCACACATCAAAACACAATTATAAGTTACAAACCATAAAATACAAGGGACATAACCCCGTTAAATTCTCATCGTGTAGGATAGCTCAACTGGCAGTTGATGCTTGATACCAATGCAATAACTGTAACCATTATCATGGAGTTATTGCTTCTCCTTGCCTTTGGTCGGCAAATTAAAGCTATTATGATGTGTCGCTCAAGGACGACCCGGTGGCGAAAGACAAATAGATTTGGCTCGAAGACCTTTTTGTTTTAACTCTTAATAGAAGGTCCTTGCCTGGCACCCAGTCCTTGCCCAATCCTTGCCTAATTGTCAATCCCTGATGTCAGTCCTCGCCGACACCAGAACCTTCCTGTCAGCCCACAAACACAACACACTGTTGTGAAGTCAAGAAAACCCGGGAACCAGGAGCCACCCTTGAACAAGCTGATACATTCACCAATCAAGCAAGCCGACTGAATAAAGATAAGCCAACCGGGCTTATACCATTTTCAAATGCACTTTCCATAGACATAGACGATTTAAAATAAATAGATAAATAAATAAATAAATAATAAACTAGATCCAACAATTAGAGCTATTCTTCCTGATATTAAATAAATACTTATTCTCTCCATCTTTTCCTGTAACAATCAAATTAAACTTATGTATAGAATTGTTATTATTGTATTAGGCGTTATTATTGTCTTGACTCACTTGTATTAATACAATTAGTTATAAGGGACCCTAAAACTATTCTCAATCACCCCTAGATTAAACCTGAGACGTTTGTGGTGTATGTTTAGTGGCGCAGCGGGTAACGAGAGCCATAGCGCGCATACTGGTTCGAACCCAGACCATTGAGCTTATCGGTTGGACTCGAACCCACAAAAAAAACACAAACCCCGCCACAAAAGTCAGTGTGACTTTATAAGAAATTAACCCCTAGACTACTCTATTTATTTGTATCGTCTTTTCATGTCACAGAAATTAGGCTACTCCCGCTCCTCCTAGCTCTTTGCTGGGTGGTCGAGAGCGCTAAACTCAGGAAGAAAAGGGATGCGGACTTCAATCCTCTCAAACTGGTAGTGGACAAGATGAAATTCCCGATGAAAAAGAATTTTGATATCAGAGGGTTCACACAGGAGGAGAAAGATAATCTGGTCCACATCCACAACGCTTATAGAAGTCTTGTAAGGCCT
The DNA here is from genome assembly GCF_034508935.2 of Berghia stephanieae. Classification (NCBI taxonomy): domain Eukaryota; kingdom Metazoa; phylum Mollusca; class Gastropoda; order Nudibranchia; family Aeolidiidae; genus Berghia; species Berghia stephanieae. The sequence goes on along the minus strand of NC_088366.1, from coordinate 17,272,981 downwards.
CAAGCCGCAGATATGATCGAAGTGGTAAGAGAGCTTTTTTTATATTATGTAAAACAGAAAAGTCGTTGTTAAATAATGGAAATATTAGTGGATAACCCGCAATATTTGTGGAGAAATAAAGGCTGTCACAAACAGGCACTCATCTATTTCACTAATTATGCTCCTGTATTGCAGAAATTAACATAGGTGAGACGAATCCTGTGAGCTATCAAAACTAGAGGTGCCTAAATGAGCCAGTAAAATGGAAAGAAAAATAAAGTGAGTAATTGTGACTCCATTCATTTGCATTGTTTCCACATTTGACAAAATGTGATATTTTGTAACCTTACCTTGCTTTTTGTCTCTCGACGAAGGCCAATGGCCGAAACGTTGTTTGTTTCGTGGTGTTCCCTTATATATGAGTCACATTTACTCACTTTATTTTTCTCTCCTGTGAGCTATCGAAGATCAAAATCGATCCGGTACTGACGTCTGTAGGTGCGCGAAAATGAATCTGTAATCTCACAACAGTGTGGCCAGTTGGCGAGTCCCAATATCAAATGACCTAACATCATGAGTACCGTCATTATGCCCTATCAGATTTTATAAATAACTTTATGTCAACGGGCGATAGAATTTCCATTAATTAGAAATAAAAAGGTATACAAGTTACTCGATTATCAATATGTGAATAATAGTTTTATAATTCTTTTAGATTAGCCAGTATTTATGAGCACGTCGGCAAAAAAATTAACATGGTCTATACAATTTTGACCCCAAATTTAATATTTTTCAAAGAATAGATGTATATAGATTACTAGATATAGATGAGCTTTTGCATGGAAGCAGCCTGCTATGCACCCTTTATATTGCTCTCCGCCAGCCTATATAGAACAATATTGCCATGTCATACATTATTCATAGCCAAGGCATTTTACTTGTAAGTAGCATTCTTAAAATATCCATCACTGAATACTAATTTACGCCTGGGAACGTTTACCACTGCTACATTGCTTGTTCTTGTTACAGGATGAAACAAAATACATCTGGACCACTGACACCACTTCTTCTTCTTCTTCTTCTTCTTCTTCTTCTTCTTCTTCTTCTTCTTCTTCTTCTTCTTCTCCTTCTCCTTCTCCTTCTTCTTCTTCTTCTTTTTCTTCTTCTTCTTCTTCTTCTTCTTCTTCTTCTTCTTCTTCTTCTTCTTTCTTCTTCTTCTTCTTCTTCTTCTTCTTCTTCTTCTTCTTCCTCTTCCTCTTCTCCTCCTTCTCTCCTCTCTCTCCTCCTCCTCCTCCTCCTCCTCCTCCTCCTTCTCTTCTCTTCTTCTTCCTTCTTTTTCTTCTTCTCTTCTTCTTCTTCTTCTTCTCTTTTTCTCTCCTTC
>NC_088366.1:17144121-17264121 GCF_034508935.2 Berghia stephanieae | reverse complement strand
TTACCACAATGACTAATGATAATGATAATATAAAATAGTAATAATAATGATAATGATATTAATAATAATAATAATAATAATAATAAATAATAATAATAATAATAATAATAATAATAATAATAATAATAATAATAATAATAACAATATGACCCCTACTACTACTACTACTACTACTACTACTACTACTACTACTACTACTACTACTACTACTACTAACTACTACTACTACTATTACTACTACTACTACTACTACCACTACTACTACTACTACTACTACTACTACTACTACTACTACTACTACTACTACTACTACTACTACTACTACTACTACTACTACTCCGACTACTTCTACTGCCACCATCACCACCGCCACCACTATCACTATTATCAAATTACATAACATTGTCATTTCAGAACGATCCAATGGAGAAGCTGTTGTAAGTACCTAAATATTGTCTTGTTTCTCGTTACCACTCCTTTTTAAAGACATTCTTTTGTCTTACTTTATCTTTAAAAGATTTACTCCATCATGATGTGTTATATCCTGCTATATCCTATTACTATTTCTCTCAGCAAGAGGAACTTTACGGTACTAGGAACAGATTATGTATATAGGCTTATTAATAGGTGCGAAAATGTTGTAGATCTGTGAATGTTTGTATCCAATATATATACACACAATTATCTCAGGAAATGATTTTCAATACCTTCTAAGTCTGTTTTTCATCAATTAGAGTTAGAGAAAACTGATTTTCCAATCATATATTTGATGAGATACAAAAAGGAAAATACTCGTTCCAGGTTTGAGAGTGTTTGACATGCTGAGGGTCATTTTAATCGATATTTGAGGGACGAGTATTCAGGCCAAAATTTGAAATATTATGTGTTATTTTGTTTGTTTTTTTTTGTTCTTTTGTCGTTGGTTTTTTTTTCTTGTTGTTGTTGTTTTTGTTTTGTTTTTTTATTTTTGGTTTTTGTTTGATTTTTTGGGTGGTTTTTGGGGTATTTTTTGTTGTTGTTTTTTGTGGGTTTTTTTTTTTTGTTTTGTTTTTGTTGTTTGTTTTTGGAATAGCCGATGATAAAAGTGTTCTAATTTAATTTAGATTCACATAATCTTCGTCGTCCTCAATACATTGTAACGTTTACAATTTCAGCTGGAACCATCCCCCAATACAAGCTACTACAGCAAATGGCTTAAAGAGAAAGAAGAAAAGAAAAAGAAGAAGAAGAGGAACAAAGGTTAAAGGCCCAACCTGTCTAAAGAAGACAACAGACATCCGGATAATAACAACACAATAATCGGTTTTAAATTGTCGTGTTTACCCATTTTATTCATTCTCATTATTAAACAACAATAAATAAATATTGTAACAATAACGAAATATCCAATTGTATTCAATGAGTGTCTTTATCTTTATTCTTAACTCACTCAATTCTAGAGACTTTTGCTACTTTTCAAAATTGGAAAAAAAAATGTATTAAAAATGAACATGTGCATAGACAGTTTTATTCAACTATCATTAAAAGTACAAATTTACAACATTAGATTTGATATTACTCCTATAATTTGTCTCATAAAAAATGTAATAAATAGGCATGGGGTAAATGTAACCCGGTAAAAACTACGGATATAGTCGGTGTTAGGGTTGAGTGAGTTAAGACTGACCGGTGAACTTTTGATGACTTTACCGCTGGCCGTTTAGTTGGGGGGGGGGGGGGGGCATTTATTTATACTTTTAGATTGATTTGATTTGATATTTTAATTGAAGAATGAATAATTATACGAAACTTCACGCGTCATTTTCTTTTCTTTTTTTTTAACTTTATAAGTTTTCCCTAAATTGAATTCTTAACTTTATTTTGAATCAACATCAAATTTAAGTTTGGTCCCGATGAAATAGATAATAACAATACCCCAAAGAGAAATTTTTGGGGAAATCATCTTCAACTCAATACTTTAAAATTGGAAAATGCTGATAGAAAGCTTGAAAAAACCCTATTTGCGTTTAGTTGTTTTAACATAAACGGTCTACCTCGACGTTGATTATTTGCAGGTCTGATAACCCAATTCCTTATGGGCCCATTGTTGTAATGGAAATCTCAAAAAATGACGCAAAATTTTGTCCATTACAACAATGTTAAACTCAGCCCATTGTGGATTCGGATGACAGACTTGCATACATGTCTACCTCCATAATATTTTTTAATTAAACAAAAAGCACGCTCAACTTGGAAAATATCTAGTATGAACAAAAAAGAATACAAACAAAAAACAACTCATTAAACTCAGCAATTAAAATCATCAAAACGGAATTCTTGTGCGGCCCGGTGTCATTTATCCACGACCTGTACTTGTCTTTGGCTGAGAGCAATTAGGCTACAGAAATTATAATTTTGACTTGGCATAATAATATGATCTCTACAGTTTACAACAAACTGCTTAGTTTTTGACCACAGTCGTGAGCATGAGGTTTTGATTTGTACTTTTAAAAGTTGAATGGTGCCTGCAACGCTCTTTTGTTTTTGGTTTGTTTTTGTTGTAAATTTTTTATTTTTTTATTTGAGTTTTTCTTTTGCTTGTTGTGGGTTGTTTTTAAAAAAATATACTTTCGTTTGTTTTGTTTGTTTGTTTGTTTTTTTGGTGGGAGGTTGTTTACTTTTGTTTTGGTTTTTGTTGTCTTTTTTTTAAATGGTGTTTTGTGTTTATGTTATTAAAAATTTTACGGTATTAGCTCATAATTACATAACGGAGAGATTATTTACAATGAAATAAATATATCCCAAAACTAACTCTATAAATGTGACTGTTACCCTCTCGGCAAATGACTCCAGCAAGGGTCAGGACAAGACCAAGTAATCCCTTTCCAAGACAAAGACAGAGAGCAACTCAGAAAACAGATATTGGGGAATAGAAGACATAGCAAGTGGCTTTCTGTCCACCATGGGATGTCGAAAGACACCACCCAGTTACTCGTATAATCTCTCACCACACTCGAGTGTAAAACGAGAACCTAGTCGGTAGCAACGTTGTCTGTCTAAAAAATATAACAGTTCCTTACAGGTGTCAAATCTTCTTCTATATTTTGTTAGATGTTGCGTCTGGGATGTCAAAAGACCCCACCCAGTAACTCATATAATCTCTCACCACACTCGAGTGTAAAACGAGAACCTAGTCGGTAGCAGCAACGTTGTCTGTCTAAAAAAATATTACAACAGCTCCTTACAGGCGTCATACTTCGTGGGACCCCTTGTAAAGCGCTTTGAGACAACAAATGGATATAGTTCAAAATATCAAGCTCAAGCTTTGTCTAAAACGATAGTGAAATCAATGGATTGATGACCCGTATAAAATGGAAATCATAAAAAATAACTTTAAGCAGACAAAACAATTTTGTATCACATACTTTATTCATCCTTAAAATCGTATTTCTCACATATTATCGTTTATAATATATTGGTATCGATACCAAACGTGTGATGGCGATATGTTTATTTGGTTTTTGTGGTGGGGAAAAAAATGGGGGGGGGGGGGGGGGGCATTTGCAACATTCTTAGATCATTTCAACGCCAATAGAAAGGACGGAATGAGATCTAGCTGGGAAAAAAAGTAGGACAAATGGTACGGTACTTTTGTTTGTTTTTAGGGGTTTTACGACGCTAGCGATACTTGTAGGTCATTTCAGCGCTAGTAAAATGGAAGCTTGTCGGGGAAAGTTTGTAGATTAGAAGTTTAAAAACACCACAGAAAAATTCAGACAGAGAGGATTAGTTCAAATAGGGAACAGATCATTCCACGACAATTCAAACAATGTGCCTATTTTGATGTTAGCTAAAAGTCTCACTCAGGCACAAGCAAAGTATCCCGTTGTGAAGGATACATGGGAATGTTTACAAAGTACAATAAATCATTTTAAAACACTATTATAGTACATAACAGAGATAAGCTCTCTTTGTTTTTCTTTTTAATGGGTTTACAGCGCTTGCAACAGATTTAGGTCATATCAGCGCCAGTAAAAAGGAAGAAAATTGGACAGTGAAAGGAATCTAGATGTACAATATAAAGGACTGGAGGAAAAAAAGCACGACAAAGGGGAGTGGTTCAAATAGGGAACATATGTAGATTCCACGAGCACACGGTAATTGTACTTAGTTTGAGATCACCTAAATGTCTTACTCAAATATCAGAGCAAGATCCCATTAAGAGGAATACACTCATATGCTTACATCATACATTCAAAATAACATAACAATACATAACAGAAAATGTTTTTTTTTTTGTTTTTTTTTTTTTTTAAAGGGTTTTACGGCGCTTGCAACACATGTAGGTTATATCAGCGCCAGTAAAAAGGAAGATAATGGGATGGTAAAAAGTTCTAGAATTACAATTAAAGCACCCAGGAAAACGTAAGACATAGGGGAACTGGGAACAATATGGATCAGATATAGATTCCAAGAGCATACCACCAATTACTTAGTTTGAGGTCACCTATAAGTCTCATCCGGACACAAGTACAAAATCCAACAAAGAGGAATACACTTAAATGCTTACATTATACATTAAAAATAACAAATATAATAATACATAACAGAGAGATGATTAACAAGGAAAAAATATCATCTCCCAAAACAATAACTATGCATTTGACTGTTTCCCTCCCAGTCAGGACTCCGACGAGGGCCAGGAAAAAAACAAGTAATCTCATTCCAAGACAAAGACAGAAAGCATGTTGGAAAACAGATATAAGGGGATAGAAGACACAGTATGTACCTCCCTGCCCACTATGGGAGGTCAGTAACAGAAAAATTATTTACAAGAAAAAAAAAAAATAATTAAAAAAAAATAAAAAAAAAAAAAAAATATATATATATATATATATATATATATATATATATATATATATATATATATATATATATATATATATATATATATATATATATATATATATATATAATCTCCCAAAACAATAACTATGCATTTGACTGTTTCCCTCCCAGCCAAGCACTACGGCCAGGGCAAAACCAAGTAATCTCATTCCAAGACAAAGACAGAAAGCAAATTGGAAAACAGATGTAGGGGGATAGAATGCACAGTAAGTGCCACCCTTCCCACTATGATAGGCCAGGAACCCCACTCAGAGAGATATGATTTACAAGGGTAAAATATCATTTTTTTAAAAAAAGATACTATACATTTGAATGTCTCCCTCCCAGCTTAGGATCCCCACAAGATCCAGGATAAAATAACCGAGCAATCTCATTGAGATTCTCAATCATCCAAGACAGAAAGCAAAATGGAAAAGGAAAACAGATATGGGGGATAGAAGACACAGCAAGTTACCTCTCTGCCCACCATGGAAGGTCAGAAGACCTCATTCAGGACAAAGGCGACGAATTAATATGATACAAGGGAATCCGCATAAACTCAACATTCTTAGAGTCAACTTCTGCTTAAAGGCAACACATTTTGTTGGTCCCAAATTTTCTATTCTTTATCTAAGCGTGTTCCCTGTCCAGAGAAAGAACAAAACCTAGTAACCCCATTTTTTTAAAAGGGTTTTACGGCACTTGCAATACATTTAGGTGTAATATCAGCACTAGTAAAAAGGAAGAAAATTTGATAGTAAAAACATTCTAGATGTACAATTAAAAGAACTTGAGGAAAAAAAGTAAGACATAGGGGGAAAATTGTGCAAATAGGGAACAGATGTAGATTCCAAGAGCACACTTTCAGTGTACTTACTTTGAGATCACCTAAAAGTCTCACCCAGACACAAACACAAGATCCCATTAAGAGGAATACACGCAAAGGTTTACAAATCATATGTTAAAAATAATAAATAAACAACAGTGCATAACAGAGAGATGGTTTGGTTTTGTTTTTAAGGGTTTTACGGCGCTTGCAACACATTACGGTTATATCAGCACCAGTAAAAAGGACGAAAATTGGATAGTAACAAGTTCTAGAATTACAATTAAAGCACACAAGAAAAGGTAAGACAAAGGGGAATTGGTTCAAATAGGAAACAGATGAAGATTCCAAGAGCACACTATAAAAGTACTTAGTTTGAGATCACCTAAATGTCTCACCCTGACACAAGCACAGGTCTCCACTAAGAGGAATACACTCAAATGTTTACAAATCATATATAATACGTAAACAAAACATAATAAAGGACATAAGAGAGAGATGATTTACAAGGAAAAAAATATCATCTCCATACATTTGACTGTTTGACTGTCTCCTTCCCAGCTAGAGTATCCAGGGCCTGGACAAAACCAAGAAGTCTCATTCCAAGACAAAGACAGAAAGCAAATTGGAAATCAGATTTTTGGGGATAGAAGACATAGCAAGTACCTCCCTGCCCACTATGGGAGAACAGAGAGATGATTTACTGGAAAAAATATCATCTCCCAAAACTATAAATATACAATCGACTGTTTCCCTCCCAACCAAGGACTCCGGCCAGGGTCAGGACAAAACTAAATAATCTCATTCCAAGACAAAAACAGAAAGCAATTGGAAAATAGATACAGCGGGATAGAAGACACAGCAAGTACCTGCCTCCCTGCCCACTATCATGGGAGGGTGGGAACGCAACCCAGTAACCCCATTCTAAGACAGAGACAGAAAGCATGCTGGAAAACAAGTGATCTTCGTGTCCAATATGGGAGGTCAACAGACCCCACCCAGAGATGGTCACTGTCATCTTGTTTCAAAATATGTGCGGAATAAAGAAAAATTAAAAACAAACAAAATTAAAATCCAGGCAAAACTTTTATCTCTTAAATGGAATTGCAAAGCTTGTATATATTTCCCCAGTGCCGTTGATGATGACGATGACAATGATGATGATGATGATGATGATGATGATGATGATGATGATGATGATGATGATGATGATGATGATGATGATGATGATGATGATAAAAAGGATTTTGTTTGATTTTTTTAGAAAAATCATGATTCCATAACAATCCCGAGATTCTTTGAAGCGTTCATCACGCAATGAAAAATAACCACCTGAAAAATCATGTCAATAACATTGTACAAAAACAGATTAATTCAACTTATGAGATCATCAATATCGCTAAGATGAAAAGATCTATCAGTTATTGCAATGGTAATTCAACAATCGGATAAATTTACAGGCATTGCTCAACAACAATAAGTGATACAAAGAAAGTGGTAACAAGATTACATCCGTGTATAAGAACAACAATAACAAAAAACATTGTTACAGCAATTAGGCATAGCCTTTGAAAACTCATAGCCTAACCCAAAATAATATTAAGTCCCTATTTCCAGATGACAGCGACACCAAAAGAAAGTAAATAATAATAAGTTGTTTTCTAGAGTTCAACTAAATGGGACCATTTGGAATTCGATTCCTTGAAAACTACTTAAGTCGACTCCCTTTTCATTTTCTTTTGGTGATCGTTGTCTTGCATTGTGAAATAATTTCTAGGAAAGTGTTTTGTTGTTTTTAAGGGTTTTACGGCGCTTGCAACACATTAAGGTCATATCAGCACCAGTAAAAAGGAAGAAAATAGGATAGTAAAAAGTTCTAGAATTACAAATAAAGCACAAAAGAAAAGGTAAGACAAAGGGGAACTGGTTCAAATAGGAAACAGATGTAGATTCCAAGAGCACACTGTCAAAGTACATAGTTTGAGATCACCTAGAAGTCTCATCCACACAAGCACAGTCCCAACTAAGAGGAATACACTCAAATGTTTACCAATCATATAATATAATATGTAAACTAAACATAATACAATGCATAACAGAGAGATGATTTACAAGGAAAAAAATATCATCTCCCAAAACTATAACTATACATTCGACTGTTTCCCTCCCAGCCAAGGAACTCCGGCAAGGATCAGGACAAAAACTAAGTAATCTCATTTCAAGACAATGACAGGAAACAATTGGAAAACGGGTATGGGGGGATAGAAGACACAGCATGTATCTCCCTGCCCACTATGGGAGGTCAGGATCCCCACCCAGCAGGAAAGTGTCAGGCTATGAGTTAACAATGATTTCGGTCCCTCTAGCCCAATCTGGTATTATGTCAGATTGTTTTTGTTTTTTTGTTGTTTTTTTGTGTGTGTGTGCTTTAGGGTTTTACGGAGCTAGTCATTTATTTCCATGCTAGAATAAAGAAAGATGATGGAATAAACAAAAGATTTAAACATGGGTGAACGTCCAATGCTGTCTGTATCTTAATATAATATATAATAATAATAAAATAATAATCATAATTGCCTGACTCTATTTGTAAGTTCATTTTAATTTAAGGTGGCGGTACTTGTTTTTAAGTTAGCCTTTCAGGTAAACTGGCTTGACCAGGCAAATTGATCCCTTTAAACTTTCACCCCTCACCCGTGGATTTAAACTAGCATACAAACACTTATGAAAAGGTAAGACAAATGGTAGAAATGAAGTAGATCCAAAAGCAATCTATTCTTGTGTCTCGTTTGAAGCCTCCCTGCCCACTATGGGAGGTCAGGAACCTCACCCAGACATCACAACATAATACCAGATTTTGGTCACATTTCAATAAAAATTTGAAATTATGGAATCATAAATACTCTATACAAATTTCATACCAAACAAGAGTCAAGTTATCAACTTTTACAAGGAAATGAAACAATTAGCAATAACAGCATATAAATGTTTAAACACCTCTACCGTCCACAGGTAAAACCTAGTAACTGGTCCAAAGACACTTATGAGCTCAAAGAAGTTAACTTGCTGGGTTTTATTTCTGTTCAACCATTGCACACAAACAGCACAGTAATAAAAGTGATTGGAGATAACAGTTGTAACGCCTAGTAAATGAAAGTAAAGTGGTAAAACCTATAGAGATTGTGTTTTTATGTTTTAAGGGTTTTACGGCGCTTGCAACACATTTAGGTTATATCAGCGCCAGTAAAAAGGAAGAAAATGTGATAGTAAAAAGTTCTAGAATTACAATTTAGGCACCCAAGAAAAAGTAAGACATAGGGGAACTGGGAACAAATAGGGATCAGATGTAGATTCCAAGAGCATACCATCAATGTACTTAGTCTGATATCACCTGTAAGTCTCACCCAGACACAAGCACAAGATCCAACAAAGAGGAATACACTCAAATGCTTACATTTCATTATACATTAAAAATAACAAATTTAATAATACATAACAGAGAGATGATTTACAAAGAAAAAAAATATCATCTCCCACAACAATAACTACGCATTTGACTGTTTCCCTCCCAGCCAAGGACTCTAGCCAGGGTCGGGACAAAACCAAGCAATCTCACACCAAGACAAAGACAGAAAAGCATGTTGGAAAACAGATATAAGGGGATAGAAGACATGGTATGTACCTCCCTGCCCACTGTGGAGGTAGGGCCTATAGAGATTCAAACACTAGGTTTTACCTTTGTTTTTAAGGCAAATTTCCTCATGATACACCATCATACCAATCATGTACAGACTGTATAAGATATAATATCAAATATTCTCTTTAAAAAAAAAATAATAAATAAGATGAGAATATGAAAATATGATGAGTGGATAAAATATTTGTCAAATTTAAAAAGCTTTGAAGTCTGAGATATTTCCTCCCATGGCATTTCAACTTGTTTGAGTTACAGGTAATGCCTTAAAATATTTCCAAATCTACTGAGATTTTACCAATACGCTATATTGTGGAGTTCTCTCAAGTTCAAACTCATTTTTTTTAAATTAAAGAGTTACTGGGTTTTACCTTTGGGTGGTAGTTTTGTTTGTTTTTGTTTTTACGGGTTTTATGGCGCTCGCAACACATTTAGGTCATATCAGCACCAGTAAAAAGGAAGAAAATTGGAAAGTGAAAAGATTCTATATGTACAATAAAAACGGACTCGAGGAAAAATGTAAGACAAAGGGGAGTGGTTCAAATAGGGAACATATGTAGATTCCAAGAGCACACTATCAGTGTACTTCGTTTGAGATCACCTAAAATGTCTCACCTATACACTAGCACAAGATCCCACTAAGGGGAATACACTCAAATGCTTATATCATACATTCAAAATAACAAACCTAATAATACATAACAGAGAGATGATTACAATGAAAAAAATATCATCTCACAAAACTATGCATGACTGTTTCCCTCCCAGCCAAGCACTACAGCCAGGGCCAGGGCAAAACCAAATAATCTCATTCCAAGACAAAGACAGAAAGCAAATTGGAAAACAGATACAGGTGGATAGAAGACACAGTAAGTACCTCTCTGTCCACTATGGGAAGTCAGGAACCCCACCCAGTACTGAGATTTTTTTTTTTTTGTTTGTTGCTTTAGGTCTCTTCCAACACAATTGAGGTTATATGAGAGACCGCTGAAACAAAAAAACAAGCAATCTAACAAAAATAGTACAAATGTAAATCAAAATCATAACCTAAAGATATCATAAGCTAAATTATAAATAACCAAGAACAAACAGGCAGATTTACAGAAAGAAAAATATCCCCTGTCAAAAATACAATCACAAACCAAAGAAGCAGGATAGGCTAGTAAAGAGAAGAAGAAACGACATCACTATCGGATCGTACACCCATGCGAACATCATAGGTATATGATTCAAGGGTGATGCTCCCATCCAACCTACTGAGATTTTACCAATGCATTTATTGTGGAGGTCTCTCAAGTTCACCATAATACATTTCTGAATAAAATTCTTTTTTTTTTTTACTTAAAGAGTTACTAGGTTTTACTTTTGGACGGTAGACACTGCTCACTCCACGGTCATTAACATGCGACTGATGACTAGATATGACAAGTGTCTAGTTCTGAGCATCTTAAAGCATTTAATAACAAATCTGGTATGTACATCACAGGGATTTTTCTTTGGTCTCAACATTCATTTATGAACCATTTTATAATTTCTAGCTTCATTACAAAGTCGCATGAAACCAAAGTGAAAAATTAATAACCACAACAGTTGAATTTCCCATGATACACCATCAAGTGCAGACTGTATAATATATAATATCAAATATTCTCTTTTAAAAAAAACAAAAAAAACAACAAAACATGAAAAATAAGATGATATGAGTGGATAAAATATTTGTAAAATTTAAAAAGCTTTGAAGCCTGAGATATTTCCTCCCATGGCATTTCAACTGAGACATGCCATAGACAAAAGCAAAAATAAGCTCCCACGAGCAGTGCGGTATTGTTAATATAAATGTCTCTTTTTTTATAATGAATTCTCTTTTTTTTTAACATTTTGTCAAAATTGCGGGGAATTTAAAAGAAGACATAAGACTTGGAAGCACACAAACAAATGGACATATAATCACACAAAGACACATGCACACACATGGTGCTGACACACACACACACACACACACACACACACACACACACATGTGACAAATGACATGTTATATGAGTTATTAAATTATATTATATTAAAAATACATGTACACACTATATTGTATACAATGTGATACCAATGGCACATCCATAGTTATCTCTGCTTTAAAGGCACATCCTCATAGCTACACACATAAACGTTGTTGGTGTGTATCAACTGCCTTTCATTTAAAACATCATAAATTAATAGATTAAATATCTCCTTCTGCTCATTTTATGAATCAAAAGTAATGGTTAGTTCACACTAAATATCAAGCAAAAATTCAAAACATTAATACTTGTTTACACTGTAAATTACATACCTGTAAAAGCGTCTTAATGAAGCATCTGCTGTGCATATTTTGTTGAATTTTTTTAAAATATGCATTATTAATTTAAAATCAACATTGATAGCAGAGAAAAATGTAGAGCCAGATAATAAAGCAAAAATTTAACTTGCTAAGTAAGCGATATGTTTAGGATTTTTAAATGTAATTTTATGAATATTATATGAACATAAAAGTGAACTTTTATATAAGCAATATCCACTAAAAGTGCTCAAAGCACTTTACAATGGGTCCCTGACCAACAGCAACACATAACATATAGAACAAAGCATGACGCCTGTTAGACAATATTACAATTTTTTCAGACAGAGACAATGCTGTTAACAGCCAGGTACTCATTTTGGACCTGAGTACAGTGAGAGAATAAGAGTAAAGAGCCTTTTACAAGGACAAAACTATGCGCCGAGCAGGACCTTCCAATCCGAAAGCGAGTGTCATACCACAAGTTCACATAGCTGCACAGGCTAATATAAGCTAAAGCATGTTCTGTATGGTTAAAAGAGTTTAATATTGGTCAAAGTGTTATTAGTTTAAAATCAAAGGAAGCTCAGAAGCTTTAGCAAGCACTTTGAGCAAATTTAGTGATATTGCGCAAAATGAAAGCTCAGTTTTTTTTTAAATTCTATTTGTAATTTTCAATTTATTTCTTTTTAGGACCATTAAATTTTATACTCCTTACGAGCAAATGTTCTTTTACAGAGTGCGCTGTGCCCATAACACAGAAATGGCAAGGAAAATATATCAATGCTGGAGGTACAAAAATCACCGGATGGAAAAAACAAACATCTAAAGACCAACCTGACTCATCATTTATATGATAAGACATTATTTCTCTCTATTTATATAGCCACAAAATTTCCTTAAGTTTGTGCTGAACTTATCTAGATATTAACTCACTCAAGCCTAACACCAACTATATCTGTATTTGCACGGGTTACTTTTACCCCATGACTATTTATTACATTTTTCTGAGACAAATGAGAGGTGTAGTATCAAAGCTAATGTTTTAATTTCTACATGTTAATGGTAGTTGAATAAAACTATCTATGCAAAATGCTCATTTTTATACATTTTTTTCCAGTTTTGAAAAATAGCAAAAATCTCTAGGATTGAGTGAGTTAATGACCCTTTCGCTATTAAAATCATTAACCCTAACAGGACTTTTGAATCACGCAAATGAGTCTTTGACACAAGCGATGATAGATTGAGTACCTATCGGAAAGTTTGCCTCACTGTTTCCAAACTGGATAGACATGGTGGGTTTTTCAGAGCATTGACAAAGTTAGCAGTTTGTTATTGGTTTGAATTAAAATTCCAAATTTTGTTGTACGATGTACAGATAACCATTTGTATATATCTCTATTCAGTTTTTCACAATTCAAGATACAAATCCTGACAGGACTTCTAAATCACCACCCTGTATAATCAAAGAATCCATGACTTGAGAAAAATTCAGTCACAAATTGAAAGTTTCAAAGTTTCAAAAACTTAAAGTTTCAAAATATATTCGCTGAACATATACCCTTCCCTTCCCCCCCCCCCCCCCCCCCCCCCTCCCCCCCCCCCCCTTCCGTCCTCCTCCATTTCTTACTTTGGAAATCTGTTGACATCAAGATTGTTTAATTCCTCAATAACCCTCATTTATGTTTGACCCTCCCCACCCCTCTCCCCAATTCTGATACTCTCTTCCATCCCACCTCCCCCTTATAATGTAAGCAACAACAAAATTTCATATTTTATTTCCCACCTCTACCCCAAAAAGCTATAAACATAATACAAGTCTCAAATATTCCCTCTCTTTCATGATAATGTTTAAATAAAATGCATTTATATATATATTTCAACAGATCGATAACAGATTTTTAAATATCTCAATTGATGAGCATTGTAAAATAATTTCAAGTATATATAATAAATATACACTATATATCATACAATATTTAAGTAATACTATCAAAGCTTTGTATATGGACTTTTAGGTATCAACAAATCTTTAAGAAATAAAAAAAAATAGTGCACAATCATTCCAGTATTCTTATAGAACTTAAAAATTAAAACAACATAAAAACCTAGCTGTACACGTGGGCGTGTAAATTATTCAGACTCTTTTTCGTCGTTTCATAGGCCAAAAACAACGCACCAGTAGCTGGGAATGTTCTCATGACTGTTGCTCCAAGACCTGTATACAACTTTTTGGGACCTATGGAAAGAAAGATAAAGTTAACTTTTAAAAGTGTGTTGTTTTGGGGGTTTTTTTAAAATATCACAGTTTGCAAATGGAAGCTTGTAACCAAACAAAACAATAAATCTCAAATAAAACTGAAATTGAAAAGGACACTCTTCTCTTAAACTTTTCATCAAAAGTCTTCTTGATTAGTAAGTTATAACCTCAAGCTACAGGTAGATCAATATAACATTCCATTCTTACGATCCAGATCATGCATTCATAATTACAGAATACAATATTATATGAAACAGAACTAAAATTAAAATGGTAACAAAATGCATACTACGTAATAATCACATGCTTGTTTGTTTTTGTTTTGAAAGGTCTGTGACACATTTACGTCATACCAGTAAAAAGGAAGAAAAATGGGAGGGTAAAAAGTTTAAGAATTACAATTAGAGTGCCCAAGAAAAAGTAAGACAAAGGGGAATTAGTTCAAATAGGAAACAGATGTAGATTCCAAGAGCACGCTATCAGTGTACTTAGAGATCACTTAAACACCTTATCCTGACACAAGCATAGATCCCCGCTGAGAGGAATTCACTCAAATGTTTACAAATATATGTAATACAAAAAACAATACAGTGCATAACAGAGAGATGATTTACAAGATAACAAATATCACCTCCCAGAAGTCTAACTATACATTTGACTGTTTCCTTCACAGCTAGGGTACCCAGCCAGGACCAGGACAAAACCAAGTAATCTCATTCCAGGACAAAGATAGAAAGCATGTTGGAAAACAGATATACGGGGAAAGAAAACACAGTAAGTGCCTCCCTGCCCACTATGGGAGGTCAGGACCCAACCAGAATCACATTCTTAACAGGATGTAAATTTACAAGTAAAAAAATAGTACAATCTCCTACAAGCACGTGCACATCTTCATATCTCCTAGCAAGGACCCTTACCAGGGTGTAAAATTTATATAGTCTTATATCAGAATAACTGAAATTTATGTAGAATACCTACATTTGAATACAATGGACCTGCATATGTATTGAACATGATTGTGCTATGAATATTCTTACTCTCAATGAGTAAAGCCTATTAACTCTCTACTAACTGACCTTTTTCCAGGTTCACCCCGAGATTTTATACCCAATACCCACCCAACATAACAACAACTGATTTTTTTTTTTAAACTATTAACTCAAAAAGAATAAGTACATGATAGACATAATTTTCTTCAGAAAAACAAGCTGCACCACACAGCATTAAGTTCTTATAACTATAACAAAAAGATTTCTTCAATTTTGTGATGTACTAAAGAAATATGCATGAGAACAAATGTGACGATTTTCCTATAGCTGGTAAGGGGAGGGTTAAAAGTACAGTAATATTTGCTTGTTGCCAAATAGCTGCTGGGTAGATAGAGGGTCGGATAAATAAATATTAACACAAAATCTAACTGGTCCCGTTGCTTATTATCAAAACTCCTTGAGGACCACAAGCAAACAAATTGTTTTACAACTGTTTCAAATCATAATTTTTCCCATAATGTAGAAGATAGTTGGGTTTGAGTTTATAGTATCTTTACTGCCTTCTTGGTGAAATGAGTAAGATATTGATGTCCAAGTTACAAGGCACTTACTGATCTCTTGTTAAACATTGTGAGAGATGTAAAATATTATGGTTGATTAGTTTTATCTTTTAAATAATAAATCTAGCCTCTGAAATAGTTGAGATAAAGAGTTCAATGTGAGTGATACATGGTGTTGATTCATCAAATGGATACCAACACGACAATAACTCATGCTTTGCTGGATTATTTTGCAACTGACCTTCAGTCCGCAATATTTTCATGAAAGTCTCCCTGAATGTGGGTTCAACACCAGACACAGAGTAGACTTGTATTCTTGACTTGACAACGTCAGCAGGGAAGATGGCCACCCAGAGAGACACACCCCCTATGCCCCCACATACAACAGTCCTCAGGGATCCTGGAAACACAAGGAAGATACTAATACAAAATCTACAATGAACTATCAAAAAATTAGAAAAATTTTGACACTATGAGATAGTGATGAGCTATGATAAGTTTGATGATCAAAACATGATTGCTTGTAAGTGTATCACTAGGGTTGGGCAAATCTGGGTCGAAATTTCAATTCCAGTGATTTCTATGGCCAAATAGTGTGTAGAATAGGAATTTGGAAAAATTTTTTGAAAAAAATGATTCTTTAGGTTGGTTCAGAGCATTTTTTTGCAAAATGGCCGATTTTTTAGGCCAATTTTGATTTTTTTAGATAATGCCTTTAAAAGACGCTTTTTATGCTAAATGTAAAGAACAGGTGAAGCCAAACACAGAAAACAAAAAAACAAAATTAAAATCGGTTCAAAATTTCAGTTTTTATTGACTCATCATAATTTCCAAGATGGCCGCCGTTTTTAACAATTTCTTAAATAAATTTTTTTCCCCTTAACCAAATGTACAAGTGTGACACATGTCTTAACCTGTTTTTGAAAGGAGAATACGATTCTGGTGATATAAAATAGAAAATGAGTGATTTGGGTCTTTAAAATGAACAATTTCTGTCTTTTCTAAGAAAAAAGGGGAAAAGAATAGGGTCAAAGGTCAAGTCAAGGTCACCCATCGTCATCTTGATTGTCTACTTCAAATTTGTTACAGAATAACATTTGTTCCATTTATATTACTCAGTCCATTTTTTAAATCACTCAAGGGAGGCAACTCTAATTACTCAAAATTACATTTCAAAATGTGTAAACAATGTCTTGTTGACTTTCAGATGAATGAAAATCAGCCATCAAGATGAGTGCCGTAACTACAAGAAATGAAGCAAAAAAGGATTTGTTTGGAAAAACATTTAAAGAACTTTATGAGTTCACACCAACTGCAAGCTTACCCGCTGGCCATATTGTTATTGGTCGAATGTTGGCATTATGCAAAACTACCAAAGGTATCAAATCATACAGCCGTGCTGATGCCAGTAAAATAGTAATAGTAGCAAATGAGTTAAGAAGAGACTGGATTACAAAGAATGTCTACCCTATGAAAGAGCCTGCAGTTGCACAAAGAATCCAGAAAGATTATGAAAAATTTAACGCCTTAAGAAAATATGAAAATTCAAAGAAGATCAAGACTGAGAAATGGTGTGAAAATGCTGAAAACTTCAGAGATTCACTAACAAAAAATGCATATGACATACGATGTAATGATGCATCTTTCCAAAAGCAAATGGAAGAAGACTTTGGAGTAAAGATGACACAAGAAGATATTGATTTTCACCAAGATAAATGTTTTGGGAGTTATAAGTTAATGTGTACCAACACTGTACCCAAAGACTGGGAGAGAATGAAAAAGAGAAAGCAGTCCAGAGAGGACTCAGTTTAAAAGAAACGCTTCAAACAGTGTGAAGATTAGAATGAACAGAAAGAAATAAATAGAAATGAGTTACTAAATTCAGTGATAGGTGAGAGTATTGACTCTGGGAACCTTAATCTTCATTCAAAGAGAAGACTCTTTACAGACCCAACAAAAGTAAACGCATCCTCATCAAAACATACCTTTGAACATATGAGTATGAATAGAGAAAAAAATTCTCAAGATTCTCCCATAACATTTCCGAAGGTTAAAATAAGAAACACCTTTAAAGCATTAAATGAAAGTGTGATACGATGTCTTGTTCAGTGTCAAAGTGAGAGCACATGTTCAACAATGGAAGTTTGCAAAATAATGGTGAATGTTGCTAACATTGTATTTCATCAGGATTGGGAAATGCCAGAAAATAAGCATGAAGATGAATGTACCGAAAATGATAAAGATGATGAAACTTACTCATCAAGTGAAGAGGAGGAGCAGCAGGAGGGGGGTGAGAGGGATCAGAATGAGAAAAAGAAGCGAAAGTGTAAGAAAGATCTTGCTTTCTCTCTACCAAGTCGAAGAACAATAATGAGATACCTAGAAGATGCATCCTATATGAGTCTCAAGTATGTAGCTCAACAACTTTTGAACAATGAAGAATCTGTTGTTACTGTGGCAGCTGGTCATAAAACATATGACATTAAAACAGACCATATAACCATGAAAGGTAATTGTCAACCCAAAAAAACTCGCACAACTGGGTATATTGAAAATCTTAGTCATACTGGGGATGATGGAGCGGCTGCCTATAATCATAAGTTAAAGTGTCTTTCCATTTTAGCTGATTGTTCTGTGGAGGACTTAAAGAGCCATATAGATTTTTGGATGTCAGACAGAGGTTCTGATTTGGATGTTCTTTTGGAAAACTTAGGTGTGGATGATGAGAAAAGACTGAAATGCTGTGCTCATATAATTTTGTGTATAGACAATGCAATAGATAAGATTTTCAAAAACACAGAGCAAATGGTAGGCATCCAAAAAATCCTGCAACTCTCTGCTGGTGAGGAGATTTTCAAATCACCTGGTTCTTCCATACACACGCTTGGGTTAATTGCCATTGCAAAATTGCTCTCTCCAAGTCACGCCTCACATACTGTCTCACTGTACAATGAATACAAGTTATGGCTAGAATCTAATAAGATTGAACTTTCTAACACATTCAAAGGCTTTGTTAGTAACAGGTTTGGTCGTATTGCTGAACTTGCAAAGATTTTTATCAGCCACCATGACTACATTAAAGACTTTTTTGAGGCTGTCGTAGATGTTAACAGCAACAAGCTTGTTCTAGCCGTGGCCACATTTATACAAAACGAATGGTTCACTGCATGTGCCAGAATATATGTGAAAGTTGGAGAGCTCATTATATTTCCCTTAATGGAGTTTCTAGGCATTGACAAAAAGGGTCAAAAGAATGTAGAGAGAAGTTGGTCATCTGCAAAGACCTTCTTTGATCAGAAACTCTTTGTCTTAAAAGATATACAGTGTACAATTGAAGAAACAAGCCCAAATGGTATAGAGAAGTTAGAAGCTGCATGTTTAGGAGAAGTGATTGAATCTGTGGAGAGACAAATCAATATGGTTCTTTATTTTAGAAACGAGGAGAACAGCAATGTTGATACCATCAAGTTGGGAAGTGCACCACTGACAAATTTAGGATGCGAGTCAGAATTTTCCAAATTTGACCACAGGGTGAAAGTCGCAGGAGGAAGCACGTCAGTACAAACTCATTCAAAGAAGAACATTGTTGTGACAAATGGACTTCTAATAGACTCCTCATTCAAAGATTTGCCTGAACATGGAAAAAGACAAGAGTGGTATTGGGCCAGATGTTCTAAACAGCCTTCTGAAGTTCGAAAACTTGAAAAAGACTTTGTAGAAACAGTAAAGGCAACCAAAAAAATTGCCCTCATTAAGAAAGAAAAATTGAAGTTAGAAAAAACTAGGAAAACTTTGAATACTCTTGAGCAGTGCAAAAAACATGGTGGACCAATCACCCCTGGCTGCATTGAACTTCTTGAGCAATTGAATAACACCCAACTGATCTTGGAGATTGGATATTTGCGGCTCACTACTAGTCCACATATTCGCCAGATGAGGCGTGTAAAACAAAATGGAAAGTACATAATGCAAAAATTCACAAAAAATGAACTGTGTACATCCATAAGAAATGCAATTGCACCAGTAAATGAAGTAAATGAAGATGTTGAGTCATTGCTGAATTCTGTTTTCTAAAAAATAATCTGATGACCGTTTAATGCATTAGTTGGTTGTAAATGTTAAATCCCAAAGAAACAGTTTCAATTAAATAAAACTAAAGCTTGTTTTCCTTCTGTTCAATTGTTATTTTTTTGTTAGAGTGAATTTATATTGGATGTATGTTTTAATTACATAAGTTATGTGTCTCAAACTTTCTGACTTCATGCAGTTCTTGGAGAATTCAAGTTTTTTTTTAAAAAATATAGTCATTTTTTTTCTCTTTTCAGCCAGTGGAATGGCTCTAAACCAATATTGTAGCGTGCAATTTATAAAAATAATGTGATATTTGGTTTTCTTGACCCCAAAAACATATAGTTTGCCACAAAAATCAAGTTTCTAACCCTAATACTTTTTCTGTTATAGACCTTTTTCTACTTTCGGCCTTGAAAATGGCGGCCATTTTGAAAAAATGCTCTGAACCAACCTAAAAAAAATTTTTTTTCAAAAAAACTCACCAGATTCATAATCTACACTAAATTTGGCCATAGAAAACACAGGAAAATTTTGAAAAACTGAGAAAAAGTGCATATTTGCCCAACCCTAGTATCACACACCCTGAAAGATAAAGAGTAAATAATCTTTACAATAACTTCAGGATGTACAAGATCATGAACGCTCTTTCTTCATGTTTAGAGGAAGTGTATGGCCATTGCTGTGCTTTACAGTCATTTCAAAACCATCCATTCTTACAGAAACATGGAATACCTAAAACATTCTTCCAGGCACCCATATCAAAAGCTAAGCTGCCCGCTGAGCTTTTGCTTGAACTTACCTGCCTCTCCCACTTCACTTCTACTGTTCTACAAGTCCAGAGTGACCTACCTCTGTTACTCTTACCAGGATGAGTCTATCTTATAGTGTTTAGTGGGGCAATCCATTCTTGTTAATTCGTAAAACATGCTCAAGTCATTCCTATACGGGCCAGTATGAAGGCACTCTCCCATACTGAAACAAAGAAATTTTTACAACCCATGCTGTATAATCTGAGCAATCTTAATGGAACAACTCGTTTATCTTCTGTTTTATTTTTCCAACTCTCAGCCAGCACTTGGAGCTCTAAATCATTCAAGCCATGAGATGGAGTCAGTGGTTAAGTGGTAACGAAGTCAAACATTGCTGAGAGTGGTTTACTCCATTTGACCAAAATGTAAAGGATAACCTGTCTACTGACAGCGGCAGAATTTGTAAGATTGCTTATACAAACAGGATGCCTAAGTGGTGATTTGAACTATATGAGATGGAAAATTGATTCCCTGTTGCTTTCTGGTGGAGTAAACGTCTGGAAATAATCGTGGAAATAATCAACTATTCAATAAGTTGAACTCACCAATTTCATCCTTGGTTTTTCCCTCAGGTGTCAAAAGGTATCGAGAAATCTCATACCCTCCAAAGAAGACAAAATATCCAGGCATTTCTCTGAGGAAGGTGGCAGTTAGACCCTTGTACAAACCCCTAACCCCTTCTGTCTGGAGAATCTCTTTTGTCAAACCAAATGGTCCTCTAGATTAAAAGAAAATCATCAAATTTTATTTTAGATGCTAACCATAATAATAGAATAAAAAAGGAAAAAAAAAGAAAAATTGAAGTCAACCGGGTAAGGGTAGACAGTAAAAATGCGGTTCGTACATTTTTTAATGTTATTTTCTTTATAAAGACAAAATGGAATTTGTGTGTAATAATTGTAATTTTCATTAATTTTTTAATCTTAGAAAATGACAATGAGATGGATGAGAACAATTTGTCCTAGTTGTGGGCAACAATAGTTTTAAATGAGGTCCCAAATTTAGCTTCATTTTGCATTAAATGTAATTGGCGGTTGGAAGCAAACACACACAATGTAAGAAGGATGGTCAGTGGATAAATTAGAAGAATATCAGAGGAAGAATATCCTTGATTGAGACTGTGATTTGACAGAATTTTTTTCAGGCCCCTCTTACTAACATTATACTGACTGGACAGTTAAGTCCAATTATGATCTAGTGTAAAATACTATGTGATAGATCCAAATCCAGACACAGGGGATATAAATCAATGTTTATGATCTATTCCAGAAAAAAAAAAAGCTATTCTATAGATTGAACGGTTCTAAATATATTTTATATTTATGAATGATTTCACAACTGGACATAATCGCACAAGAAGTCAAAACACTATAACTTTATTTCTTACTTGATTTCCTTTATAACTTAAAGTATCGTGACAGTATAATTTCTCCATTTATCTCTATCTGCAAACAGTTTCTTTTTTATAGATAAAATCTCTCCTCTTCAAAAAAAAATAAAAAAATTTATTAAAATAATCTCATTTGACATTTGTCCGTATGTCGCCTTTAGTAGTACCTACTAAAATGCCAACAAAAATCTCATGAAAATGTGAAACTCACATCTTGAGCCTCTCTAGCCCACCCTCCAGCTGGCCTTTGGTTGCCATTTCCCGCATGGCCTGCAGGCGACACTTGATTAGTTCTGTAGGGCAGAGTGTGAAGGAGGAGAAGAAGGCAGCCATACCTCCAGACACAGCATTTTCCAAAGGGTTTAGATTTTCTACAGGTTTACCTCCTCTCACTTTTGAAACCTGAAAGTAAAAAAGGAGAATTATCCTAGAGTAGTGTTCAATGTTTCTCTCTTTCTTATCTTTACCTCTCCCATTGAAAATTGGAGAGCAGGCACTGGTGCAAGATAAAAAAAAATATGATAGGAGTTTATGATAAATGCCAGAAGAAGAAAAAAAATTATCCCAAAAAGTCAGCTTAGCTTTCCTGGCCAGCCAGCTGTTAGAAGTAGAAGACCTGAAATTTAATCCTAGTTGGGTCAACAACATTTTCTCTTTGAACGTTTATCAATGGGTTGTCTGCCACAAATCTTTTCAGATTGTTATCTTGTAGTAGTGCCTGCTCTCCACTTTCATGAGGAATTGGGTTACACTCTAGAATTATCACCAAATGGCAAATTTTTTGCACAGGATCCCCCCAAAAAAGGTGTTTTTTTGAGCATTTATACAGCGCAATATCCACTAAACATGCTCAAAGCGCTTTACAAGGGGTTCCTAACCAACAGCAACACTTAACATGTAGCACAAGACACAACGACTGATAGGCGATATTACAATGTTTTTTCCGACAGGTTAATGACCAGGTACTCATTTTACACCTGAGTGCGGTGAAAGAATGTGAGTAAAGGACTCAGTGATGTATTGATCAGAGCAGAACTCAAACTCAGGACCTTCAGATTCAAAGGCGAGAGTCATACCACTAGACCAAATAGCCGCAAAAAGAAATAAAAAAATAGTATTTTACTTACCAGTTTCTGGCAAACACCATAGAATAGAAACAAGACAGCATTTTCAGAAATGTTGGCAGCAAGAGATGGAACTGTTCCAGCATATAAACCTCTGACCAGTCCATCCTGTTTGAAAGTTTGTCCAAAACAGTGGAATGTGTTACGGTACAGGTTGGGAAATGTCTGCATCTTCACCTTCACTGTGTCCAACGGCTGCCCCACGTACACACTGGAAATGCCTCCTATTAGAAACAAATTTCAAACAGAAAATGAATCGCTATACTGAACAATTACAGAGTAGTACAGGATCATTTCTTGTAACAAAATCAATTGATACAAAGCATGGTCAGTGAAAGGATGGGTGACAAGTGACAATGACCAAAAAACTCTGGCCTCAGCAATGTATACTTGGGTAAAGAACCTTTTGTACATTATCTCAATCGACTCAGCTGTGAACTAGTAATTAACTAAAGAGAGATATTAAAAAGAAAGATAATACAAAAATAATGCCGAACAGGCAAATTGAACTCTTCACTGTGAAATGTGTTGGTCCATTTAGTTTCCAGGGTGAATAGATAAGTATTGTGATGTGCAATGAAACTTGTGAAACCATAGAAATATAGCTTTGTTACCAATTTGTATGTTTTAAACTAGAATTACAAATTAGGTATTTTGTTACCAGCCATGAACTTGTTCTGAAGCAACCATCTTGTCGACCACCTTTCTTGAGTGAAAACTTGTTGAAAAACATCTAAGTGTGCCATTTTACCTAGAGTCTGGTGCCAGCATTTCACACTCATATTTTCAAAATAATAGAAGCATACTATCATGTACTCATCTTTGTCTTTACATCTCGGTAGGTTTTTCATTTATGTTTTGTTGTTTTTTTGTTTGTTTGTTCTTAACATAACATATGGTATAGGGCAAAATAGGATAAAATCCCTTGAATGCCCTTAATATTAATAGTAATGCCATAAATCTATTGATTAAAGATTATAATAATGATACACAGGTAAAGATAGTATTTCAATTTAAATGTACTCATGTAAATGCGGTGTACAAACATATATCTTTAACCGTGACATGCAAAGCCAACACACACACACACACACACACACACACACACATATAGAAAATAACCATAATAATATAGCAATGCATAATATATACATACAAAAGCACTGTCAACAGTAGTGCAAAAAAGTATTATTCGTCATATATAAATCTTGTTTTGTTGTTTTTTGTTTTGTTTTGTTTGTTTTGTTGTTTTTTTTGTGTTTTTTTTGGGGGGGTGGGGTGGGGGTTTGGTCGGAGGGTGTTTGTGTTTGTGGAAGGGTAAAATAGAGTATCACATGTGTTTGTCTATCAGCATATATTTTAGTTTATATAAAAACAAAACAAACAATTAACCCAGACTTGCGATCTGCACCTCAAGTGATGAAAAATGTTAATAAATGAGCTAACGGAATTCATTGAGTTATGAAAAAATTCTTTAAAATTTTCCATTAAATAATTTTGAGAAAAAAATTCAGAGAGTCGGTGGAGCATGTACTTGTAATGATAATATTAAACCTTGGACCAGACCGGCTGTATCATGCACCAAGACAAATGCATAGATAGTTATAAAATTTTTTTTTTAATTGAGCTTTTTATATAGCGCAATATCCACTAAACATGCTCAAAATGCTTTACAAAGGATCCCTGATCAACAGCAACACACAATATGTAGAACAAGACATGACACCTATTAGGCAATATTAAACTTTCTTCCGACAGAGACAAAGGACAGTATGCAATTGCTCCTTTACATTCACAGAAATGAGGATTGAGTCTGCTTTCATAAACCTTACGGTCATGTGGGACTTCTTACCCATTGTTCCACCGGTGAAATCTATCACAGCATCCACAGCAGTAGATCTTGTCACTTTTTTCGTTACAGCTTCTGTGAATTCAAGAGGGGCCTCCATTCTGAATTGCAAACGAAAAATCAAAAACATTAAATAATTAGAGCATTTCTTTTTCCTATAATTAGCTTTCAATCACCAATTAAATGTATCATAATAATGATAATAACAATGAACATAAAGAACATCATTATTATTATTATTTTTATTATCATTATTATTATTATTATTATTATTATTATTATTAGTAGTAGTAGTAGTAGTAGTAGTAGTAGTAGTAGTAGTAGTAGTAGTAGTAGTAGTAGTAGTAGTAGTAGTATTAGTAGTAGTAGTAGTAGTAGTAGTAGTAGTAGTAGTGTTATTATTATTAGTGTTATTATTATTATTATTATTATTATTATTATTATTATTATTATTATTATTATTATCATTATTATTATTAGTGTTGTTATTATTATTATTATTATTATTATTATTATTATTATTATTATTATTATTATTATTATTATTATTATTATTATTATTATTATTATTATTATTATTATTAATACTATTGCAATCGAATCTGTCATAACAGAACCCTCTATAAGATTGGAATACCATCTTAGAAAGACGCCTTCCCTTCATCTATTTTGACTCTCCATATAACAGGACTTGTCAAATGCAAAATCGAACATCAAAACTCAACTCCCATTTTTAGCAAATCTCTCTGAATGATGAAACATCTTTTCTTCAGCTCAACATCATTGATCACTATATATGAAACGCTAAAAATATCTTAAGTTCACCATTTTTCTCTCAATATAAAAGAGATTCTCAAGTAAGCGGGAGAAAGACTCTACTTCCTGATATCGGACCCACAATTTCACACCTCTAAGCTGTGCCCCGTCTAATCCTGCACATACCAAATAAAGCTTTATAATCCTGGCCTGTGAGTTTTGTCACTGTTTCTCAGCTGTTCAAAAACTGTAAGAGTGCAGCTATTACTCATTACATCTCACCCTCTTTGTTCCGCCACTATGGCATATTTCTTTTCAACTCGTGAGTCAAGCTTCTGAAAGTTTTCAACTAATCACAAGCATTTAAATCAGTCGTCCAAAACTATTGTTATGCATAAAACCTGACACCTTTACAAGTCATATTTGTGGGTGAAAACTAGTAATAAATATCATTGAATTAAGAAAAATTTGAAAATCACACTGTTGAACTGATACAGCCATATGAAAACAGAATGAATGGCTCTCACCTATAGAAAATCAGAAAAATGTGCAAACTAGGCACAAGATTTTATACTTATACGGAATGCAGTTGAGGCAGAAGCATGATGGTTTATGGGAACATCAAAATATGAACTCTCACGCAAACTCAACATTACTGGCAGACAAAGAACAAAAGGAATTTGAACCCTTAGTGCAGGAGCTCTCATTGGATATGGAGGAATGATAACAATAATAAGTTACATCATTACATCACCGGCAATGTGGTGTAGTGGATAAAGCATTCACAAAAATATGCCATAGAATAAGATCCAGAATCGAAGGTTGTAGGTTCAAGCCCCCGTGCCGGCACCAATTTTTGAAAGTAGAAAGGCACCTAGGTGTTGTCCAGCCCCTTTTGTAACAAAAGAAGTAAAGGATTGAAAGACTCTCTGCTTTAGGTTTACTTGAGTTTCTTCTTCATCAAGTGCTGTGCATTTTATGACCCTTCAAGAAGAAATCATGTTTTCTCTGTACCCAATCTGTTCCACGGGTTGGACAGTGTTGTTATTAATTCATTTATTTGTCATACCATTTGCTCTCTCTCTCTCTCTCTCTCTCTCTCTCTCTCTCTCTCTCTCTCTCTCTCTCTCTCTCTCTCTCTCTCTCTCTCTCTCTCTCTTCTCCTCCACATCCCTCATTATTTGTCTAGAACATCCAAAGTGGTAACCCAGTTTCCGGGTAAATAAAGCAAGGCAGGGACGGTGGGGCATTTTAAGACCCCAAATCAACAACTATTATTATTCCAATAAAGTAAAGATAAATACCACAAACATATAAGGGGACATGTGAAATTTGTGTAGAGTTTAGTGAGAGTAGAGTAAACGTAAAATCTTAATTTCAATAACATAAAGCAATTTTTTTTTAACAATAAAAAACGTTTTCGTCCATGGAAACAGATTGTCGATCTTTTTTTTTTTCTCATTATAATTATAAATCTATCATAACTTTACATTATTATTGTTGGGGTAATCATGTTTTTAAAATAAGACATCCTTTTTTTTTGTTTGTTTTGGAACAAACTAGTCATATTCATCTATTATGACATAATTATGACATAATTTATGTACCTTACAAAATGCCTTTATGCTTAGTGCCAGGATTTGGATAAGTCTTGGTCAACTTTGGGATGTGGAGAAGAATAAAGAGCGTGGCGTAGTTTATGTCAAGCTGTTTCAGGTTCAGATAATGTTTAGATGTTTCACACGACAGAGTTCAACTGCCTATAGTAACGCCAATCACTGTAACAAAGTTGATTGAAATTTTCCTTCCGGGGGAAAAATATGATTCTAAGAAAATTTATGAGATTCCAGTACACGAGAAATGAAAACGCGAGAAAATGAAATAATGGAGCTCCTCCTTTCAGTTTCTTTTTTGCCCTCGGGAATGGAGATTAGAGATTAGAGAATAGCTTGTCAATGTAGTTGTCTCCCTTCGTGACCAGTGACCTTTACTTCCATCAAGCCAATGAGATTCGTGTAAAAATGACACACCTTCGTTGACTAACCTTGACCAAAATATACAGACAAGATATGAAGTGAGTAGAAAAGTGCCAGAAGACAATAGAGAATAAAAATTTTTCGCGGCGGTGGTGGGGTTTGAACCTGCGACCTTATTGGTACGACAACTCCGCCTGGCAGGTGAGAGCGTGGCTCTACCGTGTGAGCCATCCACGAACACAAAAACACTCGTCCCAAACCCAAGTCATTTCTAGATCCCTCTCTCACCCACTTCTTGAGACCGCGGATTCGTTCGCACACCACCATCGCGAAGTAATTTTGACCAGCAGTTAAGCTCAACAGCCAATATTCTCAACACAAACATATAACATAGAAACGATTGAGACATTGAGTATGCTCCGGTGTATGGGGTGAATTTTTAATTCAGAAAAGTGAGTGGAGCAGGCACTTATGTTGGTAACAACAAGATATGAAGTGAGTAGAAAAGTGCCAGAAGACAATAGAGAATAAAAATTTTTTTTTAGAGGGATCTAGAAATGACTTGGGTTTGGGACGAGTGTTTTTGTGTTCGTGGATGGCTCACACGGTAGAGCCACGCTCTCACCTGCCAGGCGGAGTTGTCGTACCAATAAGGTCGCAGGTTCAAACCCCACCACCGCCGCGAAAAATTTTTATTCTCTATTGTCTTCTGGCACTTTTCTACTCACTTCATATCTTGTTGTTACCAACATAAGTGCCTGCTCCAAAATATACAGAGTAATTCGAATTATTATAATCTTTGCCTTGACTTCTAAATAACACCTTTCGCTTGAATGGTCGAAAGGTATTCAAACCTCATAATATGTCTGTATTATTGATATACTCCTTATGAAAGACAAGCAAGCATTTTTTTAAAGGATTCTGTGAAACATTAATGCGGGAGAAACTACACAGGTTCTACTTATAAATTTGCGGCTAAAAAGACGATAACAACACTTGAGCTTAAGCTATATATATATAGAGAGAGAGAACTGGTCATGACGCCTGTGAGGGGACATTGCATTTTTTTTCGACAGAGACAATCTCTTAACGGCCAGGTATACTTTACACCTGGGTACGGTGAGATAATGTGAGTAGTGAGCCTTTTCCAAGGACTCAACTATGGCCGAGCCAGGACCTTCCGATCGTCCGAAAGCGAGTGCCATACCACTAAACCACATAGCCGCACAACACGACCTTTTTGGAAAGATATTTTTCATCCAAACCCAGAAGTTATTGGGTAGCTGAATCCAATGTGTACTTTTTGCAAGTCTGATAAGCTCATTGTGGTAATGGAAATGCCATTACCAGGGGCGGTTGGTCACATTGTATTTAAGGCGGCACAAATCCGAAATACAGAATCAAATTTTATTGGTCTAGTTAATTTAACTAAATTTGACCTACTTTGTATGAGTGTGTGTGTGTGTGTGTGTGTGTGTGTGTGTTGTAGTTTTGAAGTTGAAATTGAAGTTTTTTGTTTGGTTGACATGCTAAAAATATAGGGCGGCACAAAACAACTTCGCTCTATTGACACCGACCGCCAGTGTCCATTACAACAATGTTATTCAAGACCATAATTTGTGTACAGAGTTATCAGACTTGCAAAATATTATGGGCACCTGTGTTTGAGCCAGTACAAAGCAATTTTTATAACATGAGTTTCTATAAAGCGCAATATCTACGTTTTGTGCTCAGAACGCTTTGAAAAGGATCCCAATACTTATAATTTCTAACCCCGCCCCCTCCAGAATAAATAGATAAATAAATAATGTTTATTACTTTATTCTTTTGTTACTATGTTAATAACATAATTTTGTATGATAGTAACAATAGGGCTAGACGACGTGTAAATGCACACCTTGAGGTTAGAGAATGGGTTTGAGATAACTACTGACCATGATTAAGCTTGACACCTAGGATTGTCACCATTGTCTACTGATAGTGATATAAGAAGTCACTGATTGTCACCCATGTGACTCAGATGTCATATTATCAGCTCACCTTGATCCACAAATTACACCCTAGTCTGTGCCTTGATCTAAGGGGAGACATATTATTTTTTGGGAATTTCCTTTTTTTTTTAAATAGGAGCCACACAGACGATATATACCAAGTTGGAATGGATTGAATCAGAAAGCTCTTGTTAGTTCACATTGGATTGACTGTTGGTTCCATGGGGAAGGCGCGGACATATTAGTGCACTTTGCATTTCAGAACCGCTTATAAATTAATTAATTCATTTACTTATTTATCGACGGGTTTGTTTGTTTTTTTTGGGGTTTTTTTTTTTTGAACTGTTCTATTTAGGATTTGTTTATTTATTATCTATTTATGTATTTATACCAAGTAATTTGATGATTTATACTAACATAATAATATTGTAAGCCTATAATATAATAAACTATGAATCTTTTTATTTAAATAATATTTGTTTGCTTTTCTATTTATTCATTTATGTAGTTATTTAATCATTCAATTAAATAGTCATTTATTTATACTTTTGATATTGTTTATCATAAAATTACTGTTTTCTAAACAAAATGCTCCTTTACTCTCTGCTTTCAAAGTCAGATAGATGGAAGAGGTAGTGCTTCGCGGATCTGCAAGTCAGTGACTAGCACACTAAAAATAGCATAAGCGCTTCGCGGAACTATATTCCTTTCTATATAATGCGTGCTCGCGATTCAGTAGCAGTAGCAGTACACAAACCAATACTCATACGAGCACTGGAAGCAACCAGATAATATTATATTATTTTTTATCATTTGAAATTCATTGAAAACGAAAATACCGATTATTATAACAGATCATTGTTATATTAATTTGAGATGGCGTTTATTCCTCCTACTGGTCCTCTTGAAGTCGTGTTCTCCTTCGACACGACAGGTTCTATGTACAGCTGTCTGGAGCAAGTCCGCGGCCGCATCAATGACATGATCCAACGCCTACAGGCTGATATACCAGGGATAAGGATAGCTGTCATCGCTCATGGTGATTACTGTGACTCCAATATATATGTCACCAAGTGGGTCGACTTCACAACTGACGTTGCTGAGCTTTGTGACTTCGTTAATAAAGCCGAGAGGACCTCTGGGGGTGACGGGCCAGAGTGCTACGAACTGGTTCTCCATCAGACCAGGACTCGACTAACGTGGACTCCGTTCTCTCGCCGAGTTCTTGTAATGATTGGAGACGCAGAACCTCATGACACTAACTATCCAGCGAACAAGGATAAAATCGACTGGAAGTTTGAAACACAAGAACTGGCAAAGATGGGGGTCACCATCTACCCTGTCCAGTGTGGAAACTATGGGCACACTGCCACGGCCTTTTACAAAACCCTCTCCACCGTTACCAAGTCTAAACACCTCAAACTGGACGACTTCGGGAATCTTTTTGACGTGCTCATGGCCGTTTGCTACAGAGAAGGGGACGATGCGGCCAAATTAGCATCCTACGAAAAGGAAGTCAGGGCAAGATGTGGTTCAGCACCGCTCGCTCATGACATCAACGCCATTTTTTCTTCCCTGCGTGACGGAGATGGAGATACTGGCTCGGAGGCTTCGACTTCATCAATGGACACCGGATTACCTCCCGTCAAGGCTGTCTCGTTCATGGCATCACCACCGATCAAACCTGCCAAAGCCAAGGTTAATACTGGAGTAAGGAAAACACCAACGGCAGGGAGGCTGCCTTTAAAATCCCCATTGAGAAGAGGAAAGTCTGCAGTGACTAGCAGACGTTATGCCAAAAGAACAACCGTGTCTGATGTGTTGGATGTTTATAGAGAGGAAAACCTCAGCCTCCTCAAACGAGAAAACGTCACAAACACCAACTTTAAACTTCGTAACTTGAACTGGTCTCCATGGAAACTCGTTCTATCTCCGAAACTCCCAGACCAGAAGCCAAAAGGCTGGGTAAAAAGGAGAGGCTGTTTGCCCGGATACCGACTAAAAACTCTCAATCTAAAACAGAACCACCAAAACAAAATAGACAATGGTAAATCAGTGATTTTATACGAGGTATCTGTCCAAACCCCTGTTGGAGACCATCAGAGATCCCGCCGCAACGTTGTCTACACGTCCTTTTCGAAGCGATGCTTTGATAACTCCCAATGGGAGCGTTGCCTGTTAGCAAGGGTCAGAGGTCAAATAGACAGACTTGTGGCCGATGGCTGCAAGATATCTATGCGTTTCTACAAGCTTTCACTCCGTGATGACATTTCAAATTTGAGGCATGATCTCAGACGATACGACTATGCCTGGAAAAAAATCCGTAACATTCGCACACAGCCCAGAACTCTGATCAAGGCAGATTATTGCATATCAGCTTCATCGTAGGAAACAGACCGTAAACTTATATTTTGTATCTTCGTCGATTTGTATCAACGAATCATGAATCAGGCGTGGCTCTTATAAAGCATGGGATAGCAAAGAATTACTTCGGACAAACCTATGTGATTAACTGTGATTACATTATTCTTTTATGATGATAAAAATATTTCTATCCACTAACGGGCCCTTCATGCTGTCTGATTCACGAATATACCTACTCTGGTGCTAACTCTTGTTTCCTTGATTTATGGAAGTTTTGACCAGGCTGTATTAAAAGCAAATGTTGGTCTGAAGAATGGCAATTCCAAGCGAAAAAAAAAAAACAAACAATCAAATAAACAAACAAAAAACAATTACTCATTCATTTTGGAAGAATTCCAACGTGTAATTTGTATAATTTTGTACATAATTTTTAATGTCAACGTTTATGCCTATTTTTGTTTGTATTTCCATTAAAATTGTATGTATTGTGTTGGGATAATATACGAATACCTATAATCGCTGTGCGCAATGTGCAAAGCATGTGAGAGAAGGTGAATGCTCACTACAAATTATGTAAATTTACATCGATTTTATGTTTGATGTTGTAATTAAATATGTACCAAATGATGGGATACATAAAACGAATCCTCGAATGAATTTATTTATTCTTCTTGTTTAATGGCAAACACTTCTTGCAGTAATTTCAGTTAATGAAACTTGATTGTTTCTTAACATTGTGGCTACATGAGCTTTCACACAATTTCAATCAAGTCGCTGTTAAAATCATAATAATATTATGTTCTGTTAATTCATTGGGACAATCCCTGACTTGTCAGAAAGATCTTAACGGCGTATGAATACGTGTTGTTGAATGGTCGCTACTATTTATTCCAGATAACATACCAACTTACTTTAACTTTAACAATAAGGGCACAATTCTGGCGACTTGGGCCTTAAAGTTTGGAGTTTATGTCCATGGCATGGCATGTTGTATGAGTAAACAAAACACAATGAAGCGCATAGCGCGATGAAACCACAATTCATCTTTACATCTCTCTTTACATCTATTTACAACTAAGGTCAAGTTTAATTGTTAAACTTCCTTCATTATTGTTGCTCATTTAATAGCTTACCGATGGAGTCTTCAGACCTGGAGTTCTCTGACTTCCTGGGTGGGTTTGCTATCGATGTTATTTATTGACCCCCCCCCCCCCCCCGTACACACACAGCACTCCCACGTAGCTTTGTTTCCTTACCAAGTAACTAAAACAAACAAAGATAAAAACTAACAGACAGACCCAAACAAATATCGGGCATTTATACAGAGCAATATCCTGTAAACTCAACGCGCTTTACGAGAGGTCCCTAGCTAACAGCAACACATGTAGAACTAGACATGACGCCTGCTTGGCGATGTTACATTTTTTTCTGACAGAGACAACGCTGTTAACGTTCATGTAATCGTTGAAACCTGAGTATGGTGACTCAACATTCCACTGCTCAGATCGGGATTCGAACCCTTGACTGTCCATTCTGACGGCCAGTGCCATACCATTAGACCATTCGCCGCAAAAACAAGACTGATTTGGTTTTGCCCTGCATGCACATTTACAGGGCTGACACCCGAAGCCAATTATCATAGGCTTAACATTCTGGGATTTGCCACCTGTACCACAAGTAGGCGCTGTGGCTAAAGAACCCGCAAACGCAAAGCAGCTGGTCGACCATTGTGTTGTGACGAGGTTATCAGGCGGGTTTGCGAATGTACTCAATTGAGACAGCGAAATCACGCCTGGATAGATCCTCATAATATTTTAGTGTGAGACATTACCATTAGAAGCTGCTGCCACAAGAAGATCTTTTAAAAAGAAATAAATTATACGAATAAACTATTTGTAAATTTTTAAATAACGAAAATTGGTTATCACGATGTATCTTTGATTTGCTACTGCTGCTACTGATGTTTTCGGCTGGGACTCCATCTTTGGGCCTTGGCATATCCAGAGTGTCTTTCCAAATTTTTTGGAGACAATGGTGGGGAAAGTTTGTCAGTGGGCAAACTGCAAGTCAGACAGTCGACGTCCAGAAACACTGGATGATAAGCTCACTTTCATTCCATTCATCAAACCATCACAGAATCGGGAGAGGTGCCTAAAATGGATTGCAGCTTGTGGAAGACCTCTCGAGGAACTCAACATTGATAACATTAAACACAAATACATTTGCTCCAAGGTAATTCTACTACTACTACTGAATCCAAATTTCTCGACTGATGCTCACACTTTTTGAGGGCATTAAATTAATTGAAGGTCATTAATGCATTTTAATATTGCTATCTCCAATAAGTGATGGAAGCGAGTGTCATCATAACTAAGACGTCTAAGTAGGTACTTTGGTAAAAAATTCAAATTGGATTGAGCTCAATGAAACTTATATCATTTTAAAGTGCTTTTCAACACGATTCTAATGATACCAAAATTGTGAAAATCAGATAAGCAGAAAAAAAGTTATGTTAGTTTAAAGGCTGAAAAATGGTCTTCTATTTGCCTTTGTTATTTACTGACGGACTTTGTGACCTGAAAATTGTTGCATTTCCGGTAGTAACCACCATTTGGATTTCAAAACTGGTCTAAAATGGCCGCTAAGATTTGAGTGTACGGATTTTACTGGAACGAATTTCATGGATGCGGTATACAACTTTGCCCTGAATTTAATTTTATAAAAAAGTTAAGATGTTAAATAAACGTGCCAGCATGAAATTTTGATTTACCAAGGTCTAATCTTTTAATTATCCAAAGCTAAATTATACCCTATTTTATCCATAATCAAAAGTTATACTAAATTGTCATTGATTTTAAAATAAACTACACCAAACGATAGATTAATTTCTCCTGAAGAAAATAAGACATCAATCATTAAAATCCATCCATAAACAAAAAATCTATGGAACTTTTTCTGAGACCCATCACTCAAAAGTCCAAAAAATCGGGTCACAGCCACTAGGCCATTTATCGGCTCCCTGCTGGAGGGCCAAATGGACGTTTACCAAAGTACCTAGTCTAAGTTCTAGTCTAATAGTCTAAGACTAAGTCTAAGAATAAGAAGATTGTTATTGTTATTGAATTGTTATTGATTGAAATTAACACCAACACAACTACAACCATTTGACTTAGCATTTATATCAGTCTAGAGCTGTTACTGTTGTAAAAATAAAAAAAAACTTGACAGATCAGATTTTTTAATATGATAAATTATAGGTGATTATAATGCTCAGACTCAGACTCAAAAGACTGTGCAGTTCAACTTTTTGGCGTGTGCGTACTGTAATTGTAATTAGAGTTAGAGAGGCGACCCGTTGCTGTGCCAAATTTTTGCTATTTTTAATTTAGTACTATTACTTATTACCGCTGTAAGAGTAACCGCAAGACAAGCAAGACATTTATTCCATTTTGAATTACTTTGTTTCTGGGATTTTCAGCAGTTTTTTAAGCTATCTGTCCCATATTGAAAACTATAAGGAAGTGTCAATTGCTAAGGAGTCAGTCCTTGGTAGTTGATAGTTCATCAACTGCCAAGGAGTGAAATTGGAACTCTTCAGCTGCATGCGGTGATTTCAGTCGAGCCTCGATTTGCGCGCATACGAATCTCGAATCCCGTCACTTTCTTCCAATCATTCATTCCTTAGTCAATCGATGTGGAAAGGACCGAGTCTACACTCGTTGGCATTTGTTTTTAATTTTTATAAGTCTTTTCATGAATTCCAAGACGAGTTAAAATCATACCAAAACAAAATTTACTGTTGTTTATGGATTTAGCGGGTAAAAAAACAAAACCAGAAGGATGAAGTGACAAATCCCTGCCAAGTCCTAGATTTAAACAAAAGTATAGGATTTCCTTTGTTTTAAAGGAAATTATACTGCACACAGAAACAATTCATGTAAAACATTTTTGTAACAAGATCAATCCTTGGCATTTAATCGTAAATAACTAATAGACGATTTACCAACTGGCATGGTCTGAGGAAAAAAGAGGAAATGTGTGTGTGAGAGTGAGAGAGAGAGAGAGAGAGAGAGAGAGAGAGAGAGAGAGAGAGAGAGAGATGATGATGATGATGATGAAAAAGAAGAGAAAATGACAGAGAGAGAGAAGAGAAAATGAAGTATTAATTGATATTAATATTAATAACATCACTCCGTGGCAATACATCACTTCATAACACTAACATTACTCCGTGGCAGTAAAAAGTACACACGCGTAGTTGATGAACTGACACACGGTCCTTGGCAGTTGACGATTTGACAATTGTCAAGGTTATTGGCAATTGACACTACCTATTAAAAATAATAATAATAATGGTATAAATTTAAAGTGCGCCAAATATCCCTTCATCTGGAGGGACCTGGGCGCATAACAAAGATTAAACCCTAACACATTACACAAACAACGATGATTATACACAGAATCAAAAGAGAGCCTGTCTGAATAAAAATATCTTCAATCGACGCTTGAAATCCTCTAGTCAAGACGAAGAATGTAAACATACAGTAAACAGTCCAATTAGAGACTGTACCACAACATTATGCATTTAACCCTAATCATAATATATAACTATTTCAGGGAGGGGCTGCAATTTAAGTTTGAGGTCATGAATAGAGATCAAATCTTATTTTTTACCAATTTATTCATAGAATTCTCCTCTTGATCTCGATGGTGAATTGCACAATAAAATTTGTGGTATAAAGTATAGCATTTGATTGTTTTTAAAACCATGATTTTTCTTTTTTGTTTTCATTTTTGTTTTGTTTTCTGTTTTTGAATTAACACTGCCATTGTATCCATTTCGACTAAGAGAGCAAAGAGAAGAGATCTCATCTGTAGCTTCACTGAGACTGTTGAAATCAGTGACATATAATGTCCGGCTAGAGTACAAGTATAAGTGAACCTTGCCTATTAAAATATGATTAGAACAAACTACTTACCGATTTAATTGGTATTATATATACTGATTTTTTCCTATCCCAAATTGGCCAAATTTAGATTTTTTTTCCCAAAGGTTCAAATTTTTTCATCAAAATGTTAGAGAGGGAATTGGTTTAAAATATTGTCATTTTAGTAAGTAATGTATTGGTTACCAAGCCACAAGAAAGCAAAGAAAAGAACGGTAAACCTTTGGAAAAAATTCAGAATTTTAAATTTTGAATTTAACATTGCATCAATTTTTAAAAGTATTTTAAAGTGACAATTCATATATGTAGAATTAGAAATCATGTATTTTGTCGGTACAGATTTTCTCCCTCAAAATTCGGAATTTTTCTAATGATTTCCAGTTCTCATCTTTGTTCCATTTGGCAAGTCTGTAATTCTCTTTTTGTTGATTAGGGTCAGATGTTCAAAAGAATGTTATCTAAAATACTGGAATTGTTTTTTTATTTTTCAAAGCACTTCCAAGAAGTCGTTAATGGCAAACCATCAACCAAGTATCCAGACCCTACAGCTGATAGACCACCATCACATCATTCACCTAAACTTAGATCTAAAACAAGGTAGGGTATAATCCATACAACTGTGTATTTGTAAGTAGGAATTTCAGTATCTAGCTATTATCTTGTTTGTTTCTAAAATAGTACAGATAACATGGCAATGTTCAATCAGGCACGTTCATGTGAAAAGGTTCTGTCTCGAGAATTTAAGAACTTGCGTTTTCATGATTGTCCCAGTAACATGCTTTATAATTCCTGTTTTGCATGATTTCCGAGGTCGAAGTGCTTATTCGCAGTAGAGGGTGGCAGCCGAAATATTTGTTTTCTTACAAAAATATTCGTCATTCTACGCTGTGATTGACATATTGCAAAATAACTAAGCATCCATGTGTATAAATTTTGGTGATGTAAAATTCTTGACTCTAAACAAAGTAAAATAATAGTAATTTAGCTTGTAAAAATGTTAAGTCATTTTTGCATAGGTGTATATAATAAGAGTATTTACACTTGAAAGGAAAGTGTCTTTATATGGCTTGATGAAGGAAGAAATTAATTATTGCGAAGAGCATTCACTTTTTGTGAACTTCTGATATTCTGTATAAATGTGCATTTTTGTCTATGATGATGGCTATAGTATATATACTTTATGTAGAAAGATTATTAACAGTCACTTCACTCATTCTGGCAACACATTTGATTTCAGCTGTCAGCAGATATTTGTTTGATGGATTATCTATATTTTTATAAAGTGTGTAATTATTTTTAAAACACAATTATTGTTTGGGGGGTGGGGGAATATCATTACTTATAGTTACTTATAGTAGGTTTCCGATACAGGTCCTTTTTAGGCTCCTCTTCACCGGACTCAGTCATCTTTGGGTTCATTTCTGCCTCACTTCCAGTTACTTTAATTTTGTCTTTGAAGTTATATAACATTTCTTGATCTGACCAGAACTTATCAAGATGGATTTTAAACTGATCTATGGAATTCGCAGTTACAACAGATGTTGGTAAACTGTTCCATATGTTGGCGACTCTTAGGGCAAATGAATTTTTTCTCAGTGATGATTTAGAATGTTGATGGTAAATTTTCAGTGGATGACCTCTATTTCCTGTTCTTGGAACAACATCACTTGATATCTTAATAAATCCACCTGTTTCTTTGTTATATTTTCCCATCAGTATTTTGTACGTTTCTATCATGTCCCCCCTGGCTGTCCTGTAACTTAGTGTTGGTAGCTTCAACTTCTTCAATCTCTCTGCATAACTTAAATTCTTCATCCCAGGTAATTGTTTTGTTGAGAATTGATTATTTTATTTAAAAATGGAAGCAAACTTAAACTTAAATACACAACATCTATTCAAAATCATTTTATAGCGACAGTTCAAGTTCATGTAAATATGATAAAATTCTGCATTTGGGTTGATACTTACTTTCTTCTTCAATTCAGCCGGGGGAAAAAAACTAAACAGAAGGATGAAGTTACAAATCCCTGCCAAGTCCTAGATTTAAAAAAAAGTATAGGATTTCCTTTGTTTTTAAGGAAATTATACTGCACACAGAAACAATTCATGTAAAACATTTTTGTAACAAGATCAATCCTTGGCATTTAATCGTAAATAGCTAATACACGATTTACCAACTGGCACGGTCTGAGGAAAAAAGAAGAAATGTGTGTGAGAGAGAGAGAGAGAGAGAGAGAGAGAGAGAGAGAGAGAGAGAGTGAGAGAGAGAGAGAGAAGAGAAAATGAAAGAGAGAAAGAAAATCTGAGAAATAAAGAAAATGAGAGAGAGAGAGATAGTAATAAATATTAATTGACGTCACACCTTGGAATATCATCGATAGTTCATGAGTTACCAACTGGCACGGTCCGTGGCTAAAACTAAAAGATAAAAGAGGGAATGAGTGAGAGAGAAAG
This sequence comes from Berghia stephanieae, assembly GCF_034508935.2. Taxonomy (NCBI): domain Eukaryota; kingdom Metazoa; phylum Mollusca; class Gastropoda; order Nudibranchia; family Aeolidiidae; genus Berghia; species Berghia stephanieae. Next base: position 17,224,882 of record NC_088366.1, on the reverse strand, counting down.
AAGAAAATGGAAGAAAGAAAGAAAAGAGAAAACAAGAGCCTTAATATCAATAGCAATGAGTGTGTGTGTGTGTGTGTGTGAGAGAGAGAGAGAGAGAGAGAAAGAGAGAGAGAGAGAAATAACAGAGAGAGAGAGAGAGAGAGAGAGAGAGAGAGAGAAAATGACAGAGAGAGAGAGAAAATGACAGAGAGAGAGAAGAGAAAATGACAGAGACAGACGATGAAAAAGAATAGAAAATGACAGTGAGAGAAGAGAAAATGAAGTATTGATTAATATTAATAACATCACTTCGTGGCAATACATCACATCATAACACTACATTACTCTGTGGCAGTATGTCTTCAATCGACGCTTGAAATCCTCTAGTTAAGACGAAGAATGTAGACATACAGTAAACAGTCCAATTACAGACTGTACCACAACATTATGCATGTAACCCTAATCATAATATATAACTATTTCAGGGAGGGGCTGCAATTTAAGTTTGAGGTCATGAATAGAGATCAAATCTTATTTTTTACCAATTTATTCATAGAATTCTCCTCTTGATCTCGATGGTGAATTGCACAATAATATTTGTGGTATAAAGTATAGCATTTGATTGTTTTTAAAATCGTTAAAAAAAAGTGCAAGTAATGATGCCCTTTTAACTTGATTTTTTTTACAAACTATATGTGTTTGTTCAGATGTCTTTGAAATTTTAAACCATTCTTACTTTTCTCAGAAATAAATTCCATGCTGACTCGGGTGAAATGAAGGAGGAAGTTGGTAAAGGACAAGGTAAGTTCAGTTCTGAGGCTTAGTTGGCAGGGCACTGGATTCACACACAAGTAGACCAAAGTTCAAATCTAAGACAATACAATTTTTTTCTTCTTCTCACACTTCTATTCAATGATGTTGTTGGGTCAAGGTCTAAATTTAATTCAGCGGAAAGTGCTTTGCAACACCAGGATACACTCTTTTTAAATACTGATACGGGTCATATTTGTTGTTGAAAATCAATGAGGCTTCATTATTTTTCATACAATTTGAGGCATTTACTGTTGTGCTACAAATTTGTGATGTTGACATTCGATATTCTCTCAAAACTGATTCATAGATAGCTGATCCAATAGATATTGATATTTTCATTACATTGTTTTATCATTTATCATGTAAAGGATATCTGTACTTCGCTTGATATTCCTTACATCAGCCATCTCAGGTTGGAGAATTTGAGCAGGGCCAGCATTTTTAGGGTTAAATTGAATGTAAAACTTAACCTATGAAATTTTAGTTAACATGCCTTCTTCAAGGTGAGTGAGTTTTATTTCCTATATTAAATTTTTTAAAAGAATTCATTTCCTAAATTTGATCATTTTGACTTTGAATTCAATTTTTCTTTCATCTTGTAATTCTAACGCAATAATTGACTCTGTTGATCACAATTTGTTTGTTTTAAAATTTTGTAATTAACATCACTACGCAAAAACTATTCAGTTCTCTCATAAGTTTTTGAAATTATTTAAAATTCATAGGGGGAAATGAAGAAAAGCAAGAGGTGGTCATGAGGCTGACTTTTGATGAATCGGGTGAGGGCATCAGTGAGGAAATACACACATCACTTACGAGAGGTAATATATTACAGCTTGTCATCTTCATGGGTCATCAGAGACATCATCATCATATTCATCATCATCATGTTCATAGTCATCATCATCAGTATGTTGACCTATTAAGAGTTTGTTTCAATATTGATAAATATCCTAAGTCCTTTGAGAAAAGTATAATAAATATATGGAGGTTTTGCAATTCCAAAAGGCAAAATCAAAATTTTGATGTTTTTATTTCAAATGATTTTTCTTTCAGACCAAGTGGATCTACCAATGGGGTCGTTTTTATTCCCCTTTAATTGTTGTCCTTTTCCAAATGGATTCCCTTTAAACTTGTCTTATTTTTCTTTGAGTCTGCGCTCCAGGAGCATTATGGACACTTTAACTTTACTTGTTTGACTGTTCTGTATATTATGTACAATCTAAATTTTCCCAAGTGTTGGTATGACTTAAAATCAGGGATGCTTTATTTTTTTGTCGGCTAACTTTGTTCGGTACTGGTGAGTTAATCTTTTTTAAAAGATGAATGCATTGGTTGTTTAAGGGCAACAGTTAAGGGTAAGGTAGATGGATGTGTATCCTTATCTATGATTTAAGGGCTCTGCACAAAATATATTCAAATATGCTCTTTACTTCGAGAACAATTTTCAGGCTTTTTCATTTATTTTTTTTTCCCCAAAAGGCAACCCTGAGTATCACAACCACCATTTAATTTTTAAAACTAGACATAACAACACTTCATATTTTAAACAGCTTTGATGAAGAATGAGACACAACTTTGTAACAACCCACGATGTGTGAACCAAACCAACAGCCTGATCAAGGAACTTCAACATGCTCTTTGGGTGGAACGGAAATTCAAGGAGAAAATTCAATACCTAAGACAAATTGCTAAGTAAGTCACTGGAAAACTCAGATCTGCCCCTTTAACAGTTGGTTATAATCAACTTTTGTGATATTTTCATTCTGAGATAATGGCCAATACATGTTTTATGCATTGCAATAGATTAGAATGAAAGTTCAATCATCTGAATATTCTTAGAATTGAATTTAACATATTGAAACAATTGTGATAAAAGTCAAAACACAGTTCTCAGTGCAATAAAAATACACAGTTCAAGATATATACAGTACAACCGCTCTATTACGACAATCGTTATAGCGACATTCTCTCAATAGTGACATGGTGGCCAGGTCCAGATTTTTTTTCTATATATTGATAGTAAGAAAATACTCTCTATAGTGACATACATTTTAGCAAAAACACTGAATAGTGATATTGAAATTCCTGGTCCGATGAAACTGCTAGCTGTTCTACCAATGAACTTTGTCCTCATAGCCAATGAAAAAGCTTGGGTCAATGATATCCCATACTTGTACAGCACATAGCCAATGAAAAATGCTTACTCTTTGACCAATGATATCCCATGTAGCCAACGAGAATGCTTGCTTTACAACAAATGAATGCTCTTGATAGGCCAGACAATGGACTGATGGTGTGTGAGATCATCTCCTCCAGACAAAGACAGGCGGCGATAGATGAATTTTTTTATACACACCTGAAAGTGACCAGTGTGTGTAAATATTTTTTACTAAAGAAAATAAAACAAACTATAAAATATAATTTAAAAAAAATAAAATTGTTTGTGGTCGTGTATGCAATTGCATACATGCCAGTCCTAAACCCGATAAACTATAGAGGGGAAAATGGAATTTCAAATATTTTCACGGTCCTGATGGTGTTGTTATAGAGAGGTTCCACTGTAGTTCTCTTAGTAATTCACCATGCATGTCAAGGTTAAAATTTATAGGCTCAGATGATGCTGTGTTTTCAAAAATGTATGACTACCTCTGATTTGACTGTCTTTTAGTGGATCATCACTCACAAACTTTATCCTTGGTGACCATGAAATTATTAATATTTTAAGTAAAAATGTTAGTATTCAGGTAACTGGAAAGTTGTACAGTGGACCATCAATCACAAACTTTTTATGCACGATAAAATTGTAATTAATTGATATATTAAGCAAAAAAAGAACTATGTTGTCTGTAATGACCCACGGCGGATCATCAGTCACTGTAATTTATTGACAGTTCCAGTGGTTGATGATTCACTGTACAACATTTCAATAAGTTGATTTCTTACATCCTTGGTGTATATCTGCTATGGTAGGTAAATGTAAGATATATTATTTATGTATGGGGAAATATAGACTTCAAATGTGTAATGTATATTACAGTAAATTATGGATGTGTTCTTAACTTTTGGTAAAGTTATGTATTGTTCAAAACTCTTGTTGAAAGTGGCATAACTATTATCGTCATCATCATTTGCTTTTACTTTACAGGGTCAATTTGGATCTACTCAGTATTTGTGTTGATGAGAAGAAAAATCCAGTGGTGAAAGAGGAGCTCAATAGAGTTTATAAACTGGTGCAAGCCGTGATAGAGGTAGGCATTTTGATCTTATCTCTTTATTGGCAAAACTCAATTTCTTTCAAATCATCATGGGGGGGGAGGAGTCTGTATTACTTCACATATAACAGATTTCATCAAGAGAAGATGGTAATTGTGATTTGCACATTACAATCTTCCCTTATTTACAACACAGTTATTGTAATTTGTACTGCTTCGGGGTTGGTTTGTTAGCCAAGCAAATTTTGTAATGGTGCCTGACAATTTTGTCCCATGTTGCCTGTCTTCTGTGCTTTTCTAGGAGGAGATAAATCATTTGTGACAAGGTCTTATTTCCTCGATTTCGTCCTAGTAGTCTAGAAATAGTACCCTTACGATAAGACAAATTTAGAACATGCTATAATAAATAATGATAATGATGATGATAATAATAACAATAATAATAACAATAATGATAGTAATAAATAAAATCCATAGGGAAATTGGTTTTACAAGCTCTTGTTGTAAAACCAATTTCCCTATGGGGATGAATAAAAAAAGTTTTGTGAAAACTCTTTCTGCATTAGACATCAGATTCTAGGTTTGGCTACTTTTTAAATGTATCACATCTATTCAATATGATCACCTCAGACCTGTAAATTGTGCGACAAATCTCGAATTTCCGACAATATTGCAACAGTTTTTCTACTATTTTCATCATCATCACCTTACGCTGTATTTATTGAAACATATTGACTTAAAACATGAGTGCCATATTTTTCGTGAAAATTTTTCAGACACGTTTGTCGGCTGTGATTTACAGGTCTGGCATCTTAATCTTAACGCTAAGAAGATAATCTATTTTTATAACCTTTTTTTCATTTTAATTTCAAAGATGCAGAATCTGTTTGACAATGATTTAAGCTGCAGCAATGACGAAGACGTTGATGATAGGAACCGAGGCAATTGGGCTGGTAGCTTGAGAGAGGTAGGATTATTTTATCTTTTTGGTATCTTCTTGAAAGGTAATCTGGTAGAATTCAAATGGCAAGTTTTAAGTTAGCGCTAAATTGCTCTCATATCTTGTCATAGAAAAGTAGCAAATATTGATAAATAATCTTGCATCTTTATTAGTTGGAAAAAACTTTACATTTCACACTTTAAAAGTTGCTATAAGACATTTTTTCTTTGTGCCTTTTTAAGATATGTTCGTTTGCTTAACCCTCTCCTTACCAGCCATTTTCGGAATTTTCCCCAAAACTTCACAAACACCCAATACAAAAACAGACATATCTTATTCAAACAGAAAAGCAATAAGTACATTCTATACATAATATTGTTCGACAATATGGGCTCTATTACTCTATTGCCAAGTTTTTATAGCTATAGCAAAAAGAAATGAAATCTGGATGAGAACAATGATGGCTGCATCATAACAATTGTGATGATTTTCCAATCGGTGGTAAGGAGAGGGTTAAACTATTAGTCATTTTGTTGCAAGTTTTTGAGCTCTATTACAAATTTTCAGCTTTGTAAAAAGACCACAACCTATTCTGAACATTAAGCTTAACAGACCTATGGTTAGTTCAGGTTCTTTATAATTGTTATTTACTACTGATAACTGACTATAACTGCATTGTAAATTCTAGACTGAATGAAACCACAGCCAATAAAAGTATTTTAACAAAAATGAATATAACAATATCCACAAGGAACAAGATAAGAAACAAGGAACGGAAACCTGCTTTATACAGGTTTGATTGGAATATGTATTTTCACATTTGGATTTTTCAAAATAAATTCCAAAGATATAATTGGTGTCCTTACTGTAGGTTTACTGTACAATGGATATGCAATTTAATTGAACCTGAATCAATTCTGATTCATTTTTGATACCCATTATTTTTAAAATTGAAATTAGAATTTTAGAACTAGGAATGCTGAGCACTTTACCAGTGGATAGTCAAGCTCTATAAACAAAAGTTATATTCACTATTATTTCAGGCTTATTTGTCTTAGCAAGAATAATTTATTTCCTAAAAAGTTTCTTGCAATTATGCATTGTTTTTGCATATTTCACTTTCACTTTGTATTAGTAAATACCAATTTCTATTGCAGACACGTCAGTCAAGGAAATGGCGGAGAAGAACCCAACACAAACGCTCAGAATCTCTCTCGGAAAATTTCACCATCAAAAAGGAGACAGAACATACAGATGAGCTGATAAAAAATCAAAACTATTCTGTGGAAGATTCCGATTTGCGAGATGTTGACTCCATAATGAATGTTGTAAATTCCTTTGCATTCAAGACCATTGAAGAAAATGAAACTTTGACACCCATAAAAGGTTTCTCGGATGGCAACAATGTAATACCCTTGTTGGATTTTAAAGACATTCCAATGTTGAATGTCACCAACTTACCCTGGGGTCTCAGTCTGGTCAACAACAGTCCGGTGATCAACTTGAATACAGAGAATGGGGCTGACTTATCATCTTCAAGTCTTATCAATTCAGATACATTGAATACTGAGAACGCAGCTACCAAAGCTAAGTTAAAGAAATTAAATTCATCAAACATACCAATATTAAACGGTCCATTACTTAGTTTTGTGAATAAAATTACTTCGCCAAAGCCAAAGCCAAAGAAAACCAAAACTCCTCCACAGAGAAAAAAGAGGAAGAGACAAGATGTCAGCAAGAGGAAGAGACGAGATGTCAGCAAGCGTAAAGTGAAGTATGCTGAAGATGATGAGGATACTGATGATTACGATAATTATACAGAATTATTAATCTCAAAAGAAAGTTCTCCACCTCAACCTCTTTCTCCCCTCCCTCCCCCACCTTCTCCTCCTAATCCTCCTGCTCCTCTTTCTCCTCCTCCTCTTCCTCCACATTCACCCTCACCACCTTCACCAAAAATTGAAAAACTCAAATTGAAAATAAAAACAAGTCCCACCAAGTCTACTAGTGAGAAAAGCAATAAAACCAAAGGAAGCAAAGCTGTGAAAATGGAGGTGGCAAAACCTCTAAACAAACGTCAGGACCCTCTCAGAGGGGTGACCGCCAGTCGAGTCATGTGTGAGGTGTGTGGTAAGCTGATCGCGTGCAGCAGCACTAAAAGCTGGCATTTCCAAAGTCACATGAGAAAATTTCACACTGGGGAGAAGCCTGAGAGGTGTGAGATTTGCGACAAAAGATTTCATGACTTAGCTGCACTTCGGAGTCATATGACTTACATTCATTCCCAGGGACGGCCTCATCAATGTGCAGTTTGTGGAAAGTCATTTAAGTCTCGGGAAAATCTGAGGAAGCATGGGCTGGTTCACACAACAGAAGGATCCCTTTTCACTTGTTTAGCTTGTAATAAGAAATTTAAGCGTTCAGACTGTTTGAAAAATCATCAGAGAATTTTTCATAAGAGAAAAATTGAGGGTGTTAAACAAGAACCATTTTTGTCTTCCTCCCCACCTCCACAGTTAGTATTACCGCCTCAACCACCGCCACCACCTCCTCCAACACAACCACCACCACACCAATCATCACCAATGTCATCTCAACAACCCCCTTCATCAAATCCCCTTCATATTCCCCCAGAGGCTCACTCCTACCCTCCCACTGCTAGTTCTTTTCTCCATGACCATCACCATGGGGACTCCTCACACGATATCCCTTGGGACGGTCGTGCTGTACCCATTCCACCGGTAACCATGTACGGACTACCAGGCATGCATCCAACCCATATGGAATTCCCTCCCTGGCATCCCCTGAAATAACCTAATGCAAATGTTGTTTTGAAGCTCGAAGAAAAAAATAACAGTAGTAAAATGGAATGGAAGCTTTCAATTTAATTAACCGAGACTGATGATGTGGATGTTACTCGTTTCCCCTTTGTCAACAAAACATGAATGAAACACAAAAGACCAATGAGAGATGAGAGGATGGTGTTGTTTAGATGAACACTGAGCCAACCGGAAAAGCCTTCAAACTACATCTGCATGATATTGAAATCAAAAACAACCATGAAGCTTCAACTTTATTATTATTTTTATTTTTTTGTGAAACCAAATTTCTTTCAAGGCATTACTCCAATTATAAGGTCAATCTTAATCATTTCACTACAAAACCAGAGGCAGTTATACGACTCTGTCTTCTGTTTTTTTTTTGTTTTTTTTTCATCAACAGAGCAATACCAGTCAGCAACATAACTGGGGCATCTGTTTTCACTATCTTACTTAGGCATCTGTTTTCGCTAGGAGTAACAGCATTGTAACTCAGGCATTTGTTTTCTCCAACGGTACAGAATTATGTCTCAGGCATATATTTTAACCAAGAGAAAGCTGTAACAGCAATGTGACTTGAGCTTTTCTTTTTACCAAAAGAGCAATAAGAGCATTGTGACTCGGGCTGTCTGTTTTAACTAAGTGAACAATAACAGCGATTTGTCATGGGTATGTTTTCAATTAGAAAGTATAAATCTTTGATGTGGCTTTGGACTTTTGCTTTCACAGAGTAATAACAGTTATGTAACCTAGACCTGTTTGTTTCTACCATGAGAGCAGTAACAACGAAGTGATTTTGGCTTGTATTATTATCAAGAAAAAGCAGTGACAAACAGTCTGAGCACAAAACTTCTTTGCTCTTACTGCTCTTTTGGTGAAAATGCTTGTGTAAAATCTAACTCATTCATGATGGATTAGACGAACAAATTGACCATTAACTCCATTTCTATCCCATTTTCAGATTTTTGTAACCATTACATCTCTTGTCAATGTTAGTGAAGGGGAAGCTTGAAACTTTCAAGTCATTTGGGTTGATTGACCTTTAAAAAGAATTTTGTTTTAATTTTTTTAATTTTTTTAGTTGGTCTTGTTTTGTCCTGCAAACTTTCAAATATGATCAATAGAAACTTGCGAGACGAAGTTTATAATAGGCTGTGATATGAGATCATATTTGGATGAATGATTTGTAACCAATACAAAAAAAAAAACAAAAAAATGCTGCTGTAATTTTTATCCAACCCCCCCCCCCCCCCCCCCCCCCCCCCCCCCCCCTTGTCTGTTTCCTGTTTCCTGAGTTTTGCCTCAGGGCTTAAGGGGAAATTATAATATGTTTGCTTCCATGGCAAATTATTAGAATTTACATGTCTTATAGTTTTTCTCTATGGCCATTTGAGAATGTATTTTCTGGCCAGACGTTTGATTGCTTGGAACGGGAACTATGTAGTCCCATTTATTTTAAGACTAGTCATAAAGATGGATTCCTCTCTTGAATTTACTTTTGATCTCTGTTGAACTCATCTCCTTTAAATTAACTTGGGTGGTTGTTAGCATGATCAAAGTTTTAAAACTATTCCATTATCTATCTTTTTACTGGTGCTGAAATGACCTTTAGTCTTGCATTTATTTAGGCGCTTGCAAGTTAGATCCAAAAGCTTTTGACCATCTCATTAATTTCCTTTTGATTGGTACTGAATGACCTAAAAGTTTTCCAAATTCTGAAAACCTCCAAAAAGAAAAGAGTGCTCTTTGTTGTATTATATCTAAGGTGTTTGGAAGCGCAGATGATCCCTAATTCTACAAATTATCATCAATCTCATCATCTAATTTTGCTGGCATTGACAATAAGATAATTAATGCTGCAAGCTTTAAAGACCATCTATGCATCGTAAACTTTTCTTATGGAACGAACAAAAAAAAACACAAAAAGACAAAGATGAAGAAGTCCAAAGCCATTCATACAATTCGCTAATGTTATACGGTTAGGCCACACTTCCCCTTCACTGCTTTGTTCTTATGCAAAATGCTTAAAACTGAAGATCAATTTATTCAACTGTTGTCCTTGTATCCAATTTCATAGTCCCAACCTCAAGTTTATGATTGAATTACATGCTGGTCCTCTTGAGCTTTTTTCCTGACTCAAGATTTTGATGGGGCTTTTTGAACTTGAACTAATATAATATAGCCAGATTGTTAATACCATCATCATCATCATCATCACTATTATCATTCTTACCTTCCTTTTCAATATGTCAATACAGCCTTTTATGTTATTTTATAATATTTATTGAATACTATGTTTTTGTCTCTTTTAATTTGTTGTATTTTAAGAATAATTATAATATTTTTTAACTTGTTGACTGCTTTACAATTTACAAAGGTGTTTATCATAACAATATTGCGTATACAACATAAGTATGTGTGTATTATATTAATAATATATATATATATATATATATTATATAAATTATATATATATATATATTATATATATTATATATATATATATATATATATATATATATAATATATATATATATATATTATGACACACCATCTCAAAACCGAATTATATCGGGATGATTTAGACACACATAAAAATTGATTTTATAACCAAAAATTTGAAACTTGTGTTAATTCTGTGTTTCACTAAAGACAATAGATGAAGTTTTCTAAAAGCTGACATGGCAGTTTTTTTGCACACAAAAAAATCCCAAATTTTGCAAGCTAAAACAAGCAAAATTTGCAAAAAATGTGCAAAAATTTGCGATTAATTTTCCTAACCCATAATTAGTTCATGAAAGAGAAAGGTAGGCTATATGTTTGTTTTTAAGGGATTCACGGCTCTTGCAACAAATGTAAGGTCATATCAGTGCCAATAAAAAGGAAGAAAATGAGATTGTTTAATTATCTTTCACGTTCTACATGAGCTATCAAATTAAAAGAAAAAAAATACGTCTTTTTTTTTTCTTTTTTAATGTTTTTCTTTTTTTATTTTTTTTTTATTTTATTTTATTTTTTTTTTGCATAATCTAGAAAAAAATGTTTTTAATTTGCAAAAAAGATTGCAGATCAGTGATATTTTGCGATTTTTTTGTAGCCGCAAGGGATACAAAAAAACTGCCATGCCAGTAAAAGATGCTATATCTTAAATTTCACATTTCTGGTCATTTTAAAGACAGAATCCTGGGTGGGGTTTCCTGATCTCTCATAGTGGGCAGGGATGCACACTGTGTCTTCTATCCCCCTACATCTGTTTTCCAACAAGTTTTTTGCCTTTGTCCTGGAATGTGATTTCTTGGGGTTTTTTTCCTGGCCCTTGGCTGGGAGGAAAACAGTCAAATGTATAGTTTTAGTTAGAGTTATGGGAGATGATATTTTATGTCTTGTAAATCATCTCTCTGTAATGTACTGTATTATTTTTGTTTTACATATATATGATTTGTAAACATTTGAGTGTATTCCTCTTCTTAGTGAGGACCTGTGCTTGTGTCAGGATGATACATTTAGGTGATCTCAAACGAAGCACAATGACGGTGCGCTCTTGGAATCAACACCTTTTCCATATTTGAAACAATTCCTCTTTGTCTTACTTTTTCTTGGGTGCTTTAATCACAATGCTAGAACTTTTAACTATCCCGTTTTATTCCTTTTTACTGGCCCTTAAAAACAAGAACAAAACAAATAAGGATAGAATAATTTTTTGACCACACCATCATCCCAACATAATACACTCGAGCACGGAAATCTCGATCAAGTCGGGACCGGTCCTCTTTGTTAGAGATAACGAGTTTTCCGTGTTGAGTATTTTACAAAGGATATGAGGGAGGTAAATCTGGGTGGTCTTGATATAAGTCATAATATTATAATGATAACTCTCCGTTATTGTGAACTCTGTCAATAGTCGAGAGTGAGACAATTCAATTTCGCGTCTTGTCTTGTTCAATTACAGAAATCTGGGTGGGGATCCTGACATCCCATAGTGGGCAGGGAGGTACATACTGTGTCTTCTATCCCCTTATAAATATCTGTTTTCCAACATGTTATCTGTCTTTGTCTTGGAATGAGATTACTTGGTTTTATCCTGGCCCTGGTCGGAGTCCTGGCTGGGAGGGACACAGTCAAATGCATAGTTATTGTGTTGGGAGATGATATTTTTTTCCTTGTAAATCATCTCTCTGTTATGTATTATTATATTTGTTATTTGTGGCTATGTGGTCTAGTGGTATGACACTCGCTTTCGGATCAGAAGGTCCTGGGTTCGAGCCTCATGCTCGGCGCATAGTTGAGTCCTTGAAACAGGCTCTTTACTCACTTTCACTCACCATACTCAGGTGTAAAATGAGTACCTGGCAGTTAACAGCGCTGCTTTGTCCGAAGAATTGTAATATCGCTTGATAGGCGTTATGTTCCATCCTACATGTTAAATGTTGCTGTTGACCAGGGACCCCTTGTAAAGCGCTTTGAGTACATTTAGTGGATATTGCGCTATATAAAGCTCAATTATTTTAAAAAAATGTATAATGTAAGCATTTGAGTGTATTCCTCTTTGTTGGATTTTGTGCATGTGTCCGGATGAGACTTATAGGTGATCTCAAACTAAGTACATTGGTGGTATGCTCTTGGATTCTACATCTGATCCCTATTTGTTCAATTTCACCTTTGTCTTACTTTCTCTTGGCTGCTTTAATTGTAATTCTAGAACTTTTTACTATCCCATTTTCTTCCTTTTTGCTGGCTATGATATGACCTTAATGTGTTGCAAGTGCCGTAAAACCCTTAAAAGCAAAAACAAACAAACAATTACAGAAATGGAATGACAATCCCCACTGCGTGTGTTTAACTCACTCAACCCTAACACCGACTATATCCGTAGTTTACCCGGGTTACTTTTACCCCATGCCTATTTATTACATTTTTATGAGACAAATTATAGGCGTAGTATCAACGCCAATGTTTTTAGTTTCTACATGTTAATGGTAGTTGAATAAAACTTTCTATGTTCATGTTCATTTTTAATACATTTTTTTTTTCAAATTTTGAAAAGTAGCAAAAATCTCTAGGCTTGAGTGAGTTAATAAAAAGACAAAGCCAGCATTTTGCATTATGGATTACACACTCAGCACGCAATGTCATTACCTACGAATCCGGTACTTATCTAAAATCACTATCACTCCTCACTTTGGGCGTTGGTTGCTTTGATTTACAGATAAATCTCACGTGGATTGAACAAGGCAACATAAAAAATAAAAACGTGTTTTTTCCCCAATGTACGCCAAGTGTCACAATATTATGTAAACAATTTTATCAGCCCAGCCCACTGTTTAATACTTCCAAATGTCTCTTAAGCAAGATTAAGGTTTAAAATGTTTGGGCGTTGGTTGTTTTGATATGTCTGTATTTGAACTGAGCTAAATAAAAAACATGTTTTTTCCCAGTCTACGCCAGGTTTACGCAAGTTTCACATTATTATGTAAAGAATTTTATCGGCCCAGCCGACCGTTCAATACATCCAAATTTCACAATAACATGTAAACAACTTTATTGGCCCAGACCACCGTTAAATAAGAAATCTTAACGAATTCAGTGGTTAAAGTCTTCCATATGACATCGTGTTGACTATTTGGTCACTGAATTTTTACAAATGTACACACCTGATAGATTACTGGTCTGTTGCACAGTTAATCTATTTTTAAAAAAAGGAATACTCACTCCACCAATCAACGGCTATCACCATCACCAACACCACAGTCATCATCATTATCATCATCATCATCATCATCATCATCATCTTCGTCATCATCATCATAATCATTATCATCACCATCGTCATAACCATCATCCTCATCATCTGAGGTTTTATTCGTAAAATGTCCCTGAAATTTGAAACTGAGGGTAGGCACGCCTACTTAACACCCTCGCACTCTTACCCATAGCAGGCTAAAGAGAGAGGGTATTGCTCTCACACAGTATCATCTATGTAATAAATGATAATGCTCTCACCCCACCTTCCCCACCCCTAATTTTTTGTATAATTTTTATACGTAACAGTTACCGCCTCCGGCAATCTGATTCTGTGATCACTGCCTTGCTAGTCTCCCTGATTGAGTGATGGGTGGTGTACATAAGATGCTGGTCAAACCTGCTACGCTATTCCCCCTTAGTTCAGCATGCACACACACACACACACACACACACACACACACATATATATATTATATATATATATATATTTTATATATATTATATAATTAAATAATATATTTAATAATATATATAGCGTAACACACTAACTAGACTGACACTTAGCGCTACGGGTGAGAGCGATGGCATCTTTCGTTTCCGTTCAAGTTCAATACAAACAACTCGCGAAAAATAATTTCAACGGACCACAAGGGAATGTCCAGTTTGTTTGAGATTTCCGTGTTGGCCCTGAAAAGTGTTCGAGATTTTTGTGTTGCCAATATTAATTAACAAAATAGAGGGATCAAAACAGGGAATTGTACCGAATTTGAGATTTCCGTGATTTCGAGATTTGCGTGTTCGAGTTTAGTTTGAGATGATGGGTCACATATAAATATGATTATGCCAAGGTTTAAAGTTAAAATAATAAAAGCTTTGAAAGTTTTAGGATTTGTTTTTTATCTTTTTTTTTTTTTTCAGTTAAGGAAAAAAATGTTTATTCTCCTCAATAAAGCATGTCATAGTTTTTATCTGATTTTTTTTATTTTTGAAATGATGCTAAGCTGCTAAGAGCTCTGAATGGTAAAAGTCGTAAACAAAAAGGAATATATAACAGCTTCAAAAATGAACAAAATACTAAACACAGAACAGCTGAAAACCCTTCTACTTCTGTGACGTATTTTTGTTTTAATTGGGGTTTTTATTTTTCATGGCCAAAGAAGGTTTTTGAGTCCAAAACATTCCATGTTTGGAATTTTGTTCTTTTTTTTTTTAAGCTGTTATATTCATGTTTGTGTATTACGTCTTATTTTTAGCTATAGATATACATTTTAGCATCTTGTTCATCCCGACATAATGACATCTTGAGTTGGTGGGTCATAGATACATTACATCTATATTATGACTATTGGAGTGGAACTATTTGAACCTATTGTCGGGACATGTCTAAGAAATATTCAAAACCAGGATATCTTTTGGTAAGGACGGATGTAACGCTTGTGATTTGGTGGGGCTTTTTGAGTAGTTGTGTGGAGAACAGGAAGGGTTGTCACATGGGTTGGTGGTCACAAACCCTTTATTGTGTTGTTGGTGATGTTATATACAGTGTACTAATAATGTTGCTCAGTTGTTTTAAATCCTCTGATCTTCTATCCATGGGTCCTACTTTTGTTGTTTTTTTTTTTTTTGTTGCTTTTTTTTTTTTGGAGTGTCACATTTATATCCAATGGATGAGAAATTTGTTCCTTGTGACTTTGAATTAAACTTTGATCATTTGATGTTTTCTGTTGACTCATTAAAGATGATATATATGCAATTTATTATCAAAGAGGATAGATAAGTTAATACAATAAACTAAAATAACATTGTAAAATTCGCTTTATTCATTCCACAATCAAGTTTCTTAACTCTCCCCATTGATAATTAAAACGAATTATGTGAGTAACGTTGTGACATATCGTACAAGATATGTAGGTCATCAAGTTGTAAAAACTTAACCCCGATGATACAAAATTTTTCACTGGGTGGGGTTCCTGGCCTCCCATATTGGGCAGGATGGCACGTACTGTGTCTTCTATCCCCTTATATCTGTTTTCCAATTTGCTTTCTGTCTTTGTATTGGAATGGGATTACTTGGTTTTGTCCTTGCCCTGGTCGGAGTCCTTGGCTGGGAGGGAGACAGTCAAAAGTATAGTTATTGTTTTGGGAGATGATATTCTTTTCCTTGTAAATCATCTCTCTGTTATATATTGTTATATTTGATATTTTTAATTTAAATGTAAACATTTGAGTGTGTTCCCCTTAGTGGGGACCTGTTCTTGTGTCTGGATGAGACTTTTAGGTGATGATGATCTCAAACTACGTACTCTGATGGTGTGCTCTTGGAATCTACATCTGTTCCCTATTTGAACCAATTCCCCTTTGTCTTACCTATTCTTGTGTGCTTTAGTTGTTATTCTAGAACTATTTACTATCCCATTTTCTTTCTTTTTACTGGCACTGATATGACCTTAATGTGTTGCAAGCGCCATAAAACCCTTAACAACAATAACAACAACAAAATTTTTCATTTCAAATGTATGATTTGAGTATTAATGTGTTTGTAATGTGGCTATGTGGTCTAATGGTATGACACTCGCTTTCGGATCGGAAGGTCCTGGGTTCGAGCCTCTCTCGGCGCATACTTGAGTCCTTGGAAAAGGCTCTTTACTCACAATCTCACCATACTCAGGTGTAAAATGATTACCTGGCTTTTAACAGCATTGTCTCTGTCGGAAAAATTGTAATATCGCCTAATAGGTGTCATTTCTCGTTCTATATGTTACATGTTACTGTTGGTCACTGACCCTTTGTAAAGCGCTTTGAGTATGTTTAGTGGATATTGCACTATATAAGAGCTCAAGTTTGTTTTTTGTTTTTTGTTGTTTTTTTCCCCCCATTATTTGGTATTGGCTACTGACAATGAAGTTCCTACCTCCCATATTGGGCAGGGGGGTACATACTGTGTCTTCTATCCCCTTATAACTGTTTTCCAACATGCTTTCTGTCTTTGTCTTGGAATGAGATTACTTGGTTTTGTCCTGGCTCTGGCCGGAGTCCTAGCTGGGAGGGAAACAGTCATATGCATAGTTATTGTGTTGGGAGATGATATTTTTTTTCCTTGTAGATCATCTCTCTGTTATGAATTATTATATTTGTTATTTTCAATGTATAATGTAAGCATTTGAGTGTATTCCTCTTTGTTGGATTTTGTGCTTGTGTCCGGATGAGACTTAGAGGTGATCTCAAACTAAGTACATTGGTGGTGTGCTCTTGGAATCTACATCTGATCCCTATTTGTCCCCAGTTCCCCTATGTCTTACTTTTTCTTGGGTGCTTTAATTGTAATTCTAGAACTTTTTACTATCCCATTTTCTTCCATTTTACTGGCGCTGATATAACCTAAATGTGTTGCAAGCGCCGTAAAACCCTGAAAAACGAAAACTGACAATGAAATATGAAAATAGATTTGCATTATGTGATCCTTATGATGCCGTAAGTCTTAGATAGAGTCAGAAGTTTATACGAAGCACAGAGATAGATCACCCTCTGTCATTTTATCCAACTATTACCTAAAATTTTTAAATTTCAAGTTGTAGAATATAATTTCAGCTCTTGTTAATTACGATACAAATTGTAGAAGTATAAGCCCATGTTCGGGGGCCCCGATAGCTCAGTTTGTAGAGCATTCACTTCACCATCAAAAGGACTGAGATCGATTCCATGTGCAGTTGAGATATTTTCTGGGGTTTTTTTTAAAAGAATATCTTGGAAGTTTTGCAAATTGTGTATGGAGAATGGTGAATAAAAAAAAAAATGTTGACGTCAGAAGAATGGAAACAAATAGAATTTTAGGAAAAAAAAATAATAAGTTCTATAAATTGTTGCTGTCTCTTCTACTCGCGAAATCCTGAATAAGAAGCATGTACAGATTACTTTGGAATCTATGTTGTTCCTTGATCAAGCTTGTCTTACATTTTCATATGTACTTGTATTTGCAGTTGTTTTTTGTTTTTTTTTTTTGTTTTTGTTTTTGTTTTATTTTAACTTCCCATAATCTATCTTTTCTCGGACATTGATATGACTTAAAATGAAACACTTCTTTTCAAGGCCGAAAAAAAAAAAAAATCATGCAAACCAGATGCACATAGATATATTTATGTAATTGTTCATATTACGTTCATTTCCTTTTTTTTTAAATACGAGTACGAGCACTAGAATTGCTGCGTATATCATTACAATTCCAAATACTTGATGTAGAAGTAAATTTCTGAAACGAAAGGGCATTCCAAAATTGCAAGCAACGAACTTAAGACCCAAAGGGCATTGCTTCTTTTAAAAAAAAAAAAAATTCTTTTCTAATCAGTTATGATCCTGTAATAACACGAGTCATTTGCATTCAGATTGAGATAACCTAAAGATTAAAATTATATCCAAGAAAAAGATTCCTTATTTAATTTCTGTTTTTTTAAAAATATATTATTATTAATTATTTTAAATATACATGATTTTATCATAATAATGAACAAAATATTTACAACTATTATCAATAATTGTTCATGCGGTGTACAACTGATATTGTCACTTTTTATCAAATAAAGACACTTTATAAAAACATGCCTTGTTTGTTTTTTTGCAAGCTGATAGTTCTGGGTCCATTCTTATTGAAGAGAACTCAGAACGTTGTCCTGCGTGGGGTTCCTGGCCTCCCACAGTGGGCAGGGAGGCACTTACTGCGTCTTCTATCCCCCTATATCTATTTTCCAACACGCTTTCTGTTTTTATCTTGGTATTAGATTACTTGGTTTTGTCCTGGCCCCGGCCGGATACCCAAGCTGGGAGGGAAACAGTCAAATGTATAATTAGAATTTTTGGAGATGATATTTTTTTTGTTTTTAAATCATCTCTCTGTTGTGCACTGTATTATGTTTTGTTTGTATTTTATATATGATTTGTAAACTTTTGAGTGTGTTCCTCTTTGTGTGATCTTAAACTAAGTACACTGATAGTGTGATCTATTTGAACCATTCCCCTTTGTCATACCTTTTCCTCAAGTCCTTTTAATTGTACACCTAGAATGTTATTACTAACCAGTTTTCTTCCTTTTTACTGGCGCTGATATGACGTAAATGTGTTGCAAGCGATGAAAAACCCTCAAAAACAAAGTCTTGCTCACTGAGTGGGGTTCTCGACTTCCCATGGTGGAAGGGGGGGGGGGGGGGACTTGCTGTGTCTTCTCCCCTCCTCCTTCACCCCCCCCCCCCCCCTGTAATGTTTTCCAATTAATTGCTTTCTGTCTTTGTCTTAGAATGATATTTCTTGGTTTTGTCCCGACCCTGGCCGGAGTCCTTGGCTGGGAGGGAAACAGTCGAATGTATCGTTATATTTTTGGAAGATGATATTTTTTCCTTATAAATCAAATATTTGTTAATTGCACTGTTATTATTTTTATTTTAAACATGTGATTTGGGAACATTTGAGTGTTTTCCTCTTAGTGGAATCTTGTGCTGGTGTCTGAATGAGACTGAGGTGATCTCAAACTATTTGAACCATTTCCCTTCGTCTTACCTTTTCCACAAATCCTTTTAATTGTACATCTAGAATGTTTTTACTATCCAATTTTCTTCCTTTCATCGGCGCGGATGTGACCTAAATGTGTTGTAAGCGCCTTAAAACCCTTAAAAGCAAACAAAACAAAAGTCTTGCATATTATATTGATACAATGTGATGGTAGCGATAAGAGAGAACAAATGACATGAAAATAGATAGACAGATAGAATATATATGGGTGAGTCAAAAAGTAATGGACTCTGCTTATTACTTTAAAAATTGAATCAATACCATGCACAATACCTCAAATTAAAGCTTGGCATTAGCAGTAGCTACTTCTCAATTTTGTCTCCGCTTCTCCCAATAGCCGCAGTTCACCTTTTTGTAAGGTCATGTATCCCGGCCTCGTAAAACTGAGATGACTGAACTTTGAGCCCATTTTAACTACTGTTTCATCTTCTTCATCGTCTTCACAGCTAGCAATATTCCGTCATTACCTCCTTCAGTGGACCAAGAAGTCCGAAAGTATCAAGTCTGATGAATTATTAATTAATAGTGTGAGACAGCGTTGAAGGCGTTTTCATAAAGAAACAATACTCGTTCCATCTCCAAAGCCGGTTTAATTCGACGAATTTTTGCTTTCAGTTGCTTCAAGGTCTATTTGTACCGTTCAGGATTGACAGTAGCTCGGAATGCCATCAAAAGCATTCTGAAGCCATCCGGAGGTCTTCAGAACTGTCCAGAGGCCACCTGGATCCGCATGTAGACATCTAGGAGCCGTCTTGAGCCTCCTAAAGCCGTCTGGTGCCGTCCGGAGTCATTTGAAACCTTGCAGAGGTCGTCTGGAGCCGTCCGGAGGCCATCTGAAGCCTTGTGGAGGTACCCGGAGACCCCCAAAACCGTCCTGAACCACCCCAGAAGCCTCTAGGGTTGTCCAGAGACCATTGAAGACGTCTGTAACCATCTAGAAGCTATCGGGAGCCTCCTTAAGCCGTCCGACCCGTCTGGTGCCGTTTGAAACATTGCAGGGGGGGGGGGGGGGGGGGGGGGAGGATGAGAATAAATCAAAAGTAATTTTATAATCCAAACTTTTTAAAGTTCACACTCCAAACATCGTTGAGTACTGATGATACAATTTATACTCCATTTAATTTTATTTGTTTTCAACATTTATTTGTTTATTGCTGTTCTTACGAAGGGTTTGCGCCCGAAACGTCCATTGTCTGTATTGTTCCCATCCGAAGCCTCTCCATTATCACTCTATCGTTAGAATTTTTAAACCCAAAGGCGTCAAAAATAATTAACACCCCCTCCCCCCCAAAAAAAACCCCCAAAAAAAAAACCCCAAAAAACCCCCAAAACAACAACAACAAACAAACCAAAAAGCAAAACAAAACAAAAACAAAGCAAAAACCAAACAGGCAGTGTTTGGATTAAAATAATCCAACCTGGTAACCTTCATTGACGATCACCGGATCAAAATGGCTGAGAGGGGAGTCGACCGATCAGCAGACGATAATCCATTTTCATTCAAAGCTTTCATAAATTGTAAAGAGGATAAAATTGCTGAAAAAGATATTTTCAGTGATGACGAAGAAGAACCCAAACCAAGCCCAGCAAATACGGTAACGGCAAGTTCTTCTACACAAGAACTGTCAAAAGAAGACTTGGATTTCGACTTCAATAGTAAGCTTTAGTCAAAGTCGCTCAGACGTTACATGATGACTATGAGTGTCAGCACTCCTTGTACTTATAGTTGTAGCTTTTTGATTTTTTCAAAATTTCCGTTTATTAAAGAAAAATCCTTTTAGTTTAGTTTTAGACTAGTTGATTTGACTTCATCCTCAATTTCATTTTTACAGCTAATGAAGTCAGTTCCGAAATCGAGCTTTCAATTTTTTAATTACGATTTTTTGAATTTGATAACATCACGTTAATATGGACATTACAAAAAAAAAAGTTTTTCAGAAAATTGTCATCTGCTTTAGAAGTTATAACTCAGTTGGTAGAGCATCGAGATTTTTTTCTGACCCTCCATCCACCGAACAGTGATTGGACAGCTGGGTATGTTAGATCTCGCGGAAAGTACTTACGATAGAATAGATAGCATCCTATTCAGAGGGCAGAAAGCAATGGCTATTGTCCGTTTTACGCTATAGAAACCGGGATATACTCCCGCTCTATGGGCCTAATGTCTCTGAAGGACAACTTTTGTGTTGTTGAGGCTGTTGGTCACAAAAATAAAAGTGACAAATTGATTTCAGTTATATTTTTGTTTGCAATTCATCAACAATTGTTTTGTTTGGAATTGTGTATTTTTATTTTTAAAAATTATTTATTCATTTTTGAATAAGATACAAATTCTCCAAGTTGTTTTATAAAGTACGAACACATATTTTTAATGACTTTTCTACGGTAATTGTTGGGAATTTGGGCAATATAAATAGACACAAAACAGCCTTTCATTCTATGTCAACTTGGATCAAGAATAATTTAGTTATTTACTTCTAATGATGGCCATTCACTACGTATTTGCATCCGTCAACTATTTAACAACCATCTCATTGTATTCCAAAACGGATCACAGGAGGACAAATTGTTAAAAATCAAAACAAATGGTACAATGGGCTGAATATAGAATGTTTCTCAAATTAAAAGATTCCAAAGTCAAAATTTAGTGATTTTGACAAAATCTTCATGAGCATCAAATTGTGATGCGATTTGATACCAACAAGGCTATCAAATATTACAATTTGTATTGCAATAACAATAAATAAATTGCACAGGGAGGAGAAGAGGAGAGAGGAGAGAGGAGGGGGGGGGGGGGGGGGGGGGGGGGGGGGGGAGATAGTGGAAAAAAAGGGAAAATCGCGAGTCAACATTTTTTTCATAAGTATCTATTTATAACAGGATTTAAAATGGGTAATGCTGATCAATAACATACATACTCCATACCAAAACGAAATATGGATACTAGAACATTCAAAATTAAATTAAATATGAACATTTATGTATAGCACACTCCATGGATTCACCATGCTCAATGCGGTTTTGTGGTCTTTTGATCTTTCATTCGTCATCTGACCTGCAGGTCCCTGTTCGAGCCTTGCTGGGGGATGCTTTTTTATGCAAATCTCTGTAGAAATAGTTTTCTCTTGAGTCACCATCAAATTGTATTATTGTCAATTTTAAGGTGAATGAACCTTTCCATTGTGATATGCTGAAGGCAGAATTATTTTTTTGTTAGTCATTAAGAAAAAGTTTTTCATTTGTTTCAAATTAGTTGGCCTGACATGGTCTGCTGACAATAATCTAACCAGAGAAATATATATCTAATCTCTTTTAGATAGTGATACTTGTCTGCTTTTACATCCTAGCAATCGGCAATACATTTACCTACCTATCAGAACCGTAGAGAGTAGGTTTTTCCTTGAGAAAGCTCTATGAAAAAGGCGAGGTTAGTACCCTTGGATTAGTGTATGCCTTTGTTTCTAAGAGCATTATGTTTGCAATAAACTTAGTATTATTTCAGAAGCGTATATATATATATATATATATTAACCTTATTTACAGCCATTAGAATGTAATAATTAATGGTCTTGAAATTTAACAGTTCATATGGCCTTGGTATCTACCATAATGTCCAGCTTGAAGACTTTTTCTGAGAGGGAAATAGTGAGATAGATTTATCTTTTGTCATTGTTAGGATCTTTGGAATGATGATTCTTATGTAACTTGTAACCATTCAAGTTCCGTCTCTTTTGGCAAAAATCCTATGGCAGTGTCTGGGTGGGCTCTTTTATCTGTTTTCCGAATTGCTTTGTCTTTGTCATGGGATGGGATTACACTCCAGCACTGTATCCTCAAACATGGTTTCCTCGTACTCATTCTAATGTCCTGTTTTGTTTTTCCTTATTGTTCTTCGTTATCATTCCATTCCTTCCTCGAACAAATGTTTACCCTGAACACAGTTTCCTTGAACTATTTTCACCCAGCCAACATGAAAAAAAAGTTTCCTTTATTCATCCTCATGCGGACATTTGACTTAGGATTTATTCAAAGGGGAGACTGGAATAATCCAGGTATCAGACGCAGCACAACACAGCAAATTTAGCTAGGGAGAGGTGGCTTGCTGACGGCCACATCACACATGAATATTCGAACTAGATATCTTTCGGGTACGAAGCAAAGACCATACCGCAGAGCCACACTACCCCCCTATCAAATGTCCTGACAAATATACGGTTTCCTCAAACGTTTTTGCATGTTTCAAGGAGTTCGAGGAAACTGCTGGAGTGTACATGATATGTAACAGGGTATTGGGATGGGGGTAAATTAAATCAACGGTGAAGTGCTAAGAATAAGCAGAGGGTTGTCCATTTTGCAAAACGGCGATTTGGGTGGGTAGGGGGGGGGGGGGTCTGCACGTGTATACAGTATACACACACCTGCAATGTTCTGTTGCCACTGTAGTTACACACATATGTAACATCTGCCAATGTCACAATAAATCATCAGATACATGTAAACAAACCTGTTCTTAATTACGTTGGCTTGGTGAAATTAGTTTGAGGAAAGCATGTTCAAAGTAATGATTAGTTTTAAGAAGGAATGGAATGAAAACAAAAATAATAAGGGAAAAATTTGGGCCATTTGAATGAGTTAGAGGAGATGGTTCTCAAATATATTATTATTATTATTATTATTATTATTATTATTATTATTATTATTATTATTATTATTATTATTTATTATTATTATTATTATTATTATTATTATGGTTGTTGTTGTTGTTATTATTGTTATCATCATCATCATTAGCATCATCATCATCATCATCATCATCATCATTATTATTATTATTGTTATTATTATTAATATTATTATTACTATTATTATTTATTATATTATTATTATTATTATTATTATTATTATTATTTATTATTATTATTATTATTATTATTATTATTATTATTATTATTATATTATTTATTATTATTATTATTTATTATTATTGTTATTATTATTATTATTGTATTATTATATTATTATTATTATTATTATTATTATTATTTATTGTTATCATCATCATCACCATTATTACTTTATTATTACTTTATTATTATTATATATTATTATTATTATTATTATTATTATTATTATTATTATTATTATTATTATTATTATTATTATTATTATCAGGGCTGGCGAGTCGGAGTCGGAGTCGGTAGGAGTCGTTGTTTGAGGGTGGAGTCGGAGTCGGTTTTAGAAGTCCCGACTCCGACTCCTTACCACTTTCAGACATTGCATGTTTATGGGTGTGTCTTTTTTACGAAACCCGATGAAACCCGACGAATCCCGACAAAGTTATGGGAAGTAGGTGGCAGTGGGGAGTGAACCTAGAACTCAGGGAAGTGTGCACCATTGGGGAGTGAACCTGGGACTGGGTTTCGGCGGGTTTCGTAAAAAAGAACTAGTGCTTTTTTACGAAACCCGCCGAAACCCGACCATATCCAGCAAAGTAGACAACTGTGGGGAGTGAACCCGAGACTCAGGGAAGTGTACACCAGTCGGGAGTGAACCTGAGACTAAGGTTATCGGCCGGTTTCGTAAAAAAGAATTAGTGCTTTATTACGAAACCCGCCGAAACCCGACAATATCCGGCAAAGTTATGGGAGTTTGGCAACAGTGGGGGGTGATCCTGGGAGTCAGGGAATTGCACACCAGGAGATGGATAACTGTGGGTATCCGAGCCGAACTATAGGAGTTTGGTACCAGAGGAGAATGAACCTGACACTATAGAAGGTGGGCACCAGTGGGGAGTGAACCTGGGATTCAGGGAATTACACACCAGTGGGGATTTAACCTGGGAATATGTAAAAAAGGATATCAGTGGGAAATAAACCTGGGACTAAAGGAGATGGATACCATTGAAATTTGAAGCCGGGTATGAGAGTTTGGTACCAGAGGAGAATGAACCTGACACTATAGGAGGTGGGCGCCAGTGGGGAGTGAACCTGGGACTATGTAAACAGGATATCAGTGGGAAATAAACCTGGGACTAAAGGGACATGGATAACATTGAAAGTTGAAGCCGAATACGAAAGTATGGTACCAGAGGAGAATGAACCTGACACAAAAGGAGGTGGGTGCCAGTGGAGAGTGAACCTGGGAGTCAGGGAATTGCACACCAGTGGGGAGTTAACCTGGGAATATGTATAAAGGATATCAGTAGGAAATAAATCTGGGACTAAAGGGAGATGGATACCATTGGGAGTTGAAGCCGGATTTATTTCCCACTGATATCCTTTTTTAGATATTCACAGGTTAACTCCCCACTGGTGTGCAATTCCCTGATTCCCAGGTTCACTCCCCACTGGCGCCCACCTTCTATAGTGTCAGGTTCATTCTCCTCTGGTACCCAACTCCTATAGTCGGCTCGGATACCCACTGTTATCCATCTCCCACAGTCCGAGGTTAACTCCCAATTGGTGTGCACTTCCCTGAGTCCCAGGTTCACTCCACACTGGCGCCCATCTCCTATAGTGTCAGGTTCATTCTCCTCTGGTACTCAACTCCCATATCCGGCTTCAACTTTCAATGGTATCCATCTCCCTTTAGTTCCAGGTTTATTTCCCACTGATATCCTTTTTACACAGTCCCAGGTTAACTCCCCACTGGTGTGCAATTCCCTGACTCCCAGGTTCACTCCCCACTGGCGCCCACCTTCTATAGTGTCAGGTTCATTTTCCTCTGGTACCCAACTCCTATAGTTCGGCTCGGATACCCACAGTTATCCATCTCCCACAGTCCCAGGTTAACTCCAAATTGGTGTGCACTTCCCTGAGTCCCAGGTTCACTCCACATTGGCGCCCATCTCCTATAGTGTCAGGTTCATTCTCCTCTGGTACTCAACTCCCATATCCAACTATCAACTTTCTATGGTATCCATCTCCCTTTAGTCCCAGGTTTATTTCCCACTGATATCCTTTTTACACAGTCCCAGGTTCACTCCCCACTGGTGTACACCGCCCTGATTCCCAGGATCACCCCCCGCTGTTGTCAAACTCCCATAACTTTGCCGGATATTGTCGGGTTTCGGCGGGTTTCGTAATAAAGCACTAATTCTTTTTTACGAAACCCGCCGAAACCGGCCGATAACCTTAGTCTCAGGTTCACTCCCGACTGATGTACACTTCCCTGAGTCTCGGGTTCACTCCCCACAGTTGTCTACTTCCATAACGTTGCTGGATATTGTCGGGTTTCGGCGGGTTTCGTAAAAAAGCACTAGTTCTTTTTTTACGAAACCCGCCGAAACCCAGTCCCAGGTTCACTCCCCAATAGTGTACACTTCCCTGAGTTCTAGGTTCACTCCCCACTGCCACCTACTTCCCATAACTTTGTCGTCGGGTTTCGGCGGGTTTCGTAAAAAAGACACACCGCATTTTTATATCATTCAATGTGTAATATTTTAGATACTAGATATAGATAGTATCCAGGCCTATAGAATTTGAAAAAAATTACATTGGTATTAGCTAAAGGTGAACTATGCTTCCAAAACCCCCTTTCCTCCCCAACCTTCATGCTCTCGTGCTGTACATTTAAGTTGGCATCAATGCCAATCACCCGTACCTGACTAGAGGGAGGGGTGGGGATGCTGACTCTTCAATGTTAAAGTTGGTTATTAGAAAGTGGGATAACCATAAGACCATAAGAAGTGACTTTATTTTAGTATAAATGGTTTCAGTTTCAATATTGTCTTAATTTCACTTTTCCTCTTTTTGTTGGTTTTAATGACAGTTTTATTCATATCTTAGTTTCAGTTTCCTTTTTGTCTAGTTTCAGTTCCTTTTTTGTCCTAGTTTCAAATATGAAGCGGCTTGTATTGTTATAATGCATATACTGGGGAAAAGCTAAAAGTAGCTGTGAGTGTTGGTTGCATATTATTACCTATTAATACTATGCTTGAGGAGTCGGAGTCGGTTTCAAGGCTGGAGTCGGAGTCGGAGTCGGTTTAAAAATAACCGACTCCGCCAGCCCTGATTATTATTATTATTATTGTTATTATTATTATTATTATTATTATTATTATTATTATTATTATTATTATTATTATTATTATTATTATTATTATATTATTATTATGTAACATAACAAATTTAATATCTTTTAATACCATCAGATCCTGATGCAAATTCTCAGACCGACAAATCAAAGGACAACCCTTTTTCTTTCAAAAAATTTTTGTCATCATCGTCTTCAGCATCAGTGTCTTCAGCATCAGCAACCACCACAACTAAACCAAAGCCAAAAACACCCTCGTCTTTCCATGCACCTCCTGATGTTGCCAGCGACATTCCATTATTTACAAATAACTACTTTGAGGAAATACACAATTCTGATACTGCAAACCTTTCAACAAAGCAACCCACATGTACATTGACTGATGTTACTATAACGAAAACCAAAACAGACTCCGTTAAGAAGAAAAAACAAGACACATTATCATCCAGAAATAAAAGTAACGACAGTCTTAAAAATTCACATAAAGATATAAGAGTGGATAATAACAGTTCCCTTCAGTTACCCTTATTTGATGATTCTGACGATGAATTTGAAAGCGAGGATACTCGTAACAAGGCAGCAAATAAAACAATCTCTCCATCTGGTTTACAATTGCCCGATTTCTTGTCGGATGGGCCTCTGGTTGGTGGAAAGCCTACCATGCCTTTAAGTATAAGTCGGCATGATGATAGAAATGCAGATGAGGATGAGGACATGCTGACCCAAATTCGTGCTGTGAGTATGTATGTATGAGTTGCATTGTACATTAGTATGGCACCTATAAGGTGCTATGCTACATCAGCATCACGGTAACAGGGAATCCACATAGTGGTACGATGATGGAACGTGCTGTGAGTACATTATAATAGCCCTTTATCATTGTGATATAGATGTTGCTGCTCGAAGCTCAAAGAAATGAATAACAATGTGAAATTGAATGTAAGCTTCAATTTAATATACGAAAACATAAAACTATATGTTCGCCTTTAGTGTATCATTCATCCTGTTTTGGAAACCCGAAATGTCCATTTGATCTGTTTTTGTATATTAATTGGAAGCTTACATTCAATTTCATATTGATATTTACTTGATCATTGTGACAAATTACAAATTATGTTTGGTGCATAGGATTGTAAGCTCTATATATGCATTAGATATGTATTATATATATAAAAGGTATTTTTACCAGGTGTGAGACGTTAATTTTTGTCTCAGACCAAGCACAAGTTCTTTCAGTAACTAACTTTACACAAAACAATCGTCCTACGATGTTCCTTAGGAACAAAGAGTGCTCATACTCATCCGTTCGTGCAGTCAACATTCACACTCACATGCAGAACATGCACAACACAAAATGTGTAACTCTATAAAGAACTCTAACATAAATACACACAGCCAAACAATCCGCTTCAACAGTCGTAACGTCACTTCCCTCGTAATGACGCATGGTAACTTAGTAACTGGCTCTAAACTATCGGAACAATGGCGGACGCCCTTATGAAATATTTCTCCGACGAGCATAAAAGCGTATCCAGAGGAAAAAAATAATTATAAATCTGATCTTGTTTTGACTTTTACACATTCTGATCACAAGACATATGAAAAGTTCTAGCCAACATGAAGAATAAAAGGTACGGATTGCTGGGCGACGTGACATCAGATTATTGAATCCAATTACATTCGCACATAGCCAAACAACTCCAATATATTACAATACATGTTACAATATAAATCAACTAATCTGAGGATTATCATTCTTTTTGTATTGTACATACCAATATTCTTTCCTGATTAGTAGTGAAAGTTTGTTGTACATTTTGAAAGTTCTAAATATTGCACTATAGTTTGATATTAGCAAGAAAATTGTCCCATAATTGGACAGTATTGACCAATAGCCCTGCCATTGCGGAGTGGCTATTGGTCAGTACTAAGAGCTGGTTCCGTTGTGTTTTTTTTTTTCGACTAAATATTTTGACTTCAACTATCCTTTTTTCAACTGGCACTACTAAATCAACTATGAGATTTTCATATTGTTTTTTGCAGAGTTATTAATTGTTAAAAAAAAAAAAATTATTATTATTGTTAACTTAAGTATGTTAGCTTCAGTATGATTGTTTTTGGTGTTCAAAAAAAAAAATTAGTTGTTTTTGTTTGGGGTTTTATTTTTTTTTGTTTCTTTCATTTGTTTTGTTTTGTTTTTGCTATTTGTTCGTCTTAATTATTTCTTCTTTTCAAAGATTTTGGATTATCTAGATAATAGAATTAATGGTCAATTGGAATAATTTGGTCAACTTGCGTAAGCATCACTGTATGTTACATGATATAGTCCATAAAATGAATGTCTGATGGGACTTGTTTAAAGTCGTAAAATTTGAAACTAAAGAAGAGAAAGGTCAATATTTGACAGAATTCGAGAAAATAACAGAAAATAAGAAAATGGCTTGAAAGTGTTTCTGTTTTTCTATTCATTTAGAATATTTTTACAGTTAATTCCTATCACTACGCCTTTAGATTGTAAACAACACAAAGCCTGCCCACTGCCCACTGTCCACGCCATCCTCAGTTCGCCATCTGACTCTCGATCAGACGATCAGCAGTCGCGAACGGTTGTGTTGACCTGATATATCAATGAATATCATGCTTTGCAACTAAAATTAGACTTCTTATTAAATTTTAATTTAAATTGAGCTTTTATATAGCTCAATATCCATTAAACATGTTCAAAGTGCTTTACAAGGGGTCCCTGGCCAACAATAAAGATAACTTTCAACATAAGATCTGACACCTTGACATTAATTTGTTAGTTGGATCTATAACATCTAGAGAGAAGTGTTTTGCAATAAGTTTGCAATTGAAAGTTGCTTCCGTCTGTTTATAGCTGCAGAAAGCAGAGTGAACTCCGGTCTCTAAACTCTTATGGATTTAAAGGTCTACCTTGCATTTCCTTTATGAAGACTTTCCCTTGAATTATTATTTTTAAAAAAAATGTATTACTTATTAAAACTGAATATATAAAAAAATAGTCCCTTGAATTTTGGTTTTACATGTTTTAATGTAGTGCGGTAGTTATGAAAAGTCTTTATACTTAGAATTACACCCTGTTTTAGAATATATGGTTTAGATTCAGGTGCTGCACTTGGGATTAAAACTGCAGAGTTGTACTTTAGGGAGATTTAACAGGGAAAATAATGCTGTTGAAAAGCTTTCAGATGTATGGAACATCTGAGTCTGACTAACACTAATACACAAATTGAACACAATTCCACTCTCTTGTTTTGTCTTTTTTTTTCAAGCCTTATTTTTCCATAAAGCAAGGGTTGCTGGGACTTAAATAAGATCTGATATTAAGTGCCTTTCAAAAAGTAAAATTTGGTCCAGACAATAGCAACCATTTGTGGTAATTCGGCTTATGCATTTAGAATTGCTAATGGATGTGCAATACTGAATCAATCTTTTTTTTTTTCTTTTTTTTTTTATCAGTTGCAAGAAGAAAACAGAAAATTGCAAGACAATCTAACAAGAATGAAACAAAAATATGAGGACAAAAGCAAAAGGTGAGTTTTTGTTATCTTTAGGCGTCTACTATAAGACTGCTCTGCTCTTTTATCTTCTTCTTCTTATTCTTCCATTAAGGCCAAAGCTTCAGGCTGACGATTGTATGTCAGCTTTTTCAGTAACAGGAGTTTTAGAGGGAAGCAGGGAGCGATTTAAAAAAAAAAAAAAATTAAATATGAATGTAAAGACCAAAAAGCTGGACATCTTTCATTTTACCTAGTATTTTTTTTTTTACAATTAGCATAAAAGTATTTTTCTGCTGCTATAATTTACAAGGAAAATCAACTTAAAATCAGTGAGAGAGTGGGAGGATTATTCTATATCATTATCATATCTGAAAGATACACTCCAACAACACACGAAAATAGAAAATAAGAATCTGAAAATGAAAAATAAAGAGCCTACTGAGTTATGTCATTTACAATTGATAAAATTATCATATAATAAAAATTATGCTACTTTCAAGTGATAAGATTATAAAAATTAAACACTCCTTTGTCACAGAGACAGAACTATCTACGAAAAAAAAAAGAAAAAGAAAAGAAAGATAAACATAAAATCATAATTCATTGATCTTTAAGAAAAATGAGTCCATTCATCATCATCATTGCCCTTTTCACCCTGGGTCAGGGTATAGGCCACAGACAAACAGTTTCCATCCTTCTCTATCCTGAGCTAACTTTTTTATCTCATTCCATGTCTTACCACTTCTCTGTAAATCAGCTTCTTTAATTGATTCCGAGAGGCTGTTTATAATTCTGTCATCTGCATTTTTTGCCAAATTGGGACCTAAAATTTGCCAAAAAACCCCCCAAATTTGCCAAGAAATTTGCCAAAAAGACCAAAATTTGCCGAGGAGAACTAAGCGTTTCAGTAAAAATTAACACGCGATACAGAAAAAAATATATATAAAAGACAATGTATTACATTTAAGGAGGCTACATTTATTAATTTACACAATAGCATTGTCACAAAGATTTTAAAGGATCATTATCCGTAGAGAGTAGCTTCCCTTGGTTTGGGCCCAGGCAAAGCTGCAACATTTCTCAAGTTTCGCACTTTTTTTCTCGTTATTTTGTTTTCGCTTCTTTTTTTCCCCAAAATTTGCCACGCGATTTGCCAATTTTCCCAAAATTTGCCACGATTTGCCAATTTTGGGAAATTTGCCAAAATTTGCGGATCGCCCTGATATTTGCGGCCCCAAAAAATGCAGATGACAGATAATTGTGGTTTTTGCTTGCATCTGTTCCTGGGTGTGGGACAAAAGAGCCAGATCATCTGCTGTTGTCCTTCATAAATTCTGTCATTCCAGAAACTCTTTGGTCGCCCAAGCTAAAAAAAGGATTTGGTTTGTCCGTCTGCGTTTCTGTATCGATTTGAGTTTAACGGAAAGGGGTGTTAACCCTTTGCCAACCCCCAACCTGGAGGACCAGGTGACTCAAAGATGGGGGAATTACACACCATTAGTCGCCTTTTACGACACGCTGGCTTGGCGTTGGGCTATTCTTGACCCTCTCTTTTGATGGACCCCGGGAGAGTCCATTAGTATGTTATTAATATTTTCCATGTAGCATAGCCTTGACCACAAGATGCTTGTCCATCTGTAGTCTTAGCTAATCTGCTACAATACATCCGTACACAGTCAGAAGCCTACATTAGTCCCGTGTGCTTGATTGTGATGGTAGTGGCAGTGAATGTGAACTCTTGTTTTCACTTTAATGTCTTGGTATAGAATTCAGTATTTGCTATCTGCTTTAAAGTGAAAAATTAGAATCCCAAAATGTTGTGCGGCTATGTGGTCTAGTGGTATGACACTTGCTTTTGGATCGGAAGGTCATGGGTTCGAGCCTCGCTCGGCACATAGTTGAGTCCTTGGAGAAGGCTCTTTACTCACATTCTCTCACCATACTCAGGTGTAAAATGAGTACCTGGTCATTAACAGCGTTGTCTCTGTCCGAAAACGATTATAATATTGCCTAAAAGGTGTCATGTCCCGTCCTACATTTTAAATGTTGCTGTTGGCCAGGGACCCCTTGTAAAGTGCTTTGAGCATGTTTAGTGGATATTGAGCTTAATTTGAAAATGTTTCAATTTTTGCCAAGGGGTACAACGTTTTATCTTACAATGTCAAGTGATATTAAGTTTCATTAGTGTATTTAAATGTGGAAAGGATGTTGTGGTAGATAAGACACACCCCTTACTTTAGAGCCAAAATCTTTTGTCAAATTGTTATTCTAGTGCTTAAGACTCAACATCTTTTCTGCACCATGTTTGAGGTTGGTCTGTATTCAAGACATGGCCATTTTGTATTTCGTTTCCTTTAGGTTTTGCTATCATGATACTTATGACTATTATTTACATTACACTGTTACACTGCATTTAATATTAGTCATGGAATCTCAGGCTCTTTCAAGGCATTGGCAGTTATGAGTATTTTTATGATTCTTTATTATATTATGTCATATTATCATGTGTAAATAAATATATATAAAAGAAAAACCCCACAGAAACAACAAATCATAAAGATTCCAGCTTATTTATGAGTATTATTAGATGGCACTTTGTAGATTAGAAGCAGGGTGACTTTGCACGTTTGATTTTCAGGAAAAAAAAATAATGTAAATGTTGCTGCTCGAAGCTCGAAGAAATAAATAACAATGTGAAATTAAATGTAAGCTTCAATTTAATATATACGAACGAAAATAGATAATATGGACGTTTCAGGTTTCCCCTTTATCAACAAAACAGGACGAATGAAACACTACAGAGGAATGAGAATATGTGGTAGTGGTGGTGTTAAGATGAATCAACAAAATTACTATTTCCTGCCCATCAATGTTTTTGTTTATTTATCTTAACAAAGCCACTAACACATTATCTCATTTGTCTGTAGTGTTTATTCATCCTGTTTTGTTGATAAAGGGGAAACCTGAAACGTCCATTTTATCTGTTTCCGTATATTAAATTGAAGCTTACATTCAATTTCAAATTGATATTATGTCAAAAAATATACAACAGTAAATGCGGTAGTAACCAGATTGGTGACAGTGTGATCACAAAATTCTGTCTCCAGCATTGTGTCTTTGGATAAGATTCTTTACACACATTACCACATTTAAATTAGATGGGAAAGAGTGCCAGACAATAGGCTGAATTTGTAATAGCTCTTGGACACCCAATGGTTAATTTGAAATTGAGATTAAGTTTCGTCTATGGTTTGCTGGAATAAAAAATGAAGCAAGCTTATGCACTTTGAGCATTGTGAAAAATCAATCTATGTATTTGATATAAATGTAAAATATTTCTTTTATATATTAAGATAATTTGATATAATATTTGACAGGATTATTCAACTAAAAAGAGATCTAGAACAACAAAAGAAGAAAGAGGCAGAAGAGACTGCAGTAATGGAAAAGGCAGTATTACAAGTGGAGGAAAATCTTGTCACCACCACGGTAGGAGTTTCAGACATTCAGTTTTGTGTTAATTAAACAATGAATTATCTAGGTTGCTAAAACAGATAAAACCTGGATTAGTAGAAAACTTGACTCACAAGTTGAGGGACTGGTTTCAATCCTGAGCTAAGGTGAGCTACCTACTTTGCGAGATATTAGCACCATATCCAAAGTGTAGCAAGCTATTTTTACTGTTAGTTTTATGCTACAATTCGGTTGTTTATATCCATGGATATAAACAACCGAATTGCAATGGCGAAAAGCAGAATGACCTCTCTAAATAATATCTGGAAAGACGAATCCATAGGGCAAAATTTGAAAATAAAATTAGTAAAAGTATTGGTGTGGACAGTGATGACCGACAGCGCAGAAGGTTGGACCCTCAAAAACGAAGACGTAAAATGTATAAACTCTGCTGAAATGTGTTTGTACTGAAGGCTGATGAGGGTAAGTGGATGGAAAGAAGAACAAATAACAGTAACAGCATACTTGAAGAGCTGGAGGTCATGCCAGAACTATTAAATGCCATCGAAAGAAGGAACTCAGTTTTTTTTTGGTCAAATATGCCGAAACCGATACACCCTAATGAAAGATGTAGTACAGGGGAAAATTGAGGGCAAATGAAGAAAAACAAGACTAAGGTCCAGTTATATAAAAAAAAAATGAAAGAGAGCTGTATGATACCGTCAACAGATGGGAGGAATGGGCAGACATTGGCATCGCAGAGTGTGGGCAGCCAACATCAATAACTACTTGGATAGTTATGCTACAACAATACTGCTGAGATTTTGTTACTATGTTGCTAGGAGTTTAAAAGTCATTGTCCGATTTTTTAATGTTTGATTTCTCTGGACTCCCTGATAATACATCCAACTGGCAATGATTGTATTGTACAATGTTGGTGGCTCATTCCAAGATTGGGAGTTTGGATAGAAGCGGACACTCTTTACTATAAAAAATAAAGACTTTTAGATTAGGGAGACATGTCTGCACTTTATTTTGCCCATATCTTAGCTGAAATGTCACCATGAGCTGAGATAAGCATAAAGAAAAACAATAAAATAACAGATCAGTGGGTTGCATAAAGCAGTATGTAGTTATATTGGAGTATCATCAACATCACTGTTGTTTTGCTAATAATTGAGAATGGTAAGATATGTCATCATCAACCATTGCGAGGTTTGTTGTAGGCATTGATGATCGTGGTTTTTCAGTCTTGTCTGTCTGTTTCCTAACACACTGCATATTCGTGAAGTTAAGCATTAAATCAAACTTCAACTGCAAACGGATAATAAAAACTATTTTTTGATTTTTTTTTCTGTTTTATTAATTTGTTTATTTATTTATTTTTATTATTTTTTTTTTTTTTTACAGAAAAGGGCTGTACAGGCTGAATCTGCAGTGTCAAAATTGAAACAGGAAGTCAAAGGATTGCAGGTTTGTACCAAATGAATTATTTTGTTAAAAGCATTCCTTATAATTCATTCATTTGCTTCTCTCCTGTAACTATCCCCCCCCCCCCCCTTCCCCCCCAAAAAAAAATGAAAAAGACTAAAGTTGGAATTTAAAAATTCAATTTAAAAAAAAACCAAACACATCAATTTTGTAGAGAATGTACTAAAAAGAGTGATAAAGGATAGGAGATGATAATTAAGAGCTACACAATAGGCTAATAGTATTTTTACACCTGTCAAAGATCATTGATCTGTACAATGTGTTGCGTGGTGACCTAGCTTGTGCTTGCACAATGTAGACGTGATACTGGTTTGTTTTATTTGTTTGTTTTTTTTGCTTGTGGTGTTTTACAAATTTCTGTTGATGTATTTATCATTATTATTATTTTCTATCTAAGGTTAATGTTGATCAACCATCGAAAATAAGTTTGCTAAATATTAATGTAAATTCTCAATTACATATATTTTGTTTATCACTAACATCCAATATTAATGAGGTCATTGATGGAGCTATTGAAACTGTTGGGTTTAAAATAACAGATAATAATTTAATTAAATTTTACAAACAGATCAGCTGACATGTTTTGGTCTCATCGCATTTTGATTTTCAATCAAAGCCGCAATTGGAATCTATCTTGTATTCATGATGGGCTCGTATTTATGATCAATCACTCTACAGACAGGATCATTTTCTTCAAGTGACAAATCGAATGACTATCGTTGAGTTGGATTGATTAAAATCAAGGTTTAGACATACCTCTTTGAAGGGGGTCACCACTCCTAGCCTCACTGCATGGTTTACTGGCCATGTTAATCTAGTTACTTCGTTTTATTTGCGGCACTGCATTGCGGCTGACGCCTGGGTTATTCCAGTCTTCCCTTGGAATAGACCCTAGAGACAAAGTTCCCCTATGGGATGAATAAAGGAAATTTTATTATTTATTTTTGTATTATTGTTATTTATGGCATGGTTCATAATGCTAGTTCCTTCATTAATATTGAAAATGTCTTTCTGCACTAGTGATTACTGTTTCTGTGGTCAGTCATGTACATTTTTGCTAAGTGTTTGAAACTTGTTTGTAACTACCATTAATTTCTCTCCTTAACAATTTCGTGCTGGAGAATGCCAGACTCACAGCTTCTGTTAAATCAGAAAATACATGCACATCTTCAATAATTTTGTTGTAACCTTGTGTTGTTTATGATGCAAATCATTGTAAAATGTTGGTTTTCTTCCAGTATGCAATTTGTTGACGGATATGAAACATGAGAAAACGTAAAAATCATATCTTTTATTGTCTTCATTGCAATATTCTAGATATCAAATATAGAATTTTGGGAATAAATTTAATGTCGTATTATACAATTATAATTTTTCAGCAAATAAATATAGTTTAAAGTGTTATTTCACATGTACAACACATATATTCCTTCACCCTCTATCTCTTTTTGTGTCATTAAGTGGAATTAAATAAGAGGTAATGATAATTAATAATTGTAGAAATTTTAGTTTTGTGATTTATTTGCACAGTTTTCCTAGTTTAGTTCAGCCACATAAATGGTTGAATTGGATTTGTTAACAGGAGAAATATTTATTTAAATTTTATAGAGAAGTATTTTTCCCGTTGACATTGTACAATTTTCCTCCTCCTTTCTTTTAATCATCAAGAACCAGGTGAGACTTCTCACAGCAGAGAACGAAGCATACAAAAGTGGAGATGGTGGTTTATCCGACATTAGAGAACGTACAAAATACACCTCAGAGCAGTTACAACTAGGAGCAGAAACGGCAGAGAAAAGTTTAAAGTAAGTTTTGCTTCAAATGGGATAAATGTCTTATTTAGTTAGAAATCTGTTTTACACCCGGAGTACTAATAAAGAAAGACCACTGTAATGATGATAATAATAATAATAATAATAATAATAATCATAATCATAATCATACTAATACTACTTTTATTGGGTCCAGCATAGAATTAGTTTTATCAATCTATAATATATAGATTTCCTATATATGAATTCTAAATAACCATAACCTATCTTTTGGATATTATTATGTTGTCAATTAAATATGTGATATTTGTGAAACTATGTAGATTCAGATAATATAGTTATCTCTAGCAGTAAAAATTAGTCATTGTTAGTCATTTTTCTAGCACTAACTCATGCATATTACAAAAGTAGCGATTTGGAATAGATTTTGTTCCATGCTTGAATTTTATAAGATTTTTTGGTAATCAAAATAAACCGAGGACCCTTTTTTTTTTCAAAACAAAAAAAAGTCTATAAAATTCATTACTAAATTAAAATCATGTTGATATACAGGGTAAGGCGCTATATAGAAAACATATATTATTATTATTATTATTATTATTAGTAGTAGTAGTAGTAGTAGTACAGTAGAACTCGGAAATAACGAGTTCGACAGGTCCACTCCTGATTACTCGCTATTTCCGAGTTCTCGCTATTCCCGAGTTGCCAGGAAAGGTTATAATATTGCTGGCTATTCCCCTCATTGTGTAATTCGAGTAAAAGCCGTCGCCCCTATTTCAATTTCTTCACAGAAGTGGCAGAATGCTTGGTTTTTTGGGTTTTTTTTCAAGTAAAATCATGACTAGAAAAAAAAACAAGAACATAGAAGTGTGTGTGTGTGCATGTGCGCGCGAGTGTTTGTATGCACTCGGCATGTTTGATGAGGTAAGCAAGCGCATCACTCAATCACTGACCCATTGAAATAATGGTTCCACACTCCCCTCTCTCGCTGACCGTGTCGTTCGTTAACAATGCTACTCGCTGACCGATGCTGCGAAGTGAGGCATGTTGACATGTGCTTACCTCGCGCGTCGCGTGGCACCACATTAGGTGAATAATTGACCCCCACCCCCAATACACACACACGCACACAAACCCAACCCCCACCCAAATTTGTTTCGCCTATTATGTACTACTACAGACTAGGCTACTATGTAATATTACTCGTAACGAAAAATAAGAAAAGAAAAGAGGCTAGGCTAAAAATATTTAAATTGCCATTGTCTCTTGTTTTGCTTTACTTCGTTTGCAGTCCTAGGCTGGGGCAGGAAATGCTCGTTATTTCCGAGTTGACCTCTTTTTCATACTCGCTACTTTCATGCTAATTTTATTGACTCAAATAAAGGAAAAAAACGGGGATTTAGATTTTACTCGCTATTTCCGAGTTCTCACTATTTCCGAGTACGTTATTTTCATGTTCTACTGTAGTAGTAGTAGTAGTAGTAGTAGTAGTAGTAGTGTTATTATTATTATTATTATTATTATTATTATTATTATTATTATTATTAATATTATTATTATTATTATTATTATTATTATTATTATTATTATTATTAAATTTAAATATCTAAAATATGTTTTTATTCCATCTTCTTTCAACATTTGGAATATTTTATTTTACTTGTTTAACTTTTTCCATGTCTTATATTTGTTATCTTTGTATTGTATATAGTCATGTGATCATAGCTTCGTTAGCACAAGGATTGTTATTGTCATTATTGTATTTGATTCACTTGTATTATATTCTAATGCAGAGATTTGATGCAAGGCGTTGAGAAAATGAAGCTGCTATCACAGGTGTTGGCAAGTTGGGAAAAGATTACAGAAGTGAAACCAGATTCGGAAGAAAGCCAGTCTTGACCAGATTACTTGCCTTGCTGATTTTTAGTTTTTCTACTCAAGTGAAAGGAGACGCAACAGCCTTTTATTTTGAATGAACACAAATAAGCAGTTCTTCCAAAGGAAACTTTTAAAAGTATATATATATATATATATTATATATATATATATATATATATATATATATATATATATATATATATATATATATATATGAGCCAAGGTCAAAAGGTGCCAATTTTTTTTCTCAAAATAAAAGTGACATAATAGTCTATTCATGTTGCTATATGTGTAGCAAAAACCCTGTACTTCATGAATCAAAGGCCCTTTAGATAACTTTAAGGTCTAATGCAGCATAATATCGTCAACAATACCTATAGGTTGCTGGTGTCACCTGTGACCGGTGACACCAAAATGAGACAAAAACTCAATAACCAAATGATTTTTCTTGAGTATCAAACTTTATTTAGTAAGTTATAGACAAAAAGACACAATCAACAACAATCATAGTACAATAATATTACCAACTATTGGAGAAAATGTTGCTTTTTGGTGTCATCGGTCACAAGCAACATAGAATGCAAATATATTATTTCATAAACATGTTTGTACATTAACAACAACAACAATATTGCATATGCTTATTACCTGCAATGTTCAGAAACTTTTGGAATAAAATGTTGGGAAATAATGTGACCAAAGCATATCTTTTTTAGCGACATTGTGTCACTTGTGACATTAGACCGATGACACTATTACTTATGTCACAAGCAATACCAAATTGCAATTTTGACAATATATCATTAATTTCAGTCAAACCAGTGTAATAACCACAGTTAAA
Organism: Berghia stephanieae; assembly: GCF_034508935.2. Lineage (NCBI taxonomy): Eukaryota > Metazoa > Mollusca > Gastropoda > Nudibranchia > Aeolidiidae > Berghia > Berghia stephanieae. Next base: position 17,184,828 of record NC_088366.1, on the reverse strand, counting down.
TATGGAATTTAATAATATTTCAGAAACCAAAGACTTCAAAAGTAAAAATATACATGGAAATTAGAGCATCTGAATGTGACTTGTGACATAACACCGGTGACACCATTACTTATGTCACAAGCAACACCAAATCATACTTTCTTCCATAATATATCATTATTTTCAGTCAAAAAAGCACAATAACCTACTCTAAAATGAAATTCAATATTATTTTAAGAAACTAAATACTTCTAAATTGGATATATACTTAGAAATTAGTAATACCATTGTTGCTATTACTTTGGTCAAAATCGGCACTAGAACGCAATTTTGCCTCAATAGATCAAGAATAGCAACTGAACATATGTAATATAGCCTGTTAAAATGTAATTCAATGACATTTTAAGTTTTGAAGAACATGAAAACAGAAATACATTAGAAACTTCAAACTTAAGTGTCACCTGTGACATTTTAAGCAATGACACCAATGGTCACAAAAAGTACCAGAAGTCACATAAACACAAGATAAATATCAGCCATGGTAATGAATTCATGTAACAATACCGTAACATCCGCCCTACAGCTCAAATCTGCTTGTTTGTAGTAATTTAGTGTGTTAATAGTAAATCAAATAAAATTTCTTGACAACCCTTCTATTTATCTGGATTCGTCAAAAGCTTGAGTTTTGTCTTTTTCTTGATTGATACAACCCTGAAACATAAAAAATTAGAATTACAAGGAAACAATTAATTGTGTCAAAATCACAGTCTCAGATGAGATGTCATAATATCATATTTGTAAATAGAATAACAGCTGAAAACATAATTTTTTGGTGGCACTGTGTAATATCCAATATAAAGTGTTGCTTGTGACAATGTAAAATAGCGATGACACCAAAGTTCAACTTACCTTTTCTCCCTGGAGCCACGCTGGAAAGGCAAATGAAAGTGCTGCACTTCAAAGACTGGTAAGAAGGGTGGATCAAAATTGCGAATCGCCATTTAACGAAACAAACTTCCACGTGTTCACGCATGTCGTGTTGCTTGTGACAAATGACACCAAAACCAATAAACCTCAATATCGGTAAAACGGTATACATTTACTCCAAGATTTGAGTTCAGATACTAAATCTATGCTTTTTTCTCATAATAAAACATTTTATAAACATTAAACATGAGCTTTAAAGTTTTGTGTCGAGTCTTAGTATTGTGCTGTGTTTGATGACACCAAAGGTCACAAGCAACACCAACTTATTAAGCACTCTATATGAAACTTATTCAGATATGTAATATACTGCAATTGCGTTTAAAAGTAAATTTTGACTTTATACTATCAGTCAAATTTCAATCACGTGAGCTAAAACATCACATTTAATTTCTACATGATTTCTAAAAAGGTGATGCGTTGACCTCGTTTTAAGCACATGCCAAACAGCATTCAAATTTCACTTTCAAGTTGTTTATTTCATATTCTGTTGAACAGAGTATGTTGAGCTATCTCATTTTATCTCTTCTTCATATTATCAATTGATTACAAGCATTAACCCAATGAAAAAAGCCCATAATTAAGTAAAAATCTAATTTTCTTAACACTGGTATCAGGCGGGCACCTTTTGACCTTGGCTCATATATATATATATATACATATATATATATACATATATATATATATACATATATATATATATACATATATATATATACATATATATATATATACATATATATATATATACAAAATATATAAGATTAACATGGGTTAAAGTTGATGTTTGAGGTTTCCATTTGTCAATATAAAAACTATTTCCTTTGAAACAGGGATATGTCATTTTGTGGAAAACTTGAATTGTTATATTTTATTTTTACGTGGACAATGAAACCTGGCTTTACTGCCACCCACTATAAAACCAACGTCACTTTTGGCTATCTTCAGTAAGAGATTTGACTGAATTAAATTCATGATAAATCTACAGTGCAACCTCTGGATAACGACATCTTGGAAACCCCAGAATAACAACATAATTTTCCGGTCCCTGGCAATGTTGTTATCCAGCAGTTGCACTGTATTTGTTATACCTTCAACTCGCTACACTGTCAACTATGATTATGTCAGAAACATAGCATGGTGCTTTACATTCCATTGTTATATAATAATGCATGGCGAGACTTCACAAAACCCATCCAAAACCATGCAAAATGGTGTAGAGACCATAGCTGTACATAAACAGTGCAACAAGGGTGTAACAAACTCTTGATTCAATGAAAAATGTAATTTAAAAAAAAAAAATAATAATAATTAAAAAGATTAATATTTAACATTTGTTTCCATTTCGTTTTAGTTTTATTGTTTCTTAAAAAAAAAAAAAGAACAGATTGATTAAGTAGATTAATCAATATTTCTAATATTAACTGGCACTCAATTAAAGTCTTAAATGTGACCCTATGCCTTGAAGTGGTATTAAGTCGGGATTTGGAAAATGAAGAAAACCGGTTTTAATAAAGTGGACATGGTCAAAATGATCAAATTTCAGTTTTTAGTTGTTTCAGAAACTACAATAATTTTTATACATTAAAACATAATAATTCAGCATAAATATTGTCAATAGCAATGCTAAACACACCCCAAGGTTTATTGAAAAAAATATATATAACTCTCTCTCTCTCTCTGTCTTTCTGGTCGGGTCACTTTGTGCCCCTGACTACCCCAGACTACCTCGGACTGCTCCGAAGAGTGTTTTACTTTTGACGTTTATTCTCTGTCAGGGAATGTTTTATATTTTAGAGACAAAATTATGTCCTTATAGACAAACAATTACGATTGGGACGAGGGTAGAGAACAGAAACAATTGAATGCTTGAAGTGTGCAACACAACTTTATTAATCAAGGCATTACGAACAAACGCGCCGGCATAACCCAACGGACGAACTGACAGTCAAACATTAGTTTTTCCACTCTCTCTCTCATTCTTTCTTTCTCTCTCTCTCTCTCTCTTTCTCCATTTCTATCTTCTTTTTTTCTCTGGCACTCACTCACTCTCTCACACACACACACACACACACACACACTGAAACTTGATACAAAAACTATTGAAAATATCAGTAAAAAAAACCCAATAACAAATCCGAAAGTGAACAGTGTCAAATCAACACATCAATAATATCTAATAGTTTCATTTTGTCAATTGCAGTGCAAACGTTTTATTGAAACATGACTACACATAACACATTGAGAGTATGCTTCATATTAAAATTTTGAAATCGTATTTCCTCTATTATTATTATATAAGTAAAAAATATCACATTAATAATTCTTATTTCATTGATTCTTTATTTGAATATCAAAAATTCTTCAAAAAGTGAACAATGTCATAAAATATTTTTTTTTGGTGTTATATTTATTGTAAGGACTTCTTACATAATAATGAGCATAAAATAAGCTTTGATTGGGCACCAAAAGCCCAAAATTAAAAAATCCGACTTAATTCCGTTTCGAGGCAGGCAGAGGGTCACAAATGAGCAAGCTTGGATTCAGGGAGGATAAAGAATGCATCATCACAACTTGTTTTCTGTTGGCGATGCTAAATGTAGCTGTGATAACTTGAATGATTTATTGCATTGGATGCTGCTGCCTGCCAATGTTTGCACATGAACCTTTATGTGATGTATTTGTGTGTATGAGTATGAGAGAGAGATTCCTTCATATGTGCCATGTTGTTTCCCTTGAAATGTTAGCCATTAGTCAATGCTCTGTAAAAGACAGCTCGATTTCAATGAAATGTGACTGTCCGTCCTGTGCATCAAGGTTGCATTTGATGATTGTATTATTATTGAATTGTGAGTATTTATTTTAATGCAAATAACTACATTTGTATTAAATTTTGCTAACGCTAAAAAGTAAAAATCACTGAGTCTTTTGTTTTGACTTACCCTGTGGGCCAGAGCGATCACTGGCTGTCTTCTATTTTCTTTCTGTGTGGATTCGCTTATTATATATAATCACAAACTAGGCTTAGCCTAACTCTCCATTTGCTTTAGCTGTAGGCTTATCTGAGCGTTATGTGGGCTAATGCATTCATTGTATTTGGAGATTAAATGGGTTTCCGCACCTATTTTATAAAAGGTGAAGCAGTTTAAATCCCTGTTATAGCCGGTAAATTTTACTAAAAGCAAAGAGGGAAAAAAAATGGGGATCTTAAAATTAAAAACTCTTGTTATAACTGGGTCCCTGTAAAATCCGGACCTTTTATACATGGTTTCCTTCATATGTATAATTGGGTTCGTTTTGGAGATCACTGAGAGTCCTGGGTGGGGTTCCTGACCTCCCATAGTGGGCAGGGAGACACTGTATCTTCTATCCCCTTATATCTGTTTTCCAATATGCTTTCTGTCTTTGTCTTGGAATGGGATTACTTGGTTTTGTCATGGCCCTGGATGGGAGGGAAACAGTCAAATGCATAGTTATTGTTTTGGGAGATGATATTTTTTTCCTTGTAAATCATCTCTCTGGTATGTATTATTATTATAGTTGTTATTTTGAATGTATAATGTAAGCATTTGAGTGTATTCCTCTTTGTTGGATCTTGTGCTTGTGCCCAGATGAGACATAAGTGATCTCAAACTAAGTACCTACATTGTGGTATGCTCTTGGAACCTACATTTGATCCCTATACTATTTGTTCTAAGTTCCCCTTTGTCTTACTTTCTCTCGGGTGCTTTTATTATAATTCTAGAACTTTTTACTATCCCATTTTCTTCCTATTTACTGGCGCTGATATACAGTAGTCGTTGTGGTAGTAGTGATAGTAGTAGTATTAGTAGTAGTAGCAGTAGTAGTAGTAGTAGTAGTAGTAGTAGTAGTCGTAGTAGTGATAGTAGTAGTAGTAGTAGTAGTAGCAGTAGTAGTAGTAGTAGTAGTAGTAGTAGTAGTCGTAGTAGTAGTAGTAGGAGTAGCAGTAGTAGTAGCAGAGACGCCAATTGTAAATTTGGCTCACAGGAATTTCAGACACCACTCGTAGGAATTTCAATGCCGAAAGAGGAATTTCCGCACATAAGAAAAGTGAATTGGAATGCTATTTGGATTGTATTTACATATTGTATAGTTCTAAATAGATAACTGATTAGAATTATATTATGCTATATAAACACATTGCCAAATACAATCCCAAAGTTTCATTATTTTAAATGAAGTAAAGCTCCAAAACCTAATGGTAGTGATTGTAATACTTGTGATAGTGAGGATGATGTGGTGTTGGTGGTTGTTGTAGTAGTGGTAGTGATGATGATGATGTGGTGGTGGTTGAAGTAGTAGTGATGATGATGTGTTGGTGGGTGTTGTTGTAGTGGTAGTGATGATGATGTGATAGTGGCTGTTGTAGTGGTAGTGATCATGATGTGGTGGTGGTGGTTGTAGTAGCAGTGGTAGTGATGTGATGATGATGTAGTGGTGGTGGTTGTAGTAGTTGTGGTCATGATGATGTGGTGGTTGTAGTAGTAGTGATGATGATGATGTGGTGGTGGTGGTTGTAGTAGTAGTAGTAGTGATGATGATGTGGTGGTGGTGGTTGTAGTAGTAGTAGTAGTGATGATGATGAGGTGGTGGTGGTGCTTGTTGTAGTAGTAGTAGTGGTAGTGATGATGTGGTGGTGGTGGTTGTAGTAGTGGTAGTGATGATGATGTGGTAGTGGTGGTTGCAGTAGTAGTAGTAGTGGCGATGGTTGTAGTAGCATGGAGGGGGGGGGGGGTAACCTTGGAACAAATTGACCTCACCGGAATTTGACGGAAGGGGCCCGGAACCCGGAATGTTTTGCTCCAGACCGGAGTTTTTTTCGGTGAAACCGGAGTTTTGGCATCGCTGAGTAGTAGTACCAATAGTAGTACCAGTAGTAGTAGTATCCAAACCACCAATAATACCACAACCGTCATTCCTAACATCAAAACTACAGCCACATCATCATCTCTACCACCACCACAGCATATAATAATATTAATATGGCGTCGTACTGTGATGCAAGCTCAAATCTTTGCACGTGTTTTATATTTAAAAAGTTAAAAGGTTTCAATAATAACCTCATAATTACTTATGTAAGACTGCAATTAAATTTGTTGTGTGTTTGGCTTTGTCATTCTACACATTTCATTCTGGGCAGACGTGCTTGAGAACAAACAACAATTTTGCGACCTTTACATGCCTCATATCAATATATGCCAGACGAATAATATTCGTTATATATTATATAATAATATTCTGTAGTGTCGTCGGTGAATCAGCGGCAAGATGGATTGCTGTTTTACAATTTCAACCAATGTTTGTGTGGTTAGTCTTAGTGATGGAAAGGGTTACATTAACCGCAAAACTGTGACCCAAAACTGATACTACTTTCGCTACTACTACTACTTCTACCACTACTACTACTACTACTACTACTACGACTACTACTACTACTACTACTACTACTACTACCACTAGAACACACACTAGTCAGTGGTGGATGTGGTAAAAGGATAGTCCTTCGACCTCTACCATGGTAAGATCCAAAGAATAACGTAATCATTCTGACAAGCATAGAATCGTACTACAATCTTCTTCTCTCCAAATACCTATTAAATGATAACACGGATGGAATTATAATTCGATATTTTTTTGGGTATATCCAGATGAAGACAGTTTTTGTTGATTGTTTTTGAGGGTTTTAATTTAAAGGCGCTTGCGACTTTTTTGTTGTAGTCGTTTAGGTCATATCAGCGCCAGTAAAAAGGAAGGCAATCGGATGGTAAAAAAAAATAAATCTAGATATGCAATTAAAAGCACACTAGAAAATATTACAAGACAAAGGGGACTGGTTCAAATAGGGAACAGAAGTAGATTACAATAGCACACAATCAGTGTACCACTTAGTTTGATACAACTTAAAATTCCCATACAGATACAAGCAAAGAATTCCACTGAGAGGAATACACTCAAAAATACAAAATACATAAACAAAAGCTATTAATGACTAGATAGTCAGAGTCAGAGACTAAAAAGCGTTCATGAAGAAATCCGATTTTTTTTGTCACTTGCTCGTTTATGCTTAAGACTAGCTAGTCATTTACTAGACTAGTAAATAATTAAATCTAGTCCTCGTCCATGAAAATGGGCCGAGAAAGCGTTCATGAAATCAGATTTTTTTTTTGTCACTTGCTTCGATTACGCTTCAGACTAGCTAGTCATTTACTATACTAGTAAATAACAAAATATATCTCTCTTTCATGAAAACGGGCCCAGGAGAAAACAAATTAAAACCAATTTCTTCTTCTTATTATTATTATGATTATTATTATTATAATATTATTAATATTTTATTATTATTATCATCATTACTATCAGTATTATTATCATCATTATTACTACTATTTTAATTACTTTTTACGCCTATTACAAGAGTTATAACCTAACAATAATTGCCTATTTGGACAATAAAGATTATTATTATTATTATTATTATTATCATTATTATTATTATTATTATTATTATTATTATTATTATTATTATTTTTTTTTAAAAGTACATAGTAGGGGCCTAGTCTCATTCCAAGACAAAGACATAAAGTATGGAAAAGGAAATATAGGAGTAGGAGGTACTTCTTAGTCAAGCGCACATCATCTATAAACCATACAGCCCTAAACGTTGTGTACTGTCCTCATAAATTGTGGTCACTGTGTTGGATACAAAAAAAATTGAGCTTTTATATAGCGCAATATCCACTAAACATGCTCAAAGCGCTTTACAAGTGGTCCCCTGTCAACAGCAACATTTAACATGTAGGACGGGACATAACGCCTGTTAGGCGATATTACAATTTTTTGGACAAAGACAACGCTGTTAACGGCCAGGTACTCATTTTACACCTGAGTACGGTGAGAGAATGTGAGTAAAGAGTCTTCCAATGACTCAACTATGCGCCGAGCACGAGGCTCGGAGCCCAGGACCTTCCGATCCGAAAGCGAGTCATACCACTAGACCGCATAGCCGCACAACTAAGGGACATCATCTTTGATAACTGCATTCCCCTGATTGTAAAACCAGGTTTTCATCAAAGCTAGAGTATAATAATATTCTATATTATAGGGTGGACTCATTGAAATGTTTTCCCCTCTATCCAGCCTTGACTAATAGTTTTAAAAATACAGCAACAGTGACCTCCCCGCCCACCCTGGGAGGTCAAAATGCCCCAGTTGTATGTTTAAATTCAAAATAATAAGAATTTCAAATTAATATATGTTGTTTTCTGTTTGAGAGCTTGTATTTCAATTCAAATTTCATAATTAAGATGTTAAAAGTAAAAGATGTTTTCAATGTAAATGTAAGGTTAATATTGACATAATCATAATACAAAAACTGGTTAATGCCGGATTCGACTCAACAAAGTTCAGCCCTGTTAAGTTTGGTCAGTGACCGAAACACTACAAAAATAACTTAACATATAAACATATTTGACTTAGGGGATTGTTTTTGTTTTTAAGGCTTTTACAGCGCTTGCAACACATTTAGGTTATATTAGCGCCAGTAAAAAGGAAGAAATTGGGATCGTAAAAAGTTCTAGAATTACAATTAAAGCACCCAAGAGAAAGTAAGACAAAGGGGAGCTGAGAACAAATAGGGATCAGATGTAGATTCCAAGAGCACACTACCAATGTACTTAGCTTGAGATCACCTATAAGTCTCATCCGGACACAAGCACAAATTTCAACAAAGAGGAATACACTCAGACGCTTACATTGTACATTAAAAATAACAAATATAATTGTTGTTGTAGTTAGTATGAATGTGAGCATGAATGCGATTACCGACTATGTCAGTATGAAAGGTAATCGATACTACAGCTATCTCTCTCTCTCTTACTCGATAACTCCATGGTGAGCATCTATCCTATCTTCAGTCCAATAAACTTCTTATCAAACGAACTACACTGACGTCCATATCATTATTCAACATGGTGACAGCGGTGGAATTCTTCTTGTTATTGTGAACAGTACAGTGAACTATATAAACCTATAAATCAGATGAGTTAAGCCTCATACGTGTTATTTATAGTGTACATGACCTGTTATCGATAGCCAACAAACAATACGAAGTTACTGTTACAATAAAATACAAGAAGACGACTCTACCCAAAACCCGTCAATTTTTGTTTTTTGAACAAAGGGAGACAACTAAAACAATTTATGACTGGAGGTCATATTTTATGATTATATCCCTTGATTTGCAGCAATCTCAACTATGGCTTCAAATCGTAGTGCGAGTTCCAGTAGGAATGACTCGACGAACAAGTCGATTCCGCCACCGAGACCTCTCACTATGGAAGGAAATATCGCCACTAACTGGAGACACTTCAAACGAGATTGGCGAAACTATGAAATTGCAACTGGTCTTGATAATGGACAACAACGGATACGCATAGCGACTCTCCTCACCTGCATCGGCAGAGAAGCTATGAATGTTTATGATGGATTCAAATTTACAACTGATGAAGATCATCGCACCCTTGATGACATAACGTCTCAATTTGAATCTTTCTGTATTGGCAAAACAAATGAATGCTATGAGCACTTCATATTCAACAGCCGACAACAGGCCGTGGAGGAATCAATTGAACGATACATCTCAGAGTTGAGAAAACTGGTCAAAACATGTCAATATGGACAACTTGAGGATTCTCTGCTCAGAGACAGAATTGTTATGGGAATACAGTGTGAGGAAACACGAAAACTCCTTCTGCAAACACCTGACCTTGACATAGAGAAGACTATCCTCATATGTCGTACTAATGAGTCCACGACAACACAAATGAAAACAATAAGACCAGAAATAAAGATAAACAAATTAGACATGAGAGCCAGAGGAAAACCTCATCATCGAGCACCATGGTCACCACAATCGTCAAATTCAAACCAACGTAAACGATCGAATTGGATAACAGATTGTAAGTTCTGTGGCCGGAGCCATGAAAGGATAAAAGAAAAATGTCCTGCTTATAACAAAACTTGCACAAAATGCAAGAAGAGAAATCATTTCCAAGAGAAATGCAGGTCAAGACAGGCTGCTGTACGTGGAGTCAGGGATGAATATGACTATGACACTGACTGCAGCGATGATTGTAATTACAATGATCATTACGTGATGGCTATCAGCCAAAATAAAAACAAAGCGCTAACGGCTCAAATGAAAATAAATTCGAAGAAAGTGCCATTCCAATTGGATAGTGGAGCTGAAGTGAACACTATCTGCAGAAAGTATGTCTACACACAACAGATACAACCGACTAAAAAACAGTTAGTAATGTGGGATGGAAACAAGATGATGCCTTTTGGCGAAGCAAAGTTAAAATTAACAAATCCCAAAACTAAAGAGACACACATTGTCAAATTCATTGTAGTAGAAAATGAATACAAATGCTTATTAGGACTTGAGACAATGAAGCAAATGAAATTGATATCAGTGAACAATGACAAATTCATTAGAAGTGTGAAAACTGACAATTCTATTGGAGACCTTGGCACGGCATCATTAAAACTACAGCCAGACGCGAAACCTAGGCAACTCCCGTGTAGAAACATACCACTATCACTTAGAGACAAAGTGGAAAACGAATTGACATCTCTTGTCGATAGAAGAATACTTGAACCGGTAAAAAAGCCAACTGAATGGGTCAGCCAAATGGCTGTTGTAGAAAAAGCAAATGGAAGGGTTAGAATCTGCATAGATCCGCTTCCACTGAATAAAGCTCGGATGAGAGAGCATTACAAACTCAAAACACTAGATGATGTCTTACCACTGCTTCAAGATGCAAAAGTATTCAGTAAGTATGACGTCCGAGACGCGTACTTCCATGTAAAACTGGATGAAGCTTCAGCTGACATGACTACAATGATTACCCCGTTTGGAAGATACAGATGGAAACGCTTGCCTTTCGGTCTGTCAGTGAGTAGTGAAATCTTCCAACGACGTTTGAACGAACACCTAGAAGGACTTCCTGGATGTACCAACGTCGCAGACGACATTGTTGTTTTCGGTTGTGGCAATGACGATACAACGATGTGAAGGAAAAATACGATTGAATGACGACAAATCAGAACAGAAGAAAGAATCAATACAATTTCTAGGTCACATAATAAGCTCAGATGGAATCAAACCCGATCCTCGGAAAGTAACAGCAGTCACAAACATGCCTGCTCCGACAGACATTCCAGGCGTTCGACGATTCTGCGGTGTAGTTCAGTATCTTGCTCGATACATTCCAAACTTATCACAAACAGCTGAGCCACTTCGTGCACTACTAACAAAGAAAAACAATGACTTCGTTTGGCGACCAGAATGCCAACATGCCTTCGAACTAATCAAAGTGAAAGTAGCCGAAGCAACTGCACTTTCATACTTCGACGCAAGCAAACCATTATCTCTGCAAGTAGATAGCAGCAAAGATGGTTTAGGCGCAGTTCTACTTCAAGAAGGAAAACCAATCGAATTTGCATCTCGCGCTTTGACAAAAACTCAACAAAACTGGGCGCAAATAGAAAAAGAACTACTTGCTGTCGTTGTAGCACTAGAGAGATTTCATCAGTACACGTATGGTCGACACGTAACTGTTGAAAATGACCACAAGCCGCTAGGAAACATTCTGAACAAACCCCTCGCTCAGGCACCAAAAAGACTTCAGAATCTCATGATGCGTATCTACAAATATGACATTACCTTCAAATTCATACCAGGTGATGAACTGATTCTAGCAGACACTTTCAGTCGTGCGTACGTAAAAGAAAGTGAGGAAATAGAAATGACTGTGATTAACTGTACCCAAATTCGTGATATGGTGATAGAAACTATAAAGGAAGCAACAGACAATGACTCTGTGTTCGTGGAAATGGCCAATTATGTAAAGAATGGATGGCCCGACAAAATGAAACTAAGACCTGAACTAAAACCATACTTCGATTTCAGGGATACTATCGTGCTAGACAATGACAAAGGTGTACTCCTGAAAGGAGAACGTACTATAATTCCCCCTTGCACTTCGAATGGAAATAAAGATGAGACTTCACTCATCTCATCTAGGCAAAGATTCTATTTTACGAAGAGCTCGCTCAACTGTGTTTTGGCCTAACATAAACCAAGACCTCATCCAAATGGTCGAAGCATGCGAATCATGCCAACGCCACAAGCAAAAAAATTGTCAAGAACCGCTCTATCAACATGACGAAGGTGACAAACCATGGGAAAAGGTGGGAATTGATTTCATGGAGTTCGGAAACCGACAATATCTGATTTATGTTGATTACTTTTCCAATTTCATCGAAGTCGAATACATGTCCTCAACAACAACATCTCATACGATCTCCAAACTGAAACAACAATTCGACAGATATGGAATTCCCAAAACTCTAATTTCAGACTGTGGCCCACAATTCACTGCGGACAATTTTCGTGAATTCATGAAAAATTGGAAAATCATTCATCTAAAATCCTCGCCAGGACACCACTTAAGCAATGGCAAAGCAGAGGCAGCTGTGAAAACAATCAAACGTCTCATGAAAAAATCTGTACACGCCGAATCTGATCCGTACTTAGGACTTTAGGAAATTCGTAACACCCCACGACAAGACATCGGGGTGAGTCCAACACAACTTGTTTTCGGATGCAACACCAGATCTCTCGTTCCAACTTACAATAACAACAAAAACAAACTCAAACACAAATACAACGATCCTCAACTCAAACTCAGACGTCAAAAACGTAGACAATCAGTCAAAACACACTATGATAAAAACAAAACCGAACTAGTACCACTAACAAGAGGTCAATCTGTATACTACAGACCTATACAAGAAAAAGTGTGGAAGAAAGGAAATGTGACTCAAACACGCGATTTTAGGTCATATGACGTGATTGGTGAAAATGGACAATCATACACAAGGAACAGGAGAGATATAAACCCATACACCTCAACAACAGATGTTTCGGAATCTAACACCAACACCCCCCAACATGAAGCATCTGCAACTGCATCTGCAACAGCATCTACTTGGCCTGATCGTGAAACATCTACGACCACTACCGCACAGAGGCCTACTCGTGAAAAAAAGCAACCTGCTTGGTTCAACGAGTATATGACAAAATAATCTTGAAAAAAGAAAGGATGTTGATGTAGTTAGTATGAATATGAGCATGAATGCGATTACTGACTATGTCAGTATGAAAGGTAATTGATACTACAGCTATCTCTCTCTCTCTTACTCGATAACTCCATGGCGAGCATCTATCCTATCTTCAGTCCAATAAACTTCTTATCAAACGAACTACACTGACGTCCATATCATTATTTAACAATAATAATACATAACAGAGAGATGATTTACAAGGAAAAAAATATCATCTCCCAAAACAATAACTATGCATTTGACAGTTTCCCTCCCAGCCAGGACTCTGGCCAGGACCAGGACAATACAAAGTAATCTCATTCCAAGACAAAGATAGAAAGATGTTGGAAAACAGACATAGGGGGATAGAAGACACGGTATGGACACCCCTGCCCACTATGGGAGGACTTAGGGGAGAATGAGTACCTGGACATAGGCAGTGATGATAACTTAACCCTCTACTTACCAACCATAGGAAAATGTCACATTCGTTACGATCCAACCAGCAATTTTATCATTCAAATTTCTTTTGTAAATCACACAATTTAAAAAAATGGTATAAAAGCTATTAAAACGTGACACTGTGTTGTAGAGTTGATTTTGCTGATCAATATTATGCATAGAATCTAATGTATTTGTTGCTTTTCTGTTTGAGTAAGAAAAACATATTTTTGTGTTCGGTGGGTTTGAAATTTTGGGGAAAATTCTAAAAATGGTTGGTAAGGTAAGGGTTAAGATTGACGCGTTTTTGTACTCAAAAGGGTCAATAAAAAGCAAGCTCATAATTTTGTTTTATTCATGTGTCTGACCCTCTATCCAATAAGCGGCAATTACGGAGCTGGATATGTCAGGTCTGATGGAAAGTACTTTGCAATAGACCATTATCCTTTCCAAAGGGTAGCATGCAAATGTTGCTATATCTATGACGCTACAGAAAGTGGGATGGATTCTGGCTCCATTAATATTAGCCTTAGGATCCTAAAGGTCACATTTTTGTCCGAAGTAAACAAAGAAAAATAAAATCATGACTAGTGTCAACAGTAAAAATACACATTAAAATAAAGTAAACCTTACTGACAAAGCCGTGTGAGCTAATCGTCACAAAATGAGTGCTTTCTGAGATTACTATTATGGGCCATATGAAAATAAGATTAAAATATTTAAATCTCCATAGACTTTGAGGTGATTTATTAACCCTAGAGATATTAGAAGAGGAGTTAGGCAGGGGTGTGTTTTGTCTCCAGATTTATTCAACCTCTATAGTGAAATGATATTAAGAGATATCGAACATAAGAAGGGGGTGTGTATTGGAGGAAAGAATGTAACAAATCTGAGGTATGCAGATGATACGGTTCTACTGGCAGAATCTGAACATGAACTACAAGAATTACTGGATGTTGTAGTCAGGAGTAGTGAAAATATGGGACTGGAACTGAATATATCTAAAACAGAATGTATGACGGTATCTAAAAATAATAACCCACCAGCCTGTGTAATAACAAGCAGAGGACAAACAATACAACAAGTTGAATGTTTCAAATATTTAGGCTTCAATGTAACATCCAATGGAAAATCAGATTGTGAAATAAAGAAAAGAATAGGTATGGCGAAGAATGCATTCAACCAGCTGCATACAATTATGAAAAACAGGAATATTAGCATGAAAACAAAAATCAAAGTCCTGGATTGCTATGTACTGTCTGTGCTGCTATATGGTTGTGAGAGCTGGACCATAAACAAGACCATGGTTAAAAGACTGGAGGCAGTGGAAATGTGGTTTTACAGAAGAATGATGAGGGTGTCATGGATGGAAAGGAAAAGAAATGAAGAAATTTTAGAAATGGCAAACAGAAAAAGATCACTGATAACAAAAATCATCAAACGCCAAATGGAATTTTTAGGACACATTATCCGCCACCCTGGTTTGGAAATACTCGCCTTGACTGGAAAGATGAATGGAAAAAGAATAAGAGGAAGACAAAGAATAACGTATTTAAAAGGGATAAGAACTTGGACAGGTGAAGCTGAGAAAGGTGGCGCTGCTTTAATAGAATTGGCAAGAGATAGATCAGCTTGGCGGAAGATGACCTCCGACGTCTGCTTCAGATATGGAACTACATGAGATGAGAGATGGCAGGGCCTATTTTACTCCCAAAAAATCCCAACTTTTGTCAGGATATGACTGTTGTTTCCATTGCTTTCTGTGAGAGATTAGTAATTGCGACGCGACTTGATCTCTCCAGAAACTATATCACAGTTACTAATATTTTGCTGTAAGCGATGTATATAAATATAAAAGTCAAATCATGATAAAAGTCAAGGATTGAGATGACTTTGAATCCGCCCTGACAATGTAGGTTTATACCCACACACACACACAGACAGATATATATATAATGGAAGCCAAAGGAATGGAATTATAACAAAGAATAATAATAAAATAAGGAAAAATTTCGGGACTTCAAATGAATGAGTCCGAGGAAACTGTGATAGAGTGTATTCTTAACACTTGTTCTTATCAAAAACAATTAGGATTTACTCCTTTTAGCCTTTAACCGAGTGCATGTAGCCTTTAGTTTTAACCGATTTTATTATGTATATAATTACGTATATGATATAATATGATAATAAAGAATGAAATAAAAGAATCAAATCAAAATAAATTAAAAGTAAGAATCTCATCAGTAGCAAGTCAACAGATTTCACACAAATACATTAGTGGACAATTATAGGCTCAGGGTTCGACAAATGGATGATGCCAAGTCTGCAAAGATAGATCATCATCAAGCCCTACTGCAACCTCCTCGTGGTGTCGAACGGTAACAGGTCAAGCTGGCCAACTGCAGAGGGCGACAAGAATAGGCAATGGCAAACCATTCTTGTAACTTTGCCGAGTTAACTGCACGAATAAGTCCAAAAAGTTAAACGGTGACAGCGTAAAGGGGAGCATGTTTTCACGGAAGACTGCTGCCTCGCTCGGTTGGGAGAGTGATGTTCGTCAGGTCACACCGAACCGTCAGCCAGTTACTAGGCGAAATAAATTTAACAAATGTGACAAAACCAAAATTGGGACATGGAATGTCAGGACCTGTGCCCAAAAAGGAAAACTAAACAACATTCTAAAAGAAATGAAACGGCTCCAAATAAATATTCTTGGCCTGGCAGAGATGAGATGGAAAGAGCAGGGAACCATGTCAAAACAAGAAAACAACACGACATATAAGATCATATGGAGTGGTGGAACCTCTTTCCAAAAAGGAGTAGGGATGATCTTAGACCAACAATCAACCAAATTTTACAAAGGGCACGTAGCAATCTCAGACAGAGTTTTGCTGGTTAAGCTAAGAGGACCTGTAGTTGACACCAATATTATTCAAGTTCATGCACCAACAGAAGAGGCGACAGATGCAGATATGACAGAGTTTTACCATTCACTAGACAAAGCAAAACGAATGTGTAAATCACAAGAAGTCCTTATGGTAATGGGGGACCTAAATGCTAAGATTGGCAGAGGCAGAGATGGTGACATAATCGGACCACATGGACTCGGAGACAGAAATGAACGAGGAAACATCTGGGCAGATTGGTGTAGAACAAATAAATTAATGATTTCAAACACCTGGTTTCAACAACACCCAAGAAGAACCTGGACATGGCAATCACCAGGGGACAGAGCAAGGAACCAGATAGACTTTATAGCAGTATCATCAAGATTCAGAAATGGCATATTAAATTGCAAAACCTACCCAGGCGCCGATGTAGACAGTGACCATGTCCCAGTTGTTTGTACAGTAAGGATAAAGTTTAAAGCTATTCAGAGAACAGCTGGTAGAATAAAGAGGGATTACAGGTTATGCAAAGACAATGGCATACAAACAAAAATGAGAGAAGAATTTGAAAATGCACTCATGATACAAAGCCAAAGTGAACCTGATAACGAAAAATGTGAAAAACAATTTGATATGTTCCAAAAGTGTGTCAAAGCAACTGCAGAAAAGCATTTACCAATAGCTCAAATAAACAGCAAAAAGGAATGGATGACAAATGAAATTCTAAACCTATTTGAAGAAAGACGAAAATGCAACAGAGGGTCTGCAGAATACCAAACATTGAACAACCACATTAAATCCAAATGCATCGAGGCACACGAGAACTATCTAGACTGGAAATGCTGCGAAATCGAAAGAGAATACAAACCCAACCCCCAACAAGCTCACCAAAGAATAAAAGAACTATCAAGGAAAAGGAAAAGCAAAGCAGCAGGAAGTTGTATCCAAAACAAACAAGGGGAACTGCTATTTGAAGAACAACATATAGAAATAGGTATGGCAAACCCTCTTATCGAGTCATGGCTTTATTGGCAAACCGAGAATTTTAACTCAAATCGTCTCTCTCTTTTTCTCATTTTCAGTCCGTCAAATAAAACGTTTTTGGTATCAAATTAAATCTCAAATCTTCATCTTTAAAAAAACGTTCATGCTTTTTTCATATGATTTGCCGTTATTTCATGGCTTTGAGTTGAAGAAGAGGAGTAAACTTCGATTTTGGAACCGGCGCTCCGCTACTCGATCACCGTAACTGACGGTTGTCTTTTCTCTCCGCTCGGCTGGTCGCGTCAGCGCTATTAATAGTAACGTCGATGGCTGCATCCGAAAGAAAATTGAACAAGCTTTCATTCGATACCAGATTCGCATTTTTATGATTTTTTTCAAAGTTTGAAGTTTCATGTTAAAAACTTGAAATTGATAAAAAAAATAGAGAAAAATTTGAAAATTTGGACGATTCTGGTATCAAAAGAAAGTTTAAAATCTCAGCTTTAAAAGGATGTATACGAAAGCAAGATTAATAGCTTTGCGTTCACCAGCCAACTGAAAACGAAACTACAACTACAACATTTGCCGTATTCACTTCACTCATATGCCGGCTCAGGCAAGGGGCACAATCGCTGATATTTCGTAACTTTGCGTTGAAATTGACAATTTTGGCTTTGTCAGCTACTTTAGGGGCAAATTATTTCTATTTTACTTAGAGTTGAGCTCAGAAAAAAAATACACATATTGTTTATAAAAAGATGTGTATTGTTAGAAAGTTACAGAGGTCTGGTTTGAATATTTATGAAAATACGGCATTTTGAAAACGGACAAAAGGTTGCTTTCAAAGAAGGACAAATTTTGGCGATTTTCTACAAATTTCGAAATAACATATCTTTTTTAATTTTTAACCAATTTTAATAATTTTTATACCATTTTAATCAGGAAAAAAAGTTCTACCTGTTGAATGCAACTTAAAGACAACAATTATATAATCTAAATTTGGGTTTTCCGTACCTAATAGAAAGCCGATGGGTAGAATACATAGGCGAACTGTACAATGATCCAAATAGAAATGAACCACCACTGAAATTCAAAGAACCATTAAGCGGACCAAACATCACCAAAAGTGAAATTGAACATGCCATGGAACGAATGAGGGATGGTAAAGCAACAGGCCCTGATGAAATATCTGTAGAGGTATTAAAAAGCCTAGGAGATCTAGCAATTGATGAACTTCACATATTATTCAACAATATATACAACTCTGGGAAAATTCCAGAAGATCTCTGTAACTCTATTTTCATAGTAATACCAAAGAAAGCAGGTGCAGTCAGATGCGAAAATTTTAGAACTATAAGTTTAATAAGCCACATCAACAAAATACTGTTGCGTATAATTATCAACAGGCTAAGGAATAAGATTAACCCCGAAATCGCAGAAGAACAATATGGATTCCAACCTGACAGAGGGACAAGGAACGCAATATACCTCCTCCGTGTTTTAAGTGAAAGAGCTATACAGGTTCAGACCCAACTATACCTCTGTTTTGTCAACTACAAAAAAGCTTTTGATAGAGTACGCCACGAAGAAATACTAAAACAACTGCACTCCATTGGCGCTGATGAGAAAGACCTCAGACTCATGCAAACATTATACTACACCCAGCAGGCATCTATCAAAATCGGAAACTCTACAGGAAATTCCATTCCTATTAAGAAAGGAGTCCGTCAAGGGTGTGTTGCCTCACCAGATCTGTTTAATCTATACCAAGAAACAATCATGAGGGGCATAACTAATATGGAGGGAATAAAAGTAGGAGGTCACAACATAAATAATATAAGATACGCAGACGATACGGTACTCATTGCAACATCAGAAATCCAACTTCAAAAGATTGTTGACAAAGTGGTAGTAGATAGTGAAGCCAAGGGAATGGAAGTGAATATCACCAAAACGGAATGCATGGTAATACAGAAAAACCCCGAAAACAACAACACCTGCAATATAACGATTCACGGCGGGCAACTTACCAACGTAGAAAGTTTTAAATACCTAGGTTCAATAGTGACAACAGATGGAAGATGTAACCGAGACATACGAGCAAGAATAACTCAAGCCAAACAGGCCTTCATGGACCTGGGAAACATTTTGAAAAACAAACAGATGTCGTTCGGGATTAGATTCCGAGTCTTGAAGTGCTACGTGTGGCCAATCTTGTTATACGGATGCGAAAGCTGGACTACAAATGCAGAAACACAAAAGAACATTGAAGCTTTTGAAATGTGGTGCTTGAGAAGGATGCAGAGAATATCGTTTACTGCACACAAAACGAACGAAGAAGTGCTAAAACAAACATACCAACAAAGGAAACTAATGCCCTTAATAGCGGATCGACAACTATCCTTTTTCGGACACATAGTAAGGAAAGATAAGAATGAATACCTGGCAAGTTGTGGAAAAATACCTGGTAAACGCGCCCGGGGAGACAAAGAAAAACACTCATAGACCAACTGAAGGGCTTCACCAACCTAACAATCCAAGAGCTGTTTGAAAAAGCAAGAGACAGGGAGGAATGGAGAGAGATAATTCATGCAGTATCCGAAGCCTGGACCAGGCATGGAACCTAGAAGAAGAAGATAGGCTCAGGAAGTTCCAATTCAAAGCCACAAGATTGTGTATCTTCCAACTCCTTGATCATCCTTTTTGCAGGTGATTGGTTTCCTAGTAGTACATCAAGTTTGTTTTAGCTGGACTTTTACAGTGAACATTTGTTGTTGGTACCGCAGCGCAAAGCAGTAAGAATCTTAGAATTACCAAGTAACTGATTTCGCCCAAATATATTAGTTGTCATTCAATTTCAGGCTCGGGTGGTTCCAATTCAAAGTCACAAGATTCTGTATCTTCCAACTCCTTGATCATCCTTTTTTCACTTTGGGTGGAATTTTACAGTGCACATTTGTTGTTGGTACCGCAATGCAAAGCAGTAAAAATCTTAGAATTCCCAAGTCAACTGATTTCACCCAAATATATTAGTGGACATTCAATTTCAGGCTCTGGCGGTTCCAATTTAATGTCACAAGATTTTGTATCTTCCACCTCTGATTCTTCTTCCTCCTTGATTGTCCTTTTTGCAGGTGGTTTCCTAGAATTAATCTCTCTTTTGGGTGGATATTTACAGTGCACAATTGTTGGTACTGCAGTGCAAAGAAGGGAAGAAGTTGCAATTTCTGAGCTACAGTTGTATGCTGACAAATCAAAATGAATAGAGCATACTTTCTTGTACTTGACATTGTGGAGGTTCAGATCAGCTCGCCGCAAGTTGATTATCCAGCGCAAGCATCTATGAAAGAAAGAAAGAAGAATCTGTGACTAAATTTTACATACTATAATAGTAACAAACATAGGTGTCCGTTCAATGAAAAGGATGATAGGTAGATCAACTAAGAATTTAAAATTCAAGTGTTGATGAAAAAAAAAACTGAACTCATTGTCTATTGTCTGATTTATAGATAACTATAATGTCGTAAGATAACTCCACAGCGCTTTTTACTTGTGCACAAAGATATATTTTTTTTGCTTTCAAAACGCATGTCAAAACATTAAAGTAAAGGAGCCCATCCAAAGTCTGAAATCAAAATAGGTCTTTGCATTTTTTAAGTTGAATTTTTGTTCACTTTAAATCTTATTCTTTCACGCTCTCAAGCCCCAAACAGCTAGATGACTAAATTCCAAAGCTAGCTAAGGTTTTCATATTGCGCTTTCACTGATGCGAGTAAATGAAGTAAGCCATGGGTGAGTGTAGAAACAATAAGAGAGAGAGATACACACAAATCAAGAGCCGGTCAATTTCCAGCTGTTCGTCCATTCATTGGTATTCCTTGACAAAAATGAAGAAATTGTTTGTAATCAAATTATGAGAGGAATCACTGCCTGGTATCGTTCAAGTGCAAGTACTAACATCTAATTGTCATATTCGTTTACCGAAAGTTTAACCCATAACCAGCGTGCTAAAAATGAAGACGTCTGTTTTCGAAGAATATTGATGAAAAAATTGTTTTATTGTTTTCTTTAAAAATAAAATCATGGCGTTGTTTAATAAAACTTATAGGTACACAATAACCATCAGAATGAAGATACTGTGTTTTAAGATTAAAACAAAAACTAAAATCCAAAGTTTCTTCTCATCTTTATCAACTTTAAAATCCCGATCTCGAACCTGGTTCTCCCTGCAATAGGTCACAATTATACTTAATCTTAAATTCTCTTAATGGAGATAGCTCAATAGCTCAGTTGGTAGAGCACTCACTTCACATGATAAAGGACCAAGATCAATCTTGGGTGCAGTCGAGATTTCTCCTGATCCCCCTGTTTACCCAGCTGTGAATGGGGAGCTAGTTCTGTTAGACCTGGTAGAAAGTACTTTGTGATAGACTAGCATCCTATCCAAAGGATAGCAAGCAATTGCTATTGTCTGTTTCACATTATAGAAACCGGGATAAATTGCGTCTCCACGGGCCTTATGCCTAATGGCTCTGAAGGACTACTTTAATTCTCTTAATGGTTTAAGTTTAACTCTTACCTCTCTTTTTCTTTGACTGGGTCTGGGAATTTGTGCATTCGAACTGGTTGTTTTGTTCTGGGATCGAGTGTCGGCTTTGATGGCTTTGTGTTGTTACTACAATTTATGGCACAACAATACATTTTCTGTCCCAGTACACAATTCAAGTAACAAAAGTAGTCAAAGGTTGTGAGTCTAGCTAGGATCACCGGCAAATTATCTGGACTGATGAGATACATGAAGAATGCAAATAATTAATAATGTAGGAGTCAGACATACACTCTCCGACAGGAAAACTAACAATAAATGAAGAAAAGTAAAAAAAACCCTGAAATCACACACACATACACACAAAAACAACATCAAATGGATGACAAACAAATTAAATGTAGAGAGAATATGTGTTTCCTTGGTTATTGAAAGTAAACAACATGAAAGAATAGTGCTCAACCTCGAATGTTGGGCAGCTGTCAAAGAGCAAGAGATGGAAAATATCTTGTGATGTGAATAAAGTAATAGAACTGATTAGTAGTAGTAGTAGTAGTAGTAGTAGTACTAGAAGTAGTAGTAGTAGTAGTAGTAGTAGTAGTAGTAGTAGTACTTATAGTCATTATCATCATCATCATGATCATCACTACCACCACCACCACACCACAACATCATCCTGATCATCATCGTCTTCGTCATCATCATCATCGCTATCAAGATCAGCACCATCACTACTATTATCACCACAATCACCTCATCATCACCAACATCGCCTTCACCATCATCTTCACCACGATGACGACCAACACAAGTAAAACTGACACCAGCACCATCTCCCTCCCCCCCCCCCCCCCCCCCCCCCCCCCCCCCCCCCCCCCGCCCTTCCAACCCTCACAATAAAGCTATACTACCGGCCCATACGGATCCAATATCACATAAAGTCTCATTTTTAACAATTATAATTATTTAAACCAAAATAATCAACCGCTTACACGGGCTAAAAATAATATATTTTTAAAGCGCCGAATTGTCAACAAATATTTCATGGATTACACCCCTTTGTTTTAATATACTATCTAGCTCATATAGGCGGATTTTCATCTCCCGAGTTTACACTGTTAGAGGAATTTCTCAATGTGGTTCTATATCAACATCAATTAATAGTGGTCTCAAGTTACTTTTAACCAAATTTGGTGCTTTCATCACTAATTTGCACAATTTTACCCGAATTCCCCAAATAAGTGGGAGTGGGAGACTATTCAATTCAGATTCAGACTCGAGTTCGAATTGACACTGCTTTTTTTTTGTTGGTTATAATTACAGCTGGGTTTTTTTGTTTGTTTTTTTTTTTTTTGCTTCACTCACGTTTTTAATTTTTTGGCTAAATCTGACGGAGAGTCTATGCCCAAAACGTCCTATTTTATTTACATCGATAAATTCAGAAGCTTCCCTATTCTTTCGTTTACTAGCCAAGAGACAACTATCAACTTATCGTCGTTGCTTTGCTTACATTTTCCCAGTATTGCCAGGTAGCTTAGCAGAAATCCCGCCAACTTTATGCCAGAACTCCGCCAACTTTATCCTACTTCAACTGTGTGCCCTGGCTGCGACATTCCAAAATCCGGCAAAAATTCTGCCATTTGATCTGATTAGAGGTATGAAGATTCGGAGTTTCGATTTTGTTTGAGCGGGAGTTAGAATGTTGAATCTTTCCCCGCCACGCAATGATAAAAAATCCGCCAATTTTGTGGAAAATCCACCAACCTGGCAATACTGCATTTTCCTTTGGAACTGTGTTTTCAGTCAACCAGTGGACTGAAAACACAGCTGTGTATTCAGTCCACCGAAAATACAAATATTTAAAAAGGACCAAATATTGTTGATACTTACCTTAATCAATACTGACGACATTCCTACTGAGCCTATTTTAGGTTAGGCATCATCAGAAATGGGCAGGCATAACATTTATGGCAATTTGACGGCATAATGATATCAAGAGAGGAAGAGAGAGAGAGAGAGAGAGAGAGAGAGAGAGAGAGAGAGAGAGAGAGAGAGAGAGAGAGAAGTGAAATATCTGTTCATTGTTATAGTTATCATATAACATTATAACAAGTGTAACTAAATGACAAATTGCCATATTTATGGACAATAAAGATATATTATTATTATTATTATTATTATTATTATTATTATTATTATTATTATTATTATTATTATTATTATTATATTATTATTATTATTATTATTATTATTATCATTATCATTATTATTTTATTTAATTATGATTATTATGATGGATGATGATGATTATTATTATTATTATATATTATTATTATTATTATTATTATTATTATTAATTATTTTATTATTATTACTATTATATACAGCGTTTTATTTACTCTAGGAAAGTCTTGATTGAGAGTTGCTCTACATCGGCGCCTTACCGTGGCGGCAGCCTCTTATGGTTCACACACTACTATGTTATGACGATCGACCCAATCAACAAAGTCCAGTCCGCACTCGTGCACCGTCGCAAACCCGCCGGGTATTATCGTCACAACACACCGTTCGACTAGATGCTCTGCCGTCTCAGGCTCTTGCCCACAGCGGGTACATGTTGGACAGTCAGAAAGACCCCACCGATGAAGCGCACTGGCCGTGAGGCAGCTCCTCGATCGAAACCGATTCGCCATCACCCAGTGTCTCCTCTTACTGGTATCAAAACCTGGCAACTTCTCACCAAGCTTAGAGGAGGTAACGTCCCCGCCCCCACGAAGAATTGAATTCGTCCAAACCGACTTCTATCTCATATGTGCAGCTCTAAACGTAGTCAGGGATTCTGCGTACAAGGGTTGCCGGGACTTGTTTCGGCTCGAAACGGGGGCGCCGTCCATTATGCGCATCAGAGGGGTATCCCCATTCCCTCTCTCTTTGATCTTACTCAGCCAGTTTCCCGTAATCATCTCCCTCACAGGCGTTTATTGCTTTCAGTTTAGTTCGCCAGGTAAATCTAGCCAGTCTAGTGATGATGAGTCATAGCTTTACACTGAGAGAGGGAGACAATTTTTTCGCCGTTCTGATCGATTTTTTCTGAATTTCAAACTAATGTAGTATTGCCGTTATTAAGTGTAGCAAAAATATTTTTATACTACCAAACAGTTTATTAACAGAGTTTTCATTGATTATATAATCATAATTATGATGGTGTTAAAAAGCAAGAGGGATAACAAATAAAATTGATACATAAATTTAAGTGAATTAACATTTTTTTAAAGAATATTTTAACATGTTCAACACTTAAGAGTTTAAAACAAAAGTAATGGAAATGATGTTGAATATCTGTAGAACGTAGACATATAAATTTTATACCAGTAGATTGAGGCGTTTTTGGGATATCAGTTAACCTGTACGTAAAAGTAAGGATTTTGAGTAAGGTAAAATTGAAATCCGTGAAAATGGGACCGTTTAAAATTGTATTGGAAGAGGAGTGAGTAGTTCGAGTGAGTAACTTAGTAACTGGATACATTTGAAATCAGTCTGAATTTGTTGTATTAAATTGTAAAGACGTCTCTGTGCATTGTGAAGTAAATTTTCTATGAGGATCATATTATTATAAGATCCACACATTTCTATTAATGTTTATTATATTTGTTAGAGCAATGTAAACCACTAAATTTTGTGAACAATAAAAATGTAATACTATTAAAAATACAATCCCCCCCCCCCCCACCTCCCCCAAGATCTCTCTCTCTCTCTTCCTCTCTCTCTCCCTCCAGTCTCTCTCTCTCTCTCTCCTCTCTTTCTCTCCCCCTCTTTCTCTCTCTCTCCCATTCTCTTGTAGATTATTTTCTCTCCACCTCTTTCTCTCTCTCCCATTCTCTTGTAGATTATTTCACATGTCATGGTGTGTTGT
Organism: Berghia stephanieae; assembly: GCF_034508935.2. NCBI lineage: Eukaryota > Metazoa > Mollusca > Gastropoda > Nudibranchia > Aeolidiidae > Berghia > Berghia stephanieae. The sequence goes on along the minus strand of NC_088366.1, from coordinate 17,158,904 downwards.
TCTAGATTTACATACATTATTATTCTTTTCTTTATCTCTCCCCTCTTCTACGCTTTCCTCTCTCTCTCTCTCTCTCTCTCTCTCTCTCTCTCTCTCTCTCTCTCTCTCTCTCTCTCTCTCTCTCTATCTATCTATCTATCCATCTCTCTTTCTCTCTCTCTCTATCTATCTATCTATCCATCTCTCTTTCTCTCTCTCTCTCTCTCTCTCTCTCTCTCTCTCTCTCTCTCTCTTTCTATCTATCTCTCCAACCTTGTAGAGTATTTCACATTTTATGCCTCATGATGTGCACCCATTCTACGTACATTCATTTATTTACCTTTTAATTAGTTTAGCGCTGTGCGTGGACAGCCAGTCTTGCTTGAGATGTTGATGGTAAGGGGATTACTCTCGGTTACTTGAATTTTTCAGGTGCGAGTTATTTCCCTTTGTATAAAGCTTTTGATGTGAAGAAAGTAGAATTGGCGTGGGCGGGGCTCAACAGGTAAAATCTAGAGTGTTTCTGGCGGCCGCCAATCTAACTCTAGAGTCTTTTTGGCGTGAGAGTCAGTCTGGCGCGCTACACCGGACCAAATATCGTCTATACTTACCTTAAACGCTACTGACGACATTGATACTGAGTCTATTATAGGAGGCAATTTATGGCAATTCAACGGCTTAATGATCTTGATTGAGAGTTGTTCGAAATCCGGCGCCTGCTGCCAGATAGCCATTGGCCTAGCCAATTTGGCCAAAATTGGCCACACAGAGAATACTGTTTATATCTATTTTAAATATCTTCTAGTCCGCTAGAATTTTTGTGATTATCAAAACCAATGAGTTTTCCAAGGAGATCAGAGTTTTAGTATTGTTTGCTAAAGTAAGGTTCTATTAGGTCACTTTTCACATCGATCACTGGCCTCGAGCACGGCTGTGCCCCCCCCCCCCCCCCCCCCCCCCCCCCACTCATTATCATGTCTTGTAAAGCTAGAATTTTTTGACTGGTATCCCATTTCTTCCTTTCTACTAGCCCTAAAATGGAGTTCTTAAAAGAATGTAGAGTCATCTTCCTTAACATTTATTTCTATTTTTCCTAGTCCATTAGAATTTTTGTGATTATTAAAACCGATGAGTTTTTCAAGGAGATCAGAGTTTTAGTATTATTTACCCAAGTAAGGTTCTATTTGGTCACTTTTCACATCGATCACTGGCCTCGAGCACGGCTGTGCCTCCAAAAAAAAAAAATAGTTGTGCGAGTACAAGTAGCTACAAAGCAGTCCTTAACCCCCCCCCCCCTCTCTCTCTCTCTCTCTCTCTCTCTCTCTCTCTCTCTCTCTCTCTCTCTCTCTCTCTCTCTGTCTGACGCTCCTTTAAACATATTCAAGACTCTATAACTATAAAGTTGTTCTCTCTTTTTTTTTTTCGTTGGTTTTTGTTTTCTTTGTTCGTTTTTTGTTTCGTTTTTCTCCGGAGTCATATTGTTACATACAAGAAATGCTCAAGGCTCCCCCTAAAGTGACTTTTGACGTCTCACTGTGTTCTAAATTAAAATGATAATCCTAAAAGTGAGTAAAAGTAAATAAATAAAAAATGTTAAAAGTCACGATAAGAATCTCGTCAATGTTTGATAAATCGGTTTCGAGAATTGAGATCTATTTCAGGCGCCCGGTTTCGAACAACCCTCAATCAAGATTTTCCGAGAGTAAATAAAACGTTGTAAATGATATTATTAAGACGTTGAATTGACATAAATTATGCCTGTCCATTTCTGATGATACCTATAATAAGCTCAGTATCAATGTCGTCAGTGTCGGTTACGGTAAGTATAGGGAATATTTTGCCCTATTAAAATTTTTTTATTTCCGGTGGACTAAATACTAGTGCTGGGTCGAGTTTGAAACGATCAAATCGAGCGGGTTTTCGATCGAGTCCTCTAAAATCGAGTCGGTTTCGGGCGGGTTTCGAGTCAGTGACGTCATCGAGGAGTGATTCGTTTGAAAAAAAAAAACACGAGCAACTCGTTTGCCACAGGAAACTTCACATACCCCTCCCTCTCTTATGTCTGTGGCTGGCTTGACTGCAGCTGGTTATGATGGGGGCTGCCAGATGGCCAAGTTCAAAATTGCTTACTAAGAAACGCTTTTCTATTATTATTCATTTAAAAAAAATATTTTATTTAAAAAAAATGAAAAGATAAGTTTATCCAACTGTAGTCGATTGTTTTGTTAATCAAAACAAATGAGTTTTTCAAGGGAGTCAGAATGCTTGTGGTGTTTGGCTATTTGGGGTCTATTTGACTACTTGGGCAAGAAGAAATCTGGCTGTCTGGCAGCCTTGATTATGATCGTTCGTCGCATCACACACACATAACACACACACACACACACACACACACACACGCCATCAAACAGTTGTTGATGGTGAAGGGTTGAGACCCCCCCCCCCCCCCTTCCCACCACCATCATCCCGCTGTCACCTTAACATTTCATATTTATGTCGCGCCAAAAGTTGTCGGCCGCCCCCACCTCCCATAATCTGTCACTGGTCGTCATCGCCTCTTGTGTGTGCGGGAAAGGTCGTGCCTTTCATTTCATTATTTGAAAAATAAATGAACAAGAATGGTGTGTTTTTATTAGGTAGGTAGATAATAATAATATTTAGCAGGTTCCACACCCAGACACACACGGATTGCCCGGACACGATGATAACGATGCCGACGACAATGGATGACGATGATGATGATGATGATGATTATCGTGTTTCTGTTTAAAAAATGAAATACTTTAGCAGGTTCCACCCCCACCCCCCACACGGATAGACCGGACCCGAAGATGATGATTGTGGTTTTGCTGGCTGTTACGGCTGTGATGAGGATGATGATAATGATGATGATGATGATGATGACGATGGCGCAGATGGTGATTATTTGTTCGGTCGTTCAGTGGTACGGTGTCTCTTGTCACAAAATCAAGCCTTGTCAATGGCCGGATGAGTGACAGTGATTGTTGAAAATTGTGATCCAGACGTTAAGTCCGTGTGTCAGGCACTTGACTCAGGTGTGAATGTATTCTTATCTTATAAGCAATGACGGCTATTGTAAAGAGCTTTAATACAAAAAGACTCCAAACAGCGATCGGTACCTACTGTACGAAATGGATGTATGGTCGATATGGCGTGCCGGAGGAATAAATTAAATTAAATATTGTGAAGTTCATTGAGCATGGTAAATCCTTGGAAATGCGCTTTGAACTAATACACCTGCTAGACAACTCCGATTCCAATATAAACGACTGATTAATATTCCCATATATAAACTATAGTTAGCTGAAAATCTTTCTTTGTCGGGACTCCAAAAGTATGGAACGAATTAGACAAAGAAATCAAAGGGTCTTTTAGGAGCACTGATTGATTTTAGATTGATTATTACATTGAAATGTGTTGATATTTATTTTATCCATTATTATTAGGGTGGTGGTGGTGGTGGTGGTGATGATGATGATCCCGCTGATATGATGGTGATGATAAATAAATTAAACATAATTCCCTTTATTCATCCCATAGGGGAGATTCGTCTTTCGGGTCTATTCTAAGGGAAGACTGGAATAACCCAAGCGATAGCCGCAGTGCAGCGCCGCAAATTTAGTTAGGGCAAGGTGACTTGCTCAAGACCACTCAGCGGCGGGTGATCGAACTCGGTACCTTTCGGGTGCCAACCAAAGACCGTACCGCTGCCCCTGATGATGATGATGATGATGATGATGATGATGATGATGATGATGATGGGAACTAACAAAGAATACACAGGCATCTAAAATTGAAACATTCCATATCCAAAGCTAATGTTTTACTTTAAAAAATTGAGCTTTACAATATCCACTAAATGTGATTAAAGCGCTTTGTAAAGGGGTCCCCGGTCAACATCAACATTTAATATGTAGGACGGGACATGCCGCCTGTTAGGCGATAATACAATTTTTCAGACAAAGAGAACGCTGTTAACGGCCAGGTACTCATTTTACACCTGAGTACGGTGAGAGAATGTGAGTAATGAGCCTTGTCCAAAGACTCAACTATGCACCGAGCGCGAGGCTCGAACCCAGGACTTTCCGATCCCAAAGCGGGTGTCATACCACTAGACCATTATAATGCACGAGACCCATGGTCGACTAGAGTACTACCTATAGTTACGTCATGACTAGACCACATAGCCGCACTAGGCCTACTGTAGGAGTGTTCATTGATAGAGGGATGCGTGTGTGTCATAGAAATAGCCTTAGTGTGTGTGTGTGTGTGTGTGTGTGTGTGTGTGTGTGATAGTCAAACTTTAGTAGGTTTAATGAAGTCTTGTCACACACGCGTGATACACCTATACGAATTTCCCTGCCACTGCCACCCAGACACACTAACATCTGACAAGGAGTGAGGGCTGTGGAAGAACCACAGACTACCGTGTGCAAACATTGCCGATTGGTATCGGATGGCAAACTGTGATCGTTTGAATTTGAAATGATTCGAAACACTCGTTACCCTCCGCTCGCTCGAATCCTGATCGTCTCAAGCTCGTCTCACGTGTCAAGATCGTCTCAAGCTCACAACCCGCCTGATCGTTTTACGATCGAGTGATCGTTTTACTAACTCGCTCTTCCGGCATTGAGATCGAGCACTGACTCGTGGCTTGGCGCTCGGTCGTCGATCGAGTAAAAGCGATCAAATTACCCAACACTACTAAATACACAGCTGTGTTTTTTAAGGTTGGGAAAATGGCCTGGCGGATGGCGGATTTTTTGCAGATTTATTTTGATGATTTGTATACCCTTTCAAAAGTAATCAAGTCAAATTATTTCATGTTTTTCCCCCTAAAGTGACTTTTGGGAGCACCTAATGTGAGTGTACTGTTGGTCTAGATCTATATTACACAACCTAATTCAGTTTAATCCGACGGTCTAACTCTCGCTCAAACAAAATCGAAACTATGAATCTTCATGCCTTTTAAAAAGGAAACAGTTGTAAATAGGTGAGTAGCATTAAGTAACATATTTTTTATTATGAGACAATACTCTATTGTTGATTATATGTGTTTTAAATCAAATGGGAATTTTGGCGGTTTTTATTCAAATGTCGTAAGTGAAGTAGGCAAGGACTTGGAAGTAGGATAAAGTTGACGGATTTCTGGCATAAAGTTGCGGGATTTTTTGCAAAGCTACCTGGCAATACTGGGAAAATGTAAACAATGACTACGATATGAGGCTGTCTGTCTCTTGGAAGAGTTAGAAAGAAAAGGGAAGCTTCTGAATTTGTCGATGTAAAAAAGGACGCTTCGGGCATAGACCCTCCGTCAGATTTATCCAAAAAAAAAATACATTAAAAACGTGAGTGAAGCAAAAGAACCCCACACCAAAACCCAGCTATAACCAAAAACATTAAATACAGTGAGTCAGTCGCTCAGACTCGGGCTCAGGATTTTTTGGGGTTGAAATTGAAAATGAATGCGCGCGTAGACAGTCTCTCCTCTCTCTCTCCTCTCTCTCTCTACTCTCTCTCTCTCTCTCTCTCTCTCTCTCTCTCTCTCTTATCTATCTGTTTATCTATCTATCTATCTATCTCTCTTAGGATTGTCGGTAAAATCAAGAAGATGTATAGAAAGAAAAATAGCAGTTGAATCAATGTCCAACCCGAAGGCCTTCTCCAATACGCTAAACAGTAAAACTGAAAACTAAGAGTGGCAAAAAAGGCCCCCAGATTACCCTGAGAATGGGGGAGTAGCAAGATCTGATAAAGAAAAAGGCAGAGGCTCTAAATAACTTTTTCTGCTCTGTCTTCCACAATAAGATGATTTCTACAAAATATACCGAAGCCCAAAAAAGAAATATATGTTCATCTTAAACAGAATACGGAATAGAGAAAACCAAGTTGAGCAGAAACTTCTAAAACTGAATCCGAACAAAGCTCATGCCCAGACTGCAGTGCCCACCTTCTGTCCTCAAGGTTCTGCGCCATGAGTTAGCTTCAGACAACTAATCCTGATGAATCGATCTAGTGAAGAGGGAGCCATACCAGTCAGAATGGAACTGGCCAATGTTTCGCCGCAATTTTTAAGAAGGGCAAGAAGACAGTTCCTGGTAACTACCGCAGAGTGAGCCTAACTAATATAGTTTGGTAAGATAACGGCGTCAATATTGTGGGACCATTTCATCAGACACTCCAAAAAACTGTCTATTCAGTGAATATGCAGCATGCGTCATGATTGTGGTTTTGCTGGCTGTTACGGCTGTGATGAGGATGATGATAATGATGATGATGATGATGATGACGATGGCGCAGATGGTGATTATTTGTTCGGTCGTTCAGTGGTACGGTGTCTCTTGTCACAAAATCAAGCCTTGTCAATGGCCGGATGAGTGACAGTGATTGTTGAAAATTGTGATCCAGACGTTAAGTCCGTGTGTCAGGCACTTGACTCAGGTGTGAATGTATTCTTATCTTATAAGCAATGACGGCTATTGTAAAGAGCTTTAATACAAAAAGACTCCAAACAGCGATCGGTACCTACTGTACGAAATGGATGTATGGTCGATATGGCGTGCCGGAGGAATAAATTAAATTAAATATTGTGAAGTTCATTGAGCATGGTAAATCCTTGGAAATGCGCTTTGAACTAATACACCTGCTAGACAACTCCGATTCCAATATAAACGACTGATTAATATTCCCATATATAAACTATAGTTAGCTGAAAATCTTTCTTTGTCGGGACTCCAAAAGTATGGAACGAATTAGACAAAGAAATCAAAGGGTCTTTTAGGAGCACTGATTGATTTTAGATTGATTATTACATTGAAATGTGTTGATATTTATTTTATCCATTATTATTAGGGTGGTGGTGGTGGTGGTGGTGATGATGATGATCCCGCTGATATGATGGTGATGATAAATAAATTAAACATAATTCCCTTTATTCATCCCATAGGGGAGATTCGTCTTTCGGGTCTATTCTAAGGGAAGACTGGAATAACCCAAGCGATAGCCGCAGTGCAGCGCCGCAAATTTAGTTAGGGCAAGGTGACTTGCTCAAGACCACTCAGCGGCGGGTGATCGAACTCGGTACCTTTCGGGTGCCAACCAAAGACCGTACCGCTGCCCCTGATGATGATGATGATGATGATGATGATGATGATGATGATGATGATGGGAACTAACAAAGAATACACAGGCATCTAAAATTGAAACATTCCATATCCAAAGCTAATGTTTTACTTTAAAAAATTGAGCTTTACAATATCCACTAAATGTGATTAAAGCGCTTTGTAAAGGGGTCCCCGGTCAACATCAACATTTAATATGTAGGACGGGACATGCCGCCTGTTAGGCGATAATACAATTTTTCAGACAAAGAGAACGCTGTTAACGGCCAGGTACTCATTTTACACCTGAGTACGGTGAGAGAATGTGAGTAATGAGCCTTGTCCAAAGACTCAACTATGCACCGAGCGCGAGGCTCGAACCCAGGACTTTCCGATCCCAAAGCGGGTGTCATACCACTAGACCATTATAATGCACGAGACCCATGGTCGACTAGAGTACTACCTATAGTTACGTCATGACTAGACCACATAGCCGCACTAGGCCTACTGTAGGAGTGTTCATTGATAGAGGGATGCGTGTGTGTCATAGAAATAGCCTTAGTGTGTGTGTGTGTGTGTGTGTGTGTGTGTGTGTGATAGTCAAACTTTAGTAGGTTTAATGAAGTCTTGTCACACACGCGTGATACACCTATACGAATTTCCCTGCCACTGCCACCCAGACACACTAACATCTGACAAGGAGTGAGGGCTGTGGAAGAACCACAGACTACCGTGTGCAAACATTGCCGATTGGTATCGGATGGCAAACTGTGATCGTTTGAATTTGAAATGATTCGAAACACTCGTTACCCCTCCGCTCGCTCGAATCCTGATCGTCTCAAGCTCGTCTCACGTGTCAAGATCGTCTCAAGCTCACAACCCGCCTGATCGTTTTACGATCGAGTGATCGTTTTACTAACTCGCTCTTCCGGCATTGAGATCGAGCACTGACTCGTGGCTTGGCGCTCGGTCGTCGATCGAGTAAAAGCGATCAAATTACCCAACACTACTAAATACACAGCTGTGTTTTTTAAGGTTGGGAAAATGGCCTGGCGGATGGCGGATTTTTGTTGGGCTTATTTTTGATGATTTGTATACCCTTTCAAAAGTAATCAAGTCAAATTATTTCATGTTTTTCCCCCTAAAGTGACTTTTGGGAGCACCTAATGTGAGTGTACTGTTGGTCTAGATCTATATTACACAACCTAATTCAGTTTAATCCGACGGTCTAACTCTCGCTCAAACAAAATCGAAACTATGAATCTTCATGCCTTTAAAAAGGAAACAGTTGTAAATAGGTGAGTAGCATTAAGTAACATATTTTTTATTATGAGACAATACTCTATTGTTGATTATATGTGTTTTAAATCAAATGGGAATTTTTGGCGGTTTTTATTCAAATGTCGTAAGTGAAGTAGGCAAGGACTTGGAAGTAGGATAAAGTTGACGGATTTCTGGCATAAAGTTGCGGGATTTTTTGCAAAGCTACCTGGCAATACTGGGAAAATGTAAACAATGACTACGATATGAGGCTGTCTGTCTCTTGGAAGAGTTAGAAAGAAAAGGGAAGCTTCTGAATTTGTCGATGTAAAAAAGGACGCTTCGGGCATAGACCCTCCGTCAGATTTATCCAAAAAAAAAGTACATTAAAAACGTGAGTGAAGCAAAAGAACCCCCACACCAAAACCCAGCTATAACCAAAAACATTAAATACAGTGAGTCAGTCGCTCAGACTCGGGCTCAGGATTTTTTGGGGTTGAAATTGAAAATGAATGCGCGCGTAGACCAGTCTCTCTCTCTCTCTCTCTCTCTCTCTCTCTCTCTCTCTCTCTCTCTCTCTCTCTCTCTCTCTCTCTTATCTATCTGTTTATCTATCTATCTATCTATCTCTCTTACTCTTAGACTCTAATAATAATAATTTGATCTATCTAGATAATAATGATAATTTGAATCAACACATGACATTTACAGTTTACAGTTACGTACAGTGCAACATCTGGCCTCTGGTTCTGGATAACGACATCTCTGAATAAAAACACATCCCAAAGAGTAAACCTGGGAACAAACATATAAGAGACCAATCTGGATGAATGAAGAAGCACTGGCTAAAGTCAAACAGAAACATTCTGCATTTAAGAGGTACATGGGAAACAAAGGATGGCAAAGATTATCAGGCTTATGCAAAGGCAATGAACCAAGCGAAGTGAGAGTGTCGGAAAGCAACAAGAGATTTAGAAAGAAAAATAGCAGTGGAATCAAAGTCCAACCCGAAGGCCTTCTTCCAATACGCTAACAGTAAACTGAAAACTAAGAGTGGCAAAGCAGATTTAACCTGTGAGAATGGGGGAGTAGCAAGATCTGATAAAGAAAAGGCAGAAGCTCTAAATAACTTTTTCTGCTCTGTCTTCACAAAAGAGGATTTCACAAATATACCTGAAGCCCAAAAAAGAAATATATGTTCATCTTTAAACAGAATACGGATAGAGAAAGACCAAGTTGAGCAGAAACTTCTAAAGCTGAATCCGAACAAAGCTCTTGGCCCAGACTGCATCCCACCTTCTGTCCTCAAGTTCTGCGCCAGTGAGTTAGCCTTCCCACTAACAATCCTGATGAATCGATCTATTGAAGAGGGAGCCATACCATCAGAATGGAAACTGGCCAATGTTTCGCCAATTTTTAAGAAGGGCAAGAAGACAGTTCCTGGTAACTACCGCAGAGTGAGCCTAACTAGTATAGTTTGTAAGATAACGGAGTCAATATTGAGGGACCATTTCATCAAACACTTCCAAAAAACTGTCTATTTAGTGAATATCAGCATGGCGTCATGAATGGTAAAAGGTGCTCAACTAATCTAATCGCTGTGCTTGATACGTAGACAAGGATTATAGAGGATGGTGGCAGTGTCGATACAATTTACGTAGATTTTGCAAAAGCATTTGACACTACCGCATGAGCATCTGCTGAGGAAACTAAAGAGCTATGGTATAGAGGGGCAGGTTTTGGCATGGGTGCGAGATTTCCTGACAGTTCAATACTACTACTACTACTACTACTACTACTACTACTACTACTACTACTACTACTACTACTACTACTACTACTACTACTACTACTAGTACTACTCTGCTACTACTACTACTGCTACTACTACTACTACTACTACTACTACTACTACTACTACTACTACTACTATTACTACTTCTACTACTATTACTACTACTACTACTACTACTACTACTACTACTACTACTACTACTACTACTACTACTACTTACTCTTACTCTTTGACAGCTGCCCAACATTCGTATCGACTTCTTCCTCGAGATTGAGCATTATTCTTTCATGTTGTTTACTTTCCATAACCAAGGAAAACACATATTCTCTCTACATTTAATTTGTTTGTCATCCATATGATGTTATTGTTGTTGTTGTTGTGTGTGTATGTGTGTGTGTGTGAGAAAGAGAGAGAGAGAATTCATTTTTTCTCTCACTTTTCTTCATTTATTGTTAGTTTTGCTGAGGGAGAGTCTATGTCTGACTCCTACATTATTAATATTTTTTTGCATTGTTCATATATATGATCAGTCCAGATACTTTTCTCTCTGCATTCAATATGTTTGTCATTCATTTGATGTTTTTTTGGGGGTTTTTTTAATGGGGGGGGGGGGGGGGTGTTTTTGAGATTAAAATTTTTTTTTACTTTTCTTCATTTATCGTTAGTTTTGCTGACGGGGATTCTATGTCTGACTCCTACATTATTAATTATTTTCAATGTTCATATATCTCATTGTCCAGATAATTTGCCGGTGATCCTAGACTCACAATCTTTGACTACTATTGTTACTTGAATTGTGTTCTGGGAATTATGACAGAAAATGTTTAGTTGTGCCATTTGTTATATCAACACTAAGACACTGGATCCCAGAACAAAACAACCAGTTCGAATGCACAAATTCCCAGACCCAGTCAAAGAAAAAGAGAGGTAAGAGTTAAACCATTAAGAGACTTAAAGTAGTCCTTCAGACAGAGCCATTAGGCATTATAATAATATAATAATGAAATTTATTTATATTGCGCCCACTCCTCTATACAATAAAGCTCTAGGCCCATGGAGCCGCAGTTTCTATAATGTGAAACAGACAATAGCAATTGCTTGCTATCCTTTGGATAGGATGCTAGTCTATCGCAAAGTACTTTCTACCAGATCTAAAGAACTAGCTCCCCATTCACAGCTGGGTAAACAGGGGGATCAGGAAAAATCTCAACTGCACCCAAGATTGATCTTGGTCCCTTTTCATGTGAAGTGAGTGCTCTACCAACTGAGCTATTGGGACCCCCATTAAGAGAATTTAAGATTAAGTATAATTGTGACCTATTGCAGCGAGAACCAGGTTCGAATTAGGGATTTTAAAGTTGATAAAGATGAGAAGAAACTTTGGATTTTAGTTTTTGTTTTAATTTTAAAACAGTATCTTCATTTTTCACTATAAATATAAAAGTGAAAAACTCAACCTATTTCATATTTTGAGTACAGTTTAAATAAAATTTTCAGCATTCGAACCACTCCAAGATAATACCGTTTTAACTCACTCAACCTTAACACCAACAATATCTGTAGTTTACCTGGGTTACTTTTACCCCATGCCTATTTATTACATTTTTCTGAGATAAATTCAAAGCTAATGTTTTTGGTTTTGACATGTTAGTGGTAGTTGAATAAAACTATCTATGTATATGCTCATTTTTAATACATTTTTTTCCAATTTTGAAAAGTAGCAAAAATCTCTAGGATTGAGTTAAGGCAATTGGTCACAATTTGCATGAATCATTGTGGTTGTTGAATAATTAGAGATTGAATTCTTTTTATTTTATGACTTTGATAAATGCAAGTCCTACTTGTATTACCTGGTGTTTACCCGGTGTTGCATATTTTTTGATTTGACTTGAAGTTCGACACAAGTTGTTGACAAGTCTCTAAACCTAAAGCTAAAAGCAGAGTATGACCATATAGAAGATGATAATCATAATAGATAGCTCTGTTGGTATATTATAGCGTTGCGAGCAAAGAGACTGGGAATAGTTGAGGTCTTTCTTTTCACACCTATTTGTCCACTCAGCAGTCTCTGAGTAGCTTAATCTTGTGGTAAGCACTGAGGCGATGAACTATCCAAAAGTTATCAAATAATTGCTGTCCATTTACACCTACAGAAAACAGTATAAAGTCTGACATCACACCTTAATTTTTTTTTAAAATTTAAAAAAGATTGAGCTTTTATATAGAGCAATATCCACTAAACATGCTCAAAGCGCTTTACAAGGGGTCCCTGGTCAACAGCAACATTTAACATGTAGGACGGGACAAAACGCCTGTTCGGCGATATTACAATTTTTCGGACAAAGACAACGCTGTTAACGGCCAGGTACTCATTTTACACCCAAGTACAGTGAGAGAATGTGAGTAAAGAGCCTTTTCCAAGGACTCAACTATGCGCCGAGTGCGAGGTTCAAACCCAGGACCTTCCGATCCGAAAGCGAGTGTCATACCACTAGACCACATAGTCGCACAAAAGCCTTGCAATCACAGTTTAAAAAGTTTAGCTTTAGTTAAGCTTTATACACTAAAGCTTAAAACACTTTACAAGAGATCCCTAAGCTAAGAGCAACACTTAAGATGTAGGACAAGACGTTTTCTCTACCTTTCTTTTTTAAAAAAATTAATTAACTGACGTCATGTCTCATTCTACATTTTACGCGTTGGTCAGGGATCCCTTGTAGAGTGCTTCGAGCACGTTTAGTGGATATTGCACTATATAAAAGCTCAAGTTTGTTGTTTTTTTATCATCACAACCAGACTTCCTACTTTTACGAAAAATTCATAGAATGGCGGAATTTTGGGCCCAATTTTCAACTTCATGAGCATCTCTAATTCATTAAAACTACAACAATTGAAAATGAATGTTGATGCCAGACTGCATGATTTTTAGAATTTTAAAGTGTTATTTAAATCCTTCTCAAGGTAATTTGTTGATTAGTAAAGTTAACTGTAATAGCGAATACAATTTTTATCATCTAAAAATTACGAATTTTTTTACATTTTCATGTAGGCAGGTCTGCCACAACCACCAAAGCCCTCCTAGATAGCTCGGTCGCTTTATAACTCTGCCACAACCACCAACGCCCTCCTAGATTGCTAGGTCGATTTATAACTCTGCCACAACCACCAAAGCCCTCCTAGATTGCTAGGTCGATTTATAACTCTGCCACAACCACCAAAGCCCTCCTAAATTGCTAGGTCGATTTATAACTCTTCCACAACCACCAAAGCCCTCTTAGATAGCTAGGTCGCTTTATAACTCGGGTCAGGTTGTTCCACTTTTCTTTCTGGAACTAAGATTTTGATTTTCTATAGGCTTGAAGCCGCTTCAACAGTGGTGACATCACTTCCTTCGTAATGATGCATAGTAACTTAGTAACTGGTTCTAAACTATGGCGGCTGGGTGGGGATCCTGACCTCCCATAGCAGGCAGGGAGGTATATACTGTGTCTTCTATACCCTTATATCTGTTTTCCAACATGCTTTCTGCCTTTGTCTTGGAATGAGATTACTTGGTTTTTTCCTGGCCCTGGTCGGAGTCCTGGCTGGGAGGGAAACAGTCAAATGCATAGTTATTGTTTTGGGAGATGATATTTTTTTCCTTGTAAATCATCTCTCTGTTATGTATTATTGTTTTTATTTTTAATGTATAATGTAAGCATTTGAGTGTGTTCCTCTTTGTTGGATTTTGTGCTTGTGTCTGGATGAGACTTGTAGGTGATTTCAAACTAAGTACATTTGTGGTATGCTCTTGGAATCTACATCTGATCCCCATTTGTTCTCAGTTCCCCTTTGTCTTACTTTTTCTTGGGTGCTTTAATTGTAATTCTAGAACTTTTTACTATCCCATTATCTTCCTTTTTACTGGCGCTGATATAACCTAAATGTGTTGCAAGCGCCGTAAAACCCTTAAAAACAAAAAACAAACATAAACTATGGCAGACACCCTAATGAGATACTTCTCCAATGAGCATAAAAGTGTGCCAAGAGGAGAAAAACATTATAAATCTGATCATGTTTTGACTTTTATACATTCTGATCACATGACATGTGAAAAAGTTCGAGACAGTATGAAGAATAAAAAGTACAGATTTTCTTTGTTTAGAACCAAGCTGCTCGTTGCTACTAAAGTTGCTGGGTGGACTTGACATCAGACTATTGAATCCTATTCCCACCTTTGAATTAGACCATGGTAGGAACTATGCACCCTGGGATATGATGAATAATAATAACAAGTATAGATAGCGCAAGGTTGCTGATTTTCTGTAACCCTAGCTAAACTTCTATATATTTTCCAATCAGTGGGCAAACGGAAGCCAAAAGCTCAATCTTATGGAATGTAAGCTGACTAGAAAAGGAACCTCTGTTCAGTAACTGGCAGGTTACAAGTATTAGTATTAAGTTAAGACCACTCTCGACCATCACTATACTTAAATATAATGTTGTTAATTTGAAAGTATTATTTTCTTTTCACGCAAGTCCAGTGTTCAGATAGGGGTCGGTTAAAGTGTTGACGAAAAAGTTCAGTAAATGTGTTTCCCCTGAATCAACAAGTCTGGTAATGATTTTAATCCAGTGCATTGATGACA
>NC_088366.1:17119121-17139121 GCF_034508935.2 Berghia stephanieae | reverse complement strand
TGTGTGTGTGTGTGTGTATGTGTTGGCATTTTTCAGCAAATCGTGGCATTCATTGTGATATTATTCACTTGATCACATGAAGGTATTCGGATTTACACAAATTTTAAACAAGTTTATCCGATTAACAACGTCTACTAATATTACTATTACTGCTGATATTACGGTCGTTTTTATGCCATCTGTGTGATAATTATTGCCCTGGGAAATATTTAGTTAAACGTTGTCGGCAAACTGTCAATTGTATCTGTCTAGCTTCTAGCCCGAACAAACTTGATATTTTACGCGTCTGCTTCAGATTTTCATTTGACCTCACATAAGTTAGGTAAAGGGGAGATATTCCGAAAACTCCTACATCCCAGTATTCTTTCAATTTGTATTTTCACCGTTGATATTTTGTCAGGCGTTCATTTATTCAATTTGTCACCATATAGAAGCATTTTTAAAACTCTAGAACAAACCTTGATAGATTTGTGAAAGTTTAAAATTTCCTAATTTGACCATTGTTTTGATTCTCGGCCGCCATTTTAATTTGTGAAGTATTGAAAGGTAGTGCAAAGCAGTCGGAGGGTTTTTTTTTCTATTAGGGTTTGTCCTAATGCTAGGGTGTTTATTTTCCTATTAGGGTTAGTTAAAGGTACTCTAGGTTTTACTTTTTCTTGGTGTTAGTTGAGGGAATATTATTTAAGTTGTTTCCCTTTGTAGGAGCTTTCGGAAGGCCTCCCAAGTCAAGCGTGGTAAAGACTTGTGACTTATTGATATTGATATCTACTGACTGATAAACTAAAATCATGCCGAATAAAGCATGGCAGCGACAAGCACATGGATTAAAGTGTGCATCTAATCGTAATCAAGATAATCAAGAAAATGATTCAGGCAATATCGAATGAAAATAGTTCTTTCCCCGTGAAATTGCGGGCTTTTTAGTAGTATATATACATAATAATAATAATAATAATAATAATAATAATAAATGTACATTTATATAGCGCTTACGCGGAAGCTGCGAAGCGCTTCACATTGACCATCAGTTAAAAACATTACACACTGCAGATTCGGACATACGAACAATAGCTCACACGCATCCAATTACACACACACACACACACACATCCATATAGACACTGTACATAAATATATTTCTCTCTCTCTCTCACACACACACACACATATATATATACACAAGAATATATATATATATATATATATATATATATATATATATATCGACAAACACACACACACGGATATATATATATATATCAAGGATTACTATACTGAAAGGATTGACATGTGGAATCTTCAGCCCCCGCTAGTGGGGGCCATTGGTTGGATAACGATTTCAAGCAAAACTACTACTTTTCTGCCTTGGTACAATTTCCTTGAATGCGCAATAATTGATTCTGTTCTTATAATTTCGGTACTTTATAAGAAATTGGTTAATTGGCGACCATAAGTTTTAAATAATATTTCTCATATCTTGAATGATATGAAAATATATAAAAAGTAGTGAACTATCAACAATTTTACTGGAAAGTATGAACTATTTTTTATGACACCCTCTTACAAATTGAGTGATTGGGTTTGTTTTCATTTTTTAAAATCGAAAGTACGAATCTGCTTTCAATTCATTTTAATAACTAGATAGATCTATGGCTAATTTATCGAACCAGAATCTTTGAAAAGTGGTAAGTACCAATAATAATTGCGTAATAATTATTATTTAAGAAATGTTTAGAATTAGCATCTGGCTGTAGTTTCTGCAGACGATAGTTGGACACATTGTCGTGCTTGCTCTGTCGAGTCGCACAGATATGGTGATCAGACTCCGACATCCTGATTCGGATTTGTTTCTTGTTTTATTATGGCTTGTGGTTTTATATTTATATCTTTTTTTGCTATATGGTTAACTGATAAATATTGACTTTATTGTATTAGTCTATTGTATAAGTCTAGAGGGCCCTTTTATCGTCACGTCAACTTCACAACTTGAACAGTCTTTTCTACTACTAACAATAACAACAGTTGCTCTAGTTTAGTCATTGCTATTGCTAGAACTAGAATAGTTAGTGGGTCTGATATTACCATATATGCGGGTGGTTGGATGGGAGCATCACCCTTGAATCATATACCTATGATGTTCGCATGGGTATACGATCCGATAGTGATGTCGTTTCTTCTTCTCTTTACTAGCCTATCCTGCTTCTTTGGTTTGTGATTGTATTTTTGACAGGGGATATTTTTTTTTCTGTAAATCTTCTGCCTGTTTGTTCTTGGTTATTTATAATTTAGCTTATGATATCTTTAGGTTATGATTTTGATTTACATTTGTACTATTTTTGTTAGATTGCTTGTTTTTTGTTTCAGCGGTCTCTCATATAACCTCAATTGTGTTGGAAGAGACCTAAAGCAACAAACAAAATATTACCATATATGATGGAACTTGGACTCTGAATATATAGTTATGCCCATTACATGGATCTGGTGTTGCTGATATGACTGTCAATCGTATGGGACTAGTACTCTGAATATATAGAGTTTTGCCTCATTGATCAAAATGATCTGAGATGTTACTGTTACAACAGTTACACTCACCCAACTCAATCACTCTAATTATCCATTGACTGAAAGGATTGTACTAGTAGTCTGAATATATAGTTTTGATCTGAGAAGTAACTCTATTAATTAACTCTTGACTACATGGAAGGGAACTATGGATCTGATTCTGATGCTACTCATTGACTGTAAGGAATGAACTATAGTATAGTAGTCAGATTTTTTATGAATGGCGCATGTTTTTCTAGTTTTTCTCAGATGTCCTTCTATCAAAAGTTGTAAAACTTTGTGTCGACCTCCGAATCAATTTCTATTAACTGAATAAACATTTTGGCCCGTATTGTGATGCCATATCACAAAAAAGATTTCTTCTTCACGACCTATAAAAATCTACTTTAAACCCCTGTCATAAAATTAGAGATTTTACTCTGCGAAAAATGTAAACATTTTCGCACCACAAAGTAAGATGAATTCATCGTTTTTCAAAATAATCTTGTGACACGGTAGTTCCGGCTAGTGGTTATGAGTTCATATCATACTATTTTCCGAATAAAAGCAACACACATTAACTGTTATAAAGTAACAACTAATGTAGTTTGCGTCCCATTTTGACTTTGTAATTTATTGCTTTTTATTTACATCACGTCACAATTACCGAAGACTGATATGAATCTCTAGCTATAACTCATTTGAACTAGTGATTAAATATTCAAAATTGTCAAATTAACAATGAATGTTTATATTTAACTTTGAAAAATTGTATCTATGCATGAACGTTTCACACAGCATGTTAAGTTTTCTTTTAAACCTATAAGCTCTTAAACAATACAATATGATACGGAATCTCTATCGGTTCCTCTCTCGTAAGGCTGCGAAAAGAAGACCACTTTTATCTATCGATAAGTCATTAATTAAAGAGGACAGCTATGGAATTGGAATTTCACAATCAACCCTCAGTTTTGCATGTTATTGTTGTTGAACACAAACACATATTTGTGGAAACATTGTATCATAAATTGATGAATTTCTACTTTTGACTGGTCTACATTAAATTTATGTAATCCTCTTTGGCATAAAGAACAAGCTATTTCTCAAAAATTTGAAATCAAAATAATGTTGGAAGCGCGTAATGTTCACTTTCATTTGTATTCATCAATAACGTATATTGATTGTTATAAAATGTAAACATGTCTGTCGTTCACACAAAATGGATAGGCGGAAAATCATATTTTTGACACTAAAATCATATTTAGATTACAATACTTACTAGTTATCGATTTTAATATAGCTGTAATAAGCGAAATTCTTTCCTATTGTTTTAAAATTCGTGAAAAAATATATTTTACTAGGACAAAATGATCCAGAGGTTCATACAAATTTTTGCAGCTGTACATTGTGAACAGCTGAGAAAAAGAAGACAAAGGTGCGCCCCTTATTAAAAATCCGACTATTGTATCCCTTAGTAGATATTTTGGTATTCATCTTTTTCTTGGGATCATCCTCCGCAGATTACCTCCCTTTGTTGATATTTTACATCTCCTTTCCCCTTCATCTAATTGTTCACCTTCATCTTCATCATCATTTTACATGTACATTCATTAATCAAGCTTCTAAAGAAATCATCCTGAATCAATCACTATAAGGTCAGTTTTTAGAATATCTAACTACTCATCCTTTCCGTTTCTTGGCTACTCCTATTCACTGCTGATAATGATAATCATTAAATATTTTTTTGGACCCAGAATTCACAATCACTCTATAAAAAGGTAGATCTTGCCATACAATAATGCCCCTGCTGTTATTTTGGTGTAAATTTTCTATATTTTTTGTTGGCCCCCACTAGCGTTGCCTGAAGATTCCATATGATTGTCCTTTCAGTATAGTTGTCCTTGATAATATATATATATATATATATATAATATATATATATATATATATATATATATATATATATATATATATATATATATATATATATATATATATATATATATATATATATATATATATATATATATATATATATATATATATAATATATATATATAAATATATATAATATATATATATATATATATATATATATATATATATATATTATATATATATATATATATATATATATATATATATATATATATATATATATATATATATATTTTTGTGTGTGTGTGTGTTTATAAACCTACAATGTCAGGGCCGATTCAAAGTCATCTCAATGCTTGACCTTTGTCATAATATGACTTTTATATACATCGCTTACAGCAAGATATTAGTATCTGTGATATGAAACTTTAGTTTCTGAAAGACCACCTCGCAATTGGATTCAATAATCTGATGTCACGTCGCCCAGCAACGGCGAGCAGCGTGGTTCTAAACAAAGAAAATTGATACTTCTTATTCTTCATGCTGGCTAGAACTTTACATATGTCATGTGATCAGAATGTATAAACGTCAAAACATGATCATATTATAATGTTTTTTTTCCTTTGGATACACTTTTATGCTCGTCTGAGAAATATTTCATAGTTTAGACCAGTTACTAAGTTGCTATGCGTCATTACGAGGGAAGTGACGTTACGACTGTTGAAGCCAAGTACTAATACTAATCTCTCACAGAAAGCAATGGAAACAACAGTCATATCCTTTTGGGAGGAAAATAGGCCTGTCACCTCTAGGGTTAATAAATCACCTCAAAGTCTTAAGATTTAAATATTTTAATCTTATTTTCACATGGCCAATAATGAAGGCATTCATTTTGTGACAGTCCGCAAACTATTAGTTAGCTCGCACGGATTTATCAATAAGGCTTACATGTATTTTTACTGTTGGATACTACCTATTCATGCTTTTATTACTTTTTTGTTGTTGTTTACTTGGAAGAAAATGTGACCTTTTGGATCCTAAGGATAATATTAATAATGGAGCCAGAATCCATTCCACTTTCTGTAGCGTCATAGATATAGCAAAATTTTCATGCTACCCTTTGGAAAGGATAATGGTCTATTGCAAAATACTTTCCGTCAGACCTGACATATCCAGCTACGCTATTACTGCTTATTGGATAGAGGGTCAGAAGCAAGAATGAAATATAAACTTATGAGCTTGCTTTTTATTGACCCTTTTGAGGACAAAAAACGCGTCCATTTTAAGTAGGTATAATCACTGCCTATTTCCATGTACTCTTTCTCCCCTAAGTCAAGTGTGTTTATATGTTAAGTTATTTTTGTAGTGTTTCGGTCACTGACCAAACTTAACAGGGCTGAACTTTGTGACAAGACGAGACACTGTAGTGCTAAGTCGAATCCGGCATTACCCGGTTTTTGTATGATGTCAATATTAACCTTACATTTACATTGAAAATATCTTTTACTTTTAACATTTTAATAATGAAATTTGAATTGAAATACAAGCTCTCAAACAGAAAACAACATATATTAATTTGAAATTCTTATTATTTTGAATTTAAACATAATTCTTTTCATCTGACTGGGTGGGGCTTTTTGACCTCCCAGGGTGGGAGGGGAGGTCACTTTTGCTGTATTTTCTGTTCTCCTATATTTCCTTTTCCATGTTGCTTTCTGTCTTTGTCTTGGAATGAGACTTATGTATGTACTTGGTTTTCTCCACCTATATACAAAAATACAAATAATAAAGTGACACAAGACACCCTCTCTATGACCATACCATCCCAATTAAAAGCCCAAAATCAAGAAATAGTTATATGTTTTCTGAGTCTGACAATTTTCATCCCGACCATACAGCCACTTGGAGAGAATGGGGCATCTACAATAATGACGCCATCCACGACCCAACGGAAAACCTCCCATGTGGAACAAAACTATCCAGAATGGAGTGAGTGACACGTGACACTCAACCGGGGAAGAACTAAAGTTGGGAAGACCGAGCAGAACATGTTAAAAGTGGCGACTTTCGACGGACAATCAGTGTAAGTGACTGGGTGGGGTTCCTGACCGCCCATAGTGGGCAGGGAGGTACTTTTTAAATAAAATAAATAAAAATAAAATTCCCTTTATTCATCCCCAAGGGGAAATTTGTCTTTAGGGTCTATTCCAAGGGAAGACTGGAATAACCCAGGCGTCAGCCGCAGAGCAGCGCCGCAAAGTGAGCTAGGGCGAGGTGACTTGCTCAAGGCCACACAACCCAGCGGCGGGTGATTGGACTCGGTAGAAGCAAAGACCGTACGTACCAGTGAGCCACGCTGCCCCTTTCTGTCTTCTATCCACCTGTATCTGTTTTCCAATTGCTTTCTGTCTTTCTCTTGGAATGAGATTACTTCATTTTGTCCTGACGCTGACCGGAGTCCTTGACTCGGAGGGAAACAGTCGAATGTATAGTTTTGGGAGGTGATTTTTTTTCCTTGTAAACCATCTCTCTGTTATGTACTGTTATTTTTTGTTTGTTTGTTATTTTAACATATGATCTGTAATCATTTGAGTGTATTCCTCTTAGTGGGGTCTCGTGCTGGTGGTGTCTGGGTGAGATTTTGAGGTAATCTCAAACTTACTCTGGTCATGTGCTCTTGTAATCTACATCTGTACCTTATTTGAACCATTTCCCCTATGTCTTTTTCCTTTTAACTGTTCATCTAGAATATTTTTACTGTCCAATTTTCTTCTTTTTTACTTGCGCTGATATGACCTAAATGTGTTGCAAGCGCCGTAAAAACCCTAAAAACAAACAAACGAAAAAACAACAACAAACAGAATAGAGTGGGTGACACTCAACCGGGGAAGATCGGGCAGAACATGTAGTTAAAGTGGCGACTTTCGACGAACAGTCTGTGTAAGTCAGTGCGGACCACAGAGGTCTGTGGTGCGGACACCCCACGCAGTCCGTGGGACTGGAACGCATTCTCATGGAATGTAACTTGAGACCGCCGCAGCCCAGAGGCAATGAAATGGATCCAGCACTGGTGTGAAACGATTTGTTGATGACCTTATTTTTACTCTATGTGCGGCTATGTTGTCTTGTGGTGTGATACTCGCTTTCGGAATCAGAATGTCCTGGGTTCGAGCCTCGCTCGGCGCATAGTTGAGTCCTTGGAAAAGGCTCTTTACTCACATTCTCTCACCGGACTCGGGTGTAAAATGAATACCTGGCCGTTAACAGCGTTGTCTCTGTCCGAAAAAAAATATAATATCACCTTTCAGGCGTCATGTCTTGTCCTAAATGTTAAATGTTGCTGTTGGACAGGGACCCCTTGTAAAGCGCTTTGAGCACGTTTAGTGGATATTGCGCTAAATAAAAAAGCTAAAAAAAAAATACTCTCAAAGATGAATACAGTAGAATCCCGATACAACCAACATGGTGGACCAGAGAGATCGGTTGGCTTTAAGCAAGGTTAACTTTATCCACTATCAATGGAACTGGAACACACTTAGATAAAGAACAGAAAATCTGGGACCTATAAGAGGTGTTGACTTTTAGCAGAAGTTGACTTTAAGAATGTTGACTTTGTGCAAAATCCAGCATATAAGAAATAAAACCAGTAAGCCAACGCCATATATAGAGAGAGACATGCAACTGGGAAGCGCTGTCATATCATTTGGACAGAATGTTTTTGATGGCCAAGTACTTATTACATGTTTAATTTCACAGCTGGGTGTGCCAAAAAAAAAAAAATTGAAAGGGAGGGGGGGGGGGGGGGGCATCTTAAAGGGCTCAAATTTGTGTTTCTCACAGCACCCTACATTCGACCTACATATTATCATAAGCCGAGTGTCATATCAGTTAACCTACAGGTACTTATAGGTCTGATAACGGCACGCAATACGATTCAATAGTCTGATGTCACGCCGCCCTGCAACGGCGGCCATCTTGGTTCTAAACAAAGAAAATCATTACTTTTTATTTTTCATGCTGGCTAGAACTTTTCATATGCCTTGTGATCAAAATGTGTAAAAGTCAAAACATGATCAAATTTATGTGTTTTTTTCCCTCTGGATACCCGTTATGCTCGCCGGAGAAATATTTCATACGGGCCTCCACCATTGTTCTGATAGTTTAGAGCCAGTGTTACTAAGTTACCATGCGTCATTAGGAAGGAAGTGACGTTACGACTGTTGAAGAGTATATTATATTGTACTTATTGTAAACAATTGAGTGCATCCTTCACAACGAGATCCTTTGTTTGTGCTTGGATTGGAAATTTAGGGGTAATAAATAGGCACATCCATGGATTGAACATGGAATCTTCTGTTCTCTAAACCAGACCCCTTGGTCTTCCTTTTTTTTCTGTGCTTTCAACTTCATATCTACTACTTTCCTCTATCATCTTCCTTTTTAATGGCTCTGAAATGACCTAATTGTGTTGCTAGCGCCGTAAAACCTCTTTTAAAAAATGCAAACATAGATGAATAAAAAGATTCGTACAGAATGTTTTCTTGGGGTTACGACCGAAAATATTTTACAGTGCAGTAACATAAAAAAGTCACCAAACGGCTTTGACAGTTGGTTGTAGTTGTAGAGGACTTAATGTATGCCTTGACTTTTAACTTCATATTTGTTGATTTGAGTAGTAGGTTTCTTCAGTCTTGTTAACTTCTGCAGCTATGTTTGTTATTTGTTCGTTCCAGTCTACATTTGATACATAGAAGGAACAACATTGACGACACTCAGCTATTTGTTATTGTTTGACAGCCATTTTTTAAATGATTAGTTCCCATTAAATTATAACAATCAAGTTTACTACACATTGTACTGTGTCATGGTACGTTATATCCCACTAGCGGATGTTGTGAGTATGTTACTTAAATACATAGCATCATATAACGGTGACTCCTGACAGCGGTTACAATGTTCTAAATGTGTGATTATGTCTTGTTTTATAATGTTGTGAAGGACGTTCAATTCTCATGATTCAATGTTGACACGAAGTGTGTTGTTTATCACCGCATCAATTGCCATGTCTCGTATTGAACACACCTCATGGGTGTTTACTCTTTATCAATACGTGCTTGGTCTATATGATTTATCATCGGATAACGTCTCAAGTTGATTAATGGAAAATAGATATGTACATCCAGTAAACGAAAAGAAAAACGTGTTCCATTTGCCCATTTTATTGATGCTTTGTGTTTAGGTAAGATACTAACAACATCCGCCAAACACAAAATTATGTGCAACTTTGAACGTTGATTGATATAATTTAGTGAGAACTAATCACCAAAATGGTTTTCTAAGAACAATAACAAAGAGTTGAGTGATGTCAGTTTCGCTACTTCTCGAGAAGTGCCGACTTTGAAAACTTGTACCTGTATTTATAAACATCTTGTCTCATACGTTCATAGCAAATGAGTGTATTCAAACTAGTGGGTGTATCCGGCTAGCCAGCAACAAAATGAAGTGATCTTCAAGTCTGATAACCAAAGATTGGTGCGTGACAGCGTGGCTCAGCGGTCTACGGTCTTTGCTTCGTACCGAGTTCGATCACCCGCCGCGCTGTGGAGCCTTGAGTAGTCACCTTACCCTAGCTCACTTTGCCTGGGTTATTCCAGTCTTCCCTCGGAATAGACCTTAAAAGAGAAATATCCCCATGGAGTTTTATTTATTTATTTATTATTGTTATGGTCTCGTTGTAATGGAAAATCTCAAACGCAAAATATTGTTCATTATAGCAATGATAAGACTAGCCCATAATTGTGGTCGGTTATCAGACCTGCAATGATAATTAATTATAATATACTGATGGATCATACTACACTACCGCCTCTATCGAAATTTATCACGTTCACATGCTTAGTGAGAATTTTGGCCTTCTGTAACCTCCTTTAACTTTGCAGAGATTAATAATTGTTTTGCAGGGATTAAAAAAAAAAGAATAAAAAAAAGCATTTCCCGTCCGCCGAGATTGAAAAGATTTGACAATGACTTTTATGGATGTCGAAATTCTTGGAGTGACTTGCTCTAAGCTCTATCGTGTACAAAGAGAGCTACAGAGAATCCTTGGTTTTTATTTACATAATGACAGCATGTCCATTGGAGGATCGATTGTCAACAACTGTCGTGCCTTTCGCTTTCAGTTGATGGAATATTTTTCTTTTACCACCACTTTCATTTAAAATACGTGATAAATAAAATTCCCCTATATTCATCCCATTGGGGAAATTTATCTCTAGGGTTTATTCCAAGGGAAGACTGGAATAACCCAGGCATCAGCTAGTCTAGGGCGAGGCTCAAGGCCACACAGCTTAGCGGTTGGTGATCGAACTCGGTACTTTTCGGGTACGAAGCAAATACCGCACCGCTGAGCCACGCTGTTTGAGGTCAACAAGCCATGAATTTCTTTGATTTCTTGAGGTTTTACAAGTAAATCAATTTGATGTTTCGATTGGAGGTCAACCTCAGACAATAACTAACTGGCTGTTTGTCCTTATTAAGAAATGTTGTTAACTCAGTCAACCCTAACACCGACCATATCTGTAGTTTACTCCATGCCTATCTATTACCTTTTTCTAAGACATTTATAGGCGTAGTATCAAAGCTAATGATTTTTGTTTTTACATGTTAATGATAGTTGAATCGAACTATGTACATGCTCATTTTTAATACATATTTTCCTGTTTTGAAAAGTAGCAAAAATCTCTGGGATTGAGTGAGTTAAGCCCGTGTTTTGGATCCTCAAGTGAAGAGACGGTCAAATGGATATGTCAAAGATAAAACCTTTAAATTTCTACATTATCGTTCTGAGGAACGATATGATTTATATGTATTCTATCTATTTATTATTTACAAGCATCTGTTTGAGCTATTTGAGTTTATCCCTTTAGGTTGGATTGTGTTCTTGTGTCTAGATTGGACATATAACTTTTAGATGTTTTCAAATCAGGCACAGGAACGGAATTCGATTTGGCAACGGAGTAAGAGAGGGAGAGAAAGGGAGAAAGAAAGAGATAGAGAGGGAGTTTGTGTGTGTGTGTGTGTGTGTGTGTGTGTGAGAGAGAGAGAGAGAGAGAGAGAGAGAGAGAGAGAGAGAGAATATTATTATGTTTCCTGACCTTGCTGAAATGTAAATGTTGCTGCTCGAAGCTCGAAGAAATAAATAATAATGTGAAAGTGAAATTGGATGTAAGCTTCAATTTGATTTACATTTGATCTGTTTTTGTAATTAAATTGAAGCTTACATTCAATAAAAAATTTCACACTATTATTTATTTGACCTTGTTGAAAGGGTCCAGATATTGATGTGTAGCCTTGACATCTAATTATGCAATTTGCAGTGGTGTTAAATATTCAATAACTACTAGATACAGCTACCACGTGGAAAAGTAGAATGAGATAATCAAGTTGTTGATATATGTATTATTACTTATGTAGAATAAAAATGTATTGCAGGTCAATGGTGCAATGGTTAAATATTTGTTGTTTATTGGTCTAAGGTTTGAACGTCGTGTTGTGAAGACAATGGATAGGATTTTCGCTGTTTTGAAGTCAGATTCGTGATCAGCATAAGATTTACAATAGGTTTGATACCAAGAACTAGATAGGTCTTTACTCCAAAAATTGTGGAAATTAGAAAGAAATTTTAATTAGTAGTGAGTCTATGTGGTCGACAGAAAACAGAAATTGCTTGACAGGCATCATCCTGGTCCATGTTTAGTATTGCTGTTGACTTTGGACCCCTGTAAAGCGCTTTGGGCACGTTTAGTGGATATTGCGCGAAATAACTGCTGTGTAATTATTTTAAAAAATAATATTTTTATAAATTTAAAGTCAGGAAGAGTTAGATGAACAAAAGGTTTCGTTCTTGATCACAGTAAAAAAAAAATAGATTTTAATTAATTTATTTATTTAATTTTTTTTTGTGGTCTATTTTTTTCTCCTCAACCGTTGATGCGACATCCCGGTCGACCGAGAAATACACATTTGAGTTTGAGATTGGCAAATGCCAAAGAGCCTTGATTGGGAAATGATATGGGTGGGGAAAGGATAGGATAGGATGTAACCTTGAATTATAGTTTACAAAAACAAAAAAAAAAAAAAATAAAAAAGAAAAAAGAGGTGGTGTGTGTAAGGGTGGGGGGGGGGGGGGTCGATTTATTTTATAAATCCTTTCTTTAAAAAATATAGCATTGTGGAGAATATTGTGCTTATTTGAGTCAATAAAAAAATTGATACGGCGCACAACTCTACTGAAAGATTTGAAAATTAGAAATGTATTTTTTACAGATAGATAAACAGATAACTTGATTTCCTTTTATAATTTAAAGTCAGTTTGAAAGTTCGTTGAGTCAAACAGATAATATCATAAAATATGTACCGACGACACTTGGCTCCCAAAATCAACTAATTTTGACACTGTAAAAAGTTGTCAATTTGCGTCATCTATTTATGACATCAAGTATTATTATTACTTCCGTTGTGTTGTTGATTTAGCGGTGATCAGTTTTGTTATGATATGTTTGTGTGTGTGTGTGTGTGTGTATGTGTGTATGTGTGTATGTTTGTGTGTGTGTTGTGTGTGGTGTATACATGTGTGAGTGTGTGTGTGTGTTGGCATTTTTCAGCAAATCGTGGCATTCATAGTGATATTATTCACTTGATCACATGAAGGTATTTCAGTCGCCATTTTGATTCTTTTTTTACTATTAGGGTTAGCTCGAGAGGTTCGTCATAAGTGTTATTAAAGGTGCTAGGGTGTTTGTTTTTCCATAAGTTAAGTAAAGGGGAGACATTCCGAAAGCTCCTACATCCCCAGTATTCTTTAAATTTGTATTTTCACCGTTGATATTTTGTCAGGCATTTATTTATTCAGTTTGTCATATAGAAGTATTTTAAAAACTCTAGAACAAAACTTGATAGATTTGTGAAAGTTTAAAATTTCCTAATTTGACCATTGTTTTGATTTTCGGTCGCCATTGTGATTTGTTAAGTATTGAAAGGTAGTGCAAAGCAGTCCGAGAGCTGTTTTTTTCTATTAGGGTTAGCTCGAGAGGTTAGTCATAAGTGTTATTAAAGGTGCTAGGGTGTTTGTTTTTCCATAAGTTAAGTAAAGGGGAGACATTCCGAAAGCTCCTACATCCCCAGTATTCTTTAAATTTGTATTTTCACCTTTGATCTTTTGTCAGCACGGTGGTAGAACAGCACATTCAACGTTCAAAATTCCAATTCCAATAACGGATAACAGCACCTGTAGCATCAGTCGCCAATCAGACACAGCTAAGTTACTGAAGAGTAGTTCTCTCATAATTTGGGATGAAGCACCTAT
Organism: Berghia stephanieae; assembly: GCF_034508935.2. Classification (NCBI taxonomy): domain Eukaryota; kingdom Metazoa; phylum Mollusca; class Gastropoda; order Nudibranchia; family Aeolidiidae; genus Berghia; species Berghia stephanieae. The sequence goes on along the minus strand of NC_088366.1, from coordinate 17,125,338 downwards.
GATGGACAGGCGTGTGTTTGAATGTGTGAGCAGGACATTTTGTTACATAACAGGCAGTTCAAAACCTTTTGGGGGCAAAGTGGTTGTACTTGCATGGGATTTTCGGCAAATTCTACATGTTGTTAACAAAGGAAGTGAAGCCGATATATTAAGTGTCACACTTAACAAGTCAATTATTTGGAATTTTGTAACCATTTTTCACATGAACAAGAACATGAGGGTTACTGATGACAATAACTGTTTTGCAAATTGGCTTCTCCGCATCGGAAATGGTACAGAGCCGGTTTTCAGCGAAATAGGAAAGTATTCTGTTAAATTACCTAAAGCGCTATGCCTTCCTGAAAATGACCCAGAATGCTTGATAAATGCTGTATACAATGATTTGAATCTGAACTTTGCGGATGAACGTTATCTATCAGAGAGAGCAATTTTGACTACAACCCATGAAAATGTTGACAAAATAAATGCAGCCGTTCTGTCCAGATTGACCTCATCAACTGAACAAATTTACCGCAGTGCTGATTCCATTCAAAGTGACTCTGACATCAACTTATAACCGATTGAATTCGTGAACGAACTTACACCTCCCGGACTTCCTCCACATGCATTACATTTGAAAGCCAACACGTCAGTCATGCTGCTTGGAAATATAAATCCTAAATCAGGCCTCCTAAATGGCACCCGTTTGTTAATAATCAAATTAGGTTCAAAGTATTAGAAGCCAAGATAATTACCGGTAGTAGAGCTGGCGACATAGTGTTTATCCGTAGAATCAATCTGACGACAACAACTGATTCAGGCTTACCATTTATTATAAATAGAAGACAGTTTCCGGTAAAATTGTCATATGCAATGACAATTAACAAGTCTCGGGGGCAGACATTAAGCAAGGTGGGGATTTTCTTACCACAACCGGTATTCACACACGGACAACTGTATGTTGCTGTGTCAGAGGCTATAGTGGCTTACACTTCATGTTGGGCCACACAGAAAAATCAACCGAAGATATACCAAATTACACAGACAACGTTGTTTACCAATCTGCCCTCATTAAATGATGGTGAGTACAGTATCGAATGAAAATAGTTCTTTCCCCGCGAAATTGCGGGCTTTTACAGTATAAAAAATAATAACAAAAAACTAATACAACTAACTACTACTACTACTACTACTACTACTACTACTACTACTACTACTACTACTACTACTACTACTACACTACTACTACTACTACTACTACTACTACTACTACTACTACTACTACTACTACTACTACTACTACTACTAACTACTACTACTACTACTACTACTACTACTACTACTACTACTACTACTACTACATACTACTACTACTACTACTACTAGTACTACTACTCCTACTACTACTACTACTACTACTACTACTACTACTACTACTACTACTACTACTACTACTACTACTACTACTACTACTACTACTACTACTACTACTACTACTACTACTACTATACTACACAAATACTAATATATATATAATACTAAATAATATAATAATAATAAATAAAATAATAATAATAATAATAATAATAATAATAATAATAATAATAATAATAATAATAATAATAATAATAATAAATCTTTATTGTCCACAAAACGTAAAAAAATCTCCGTGGTTTACGTTGCATTTAATACCTACTAAATCTGATTGCAAATATATTGATGTTATGCTGCCTAAAAGCAATAATAACAATGTGTTGAGTGACGTTGACTTCATTCCTTCTATTGATGCTCTGTGTTAAAGTAAAATCCTCACAAAGTCCGCCAGTCAGAAATAATGCTCCAGCCCACAACTCTACATGGAACCTTGAACGTTTATAGTCTGATATAATTTAATGAGAACTAATCACAAAAAATGGGTGTCTAAAAACAAAAACAAAGGGATGCGTGACGTCAATTTGGTTCCTTCTATATATATCCAAGAACTTTACTCACTCCATCCGTTCTCTCCTCCTTCAATACATATTCTCTCTCATCACGTTCTTGTGCGGCTATGCATGTGGTCTTGTGGTATGACACTCGCCTTGGGTACTGGTTTCGAGTCCCGCGCTGAGCGGCGCAGAATTGAATCATTGGAAAAGGCTCTTTACTCGCATTCTCTCACCTTGTTCAGGTGTAAAATGAGTACCTCGCTATTTATAGCGTAGTCTCTGTCGGGAAACAATTGCAATATCGCCTAACGGGTCGTGTCTCGTCTAACATGTTTTGCTGTCGGCCAAGGACCCTTATAAAGTGATTTGAGCACATTTAGTGAATATAGCGCAAGGTTTTTAAAAATGTATTTTGTATACAGCATTCCTCTCTCTCTCTCTCTCTCTCTCTCTCTCTCTCTCTCTCTCTCTCTCTCTCTCTCTCTCTCTCTCTCTCTCTCTCTCTCTCTCTCTCTCTCTCTCTCTCTCTCTCTCTCTCTCTCTCTCTCTCTCGACATGTTACATTATTATATCTATTACTGTATATGATGCAAAAACCTTGGACGGTTATTGATGCTATGAATTTAGGTAAAATGCTCATATCATCCGCCAGCCGGAAATAACGTACTGACACACAAAACTACGAGTAACCTTGAACGTTAAAAGTCTGATTGGTATAATTTAGTGAGAACTAAATACCAAAATGGCTGCCTTAATACAATAACAAAGGGTTGAGTGACGTCAATTTCGTTCCTTCAATTGTCTGATATAATTTTGTGAGAAGTAATAACGATTGTGAGCAAGACGAAAAATAGAATAGGGAGACAGTGACTGGGACCAGTGACGGTCGGTGTTTAATACCTCACCGTGTGTGGGCAAAAATCCTGTGCGACTGAGGCATGGATTGGGTCACATCGACCTAGACGAGCCCCGCACCGGAACAAAACGTAGCGTCTATGATGACCATTAGGGCTAACCCACACCGGAGACTGACCCCGACGACCCGGCACTGCCGACTTCCGGACAAAGACGTCAGGCACGGACAAAATACTAAGAATAAAGAGAAGAGCCGCTAGACCTATATCAAGCTCGAAAAAAATAAAAACGGCAGAGGACGTCGGGTGCTTGGTATAGGTAGGTCTAGCGGCTCCTCTCTTTATTCTCTTCTTTTCAATGCCGATGATGGTGACGATGACTACGATGTTACTAGTGTGCATATGTGTGAGTGTGTCTATGTCAATATACATATCGTATTGTTATAAATGTGTAACCAAATGACAAATTGCCACTATTTTTAGGACAATAAAGATATATCATCATCATCATCATCATCATCATCATCATCATCATCATCATCATCATCATCATCATCATTATTATTATTATTATTATTATTATTATTATTATTATTATTATCCGTGGCCGTGCCCGTCGTATTTATCCGGAAGACGACGGTGTCGGGTCGTCGGAGTCAGTTTCCGGTGAGAGTTAGACCATACACATCATTTATCATTTGTTGACAAAGGGGAAACCTTGTCTTTGTGAGTTTTTCAAGCTTTCATTCTAGTTTCATAGTCATTGTGTTTACTTCTTCGAGCTTCAAACAACTTTGCCAACCAGACAGGGTATTAAATTTATATAGCGTCCTTTACCTAAACCTCAAGATCTTTTATGAATTCTCACTTCACCATTTTTATCAATTTAAAATCCGAACCAAACATTGATTAAATGATAAATACAAACAGTCAAACACGTCCATTGATGTTGTTTGTCATGTTGATAAGTGTGCCACTGAATGGTTTTATTTGTAAACGATGTTTTCAGAAATTTATTTATAAAATTCTTCTATCTTATAAGTAGATTGATATCAATTGTATAAGATATTATCTTTGTGATAAAATAAAGATGTTAAATGCCTACATATCGTTGTTATTCAACTAAAGAATCACAACTTTTAGTCATAAGAAATTGTAAAGTTTTGGGTATTTAGACAGTGATAAACATTGGAAGACTTCTATCAGAAAGAGAATGTTAGATTCAAAGATATGATAATTGGTTTAGAGGAGATATGTACATTATTATACATAATCTTAAAGATTTTTCTATTTATTTTGAGTTGTCATTATTAATGCCCATTTGCACAAATTTTTGATGTTTCACTGATCGAAGCAACGTGATTTGAGGTTTGATTTAAAAATTGATTTTAGTTCCATTTTCTTATTTTAATCATTTTTTAAGATGTCATGGATGGATCGAGGAAACAAGGTGACTGTTATGGTTTATGAGTTTTGTTTCGTCATCATATTTGTTAAACCGTCATCATTATCTTCTTATGCTTCTTCCTCCTCCTCGTCATCGAAGGTGATGGCATCTTCAATCGTCGCCTCTTCGTACTGTTGATACTCCGATACCAGATCGTTGAGGTTGGATTCGGCCTCGGTGAACTCCATCTCGTCCATACCTTCACCTGAAATTGTGATGATAATGATGATGTTCGTGATAATGATGATAATGATGATGATGATGACGACGACGACGATGATGATGACGATGGTGTTGATGATGATGGTGATGATGGTACGATTATGAGTTAAATTATATGTCAAATTATTGTAAAAGATCCAACGCAAGTTTGGGATTTGGAAAATGTAAAATAGAGTGCGCTTAAACTCGGCGAAATGGAGTTTGAGTTCCGTGTGGTTGGCCGAGGAATCTTAGCAAAGGAGTACGGCATTACTGAGGAAGCCACCAAAGATGTGTATTAGAACGAGGTTAATGTAATTTTTATATTATGATCAAGTATAGACCCTGACATTTTGTCAAGAGAAAAATATCAACTCGTTAAAGATTTAGACAAAGTAATGAACAGACTGTCATAGAAAAAGAAGAAAAGGATTATTGTTTGACCCTACCTGAGAATAAAGCTATCGTTTGAAAAATCTTACTGTGGATAGATAGGTAAACATGTAGCCCCCCCCCCCCCCCCCCCCCCCCCCCCAGGAGAAGATACTGGTAGGAGATTAAAGGGAAATTAGGAAAAGGGAGAAGATCGAATTTTTGGGTCATCAACTTTGAGAAAATGACAGGATTGATGAACCAACGAATGACTTCCACAATGAAATATTAGACCTACCCGTGTACCAGTGCAAGAAAGCACGACGACGGAACATAGCAGCAAACTGCTCTCCAACCCTCTTGAAGGGCTCTTGCATGGCGGTATTATTGCCTACGAAGATGGCAGACATCTTGAGGCCGCGAGGTGGTACGTCGCACACAGCCGTTTTCACATTGTTTGGAATCCATTCCACGAAATAACGGCTATTTTTGTTCTGGACATTGAGCATCTGTTCGTCGACTTCTTTCATGGACATCTTGCCTCGGAAAACAGTAGCGGCAGTCAGATATCGGCCGTGTCGTGGATCACAGGCGGCCATCATGTTCTTAGCGTCGAACATTTGCTGGGTGAGTTCTGCCACAGTGAGGTTCCTGTACCATTGGCTGCCACGTGATGTAAGAGGGGCAAAGCCAGTCATGAAGAAGTGCAGCCGTGGGAAGGGAACCATGTTGACAGCAAGTTTACGGAGATCGGCGTTCAGTTGACCAGGGAATCGAAGACATGTGGTGATACCAGACATTGTTGCAGAAACCAGGTGGTTCAAATCGCCGTTGGTTGGCGTGTTCAGGCGTAACGTATGCAGACAGATATCGTACAAAGCTTCGTTGTCGATAATGTATGTCTCGTCGGTGTTCTCTACAAGTAGGTGGATGGCTAAAGTGCAGTTATAGGGTTCAACAACTGTGTCCGATACCTGTGTAAGAGATTAAAATTAAATTGTTATTGAAAATTTGAGAAGTCCTCTATCTGTTTTCCCCCATCTTGTTTAAGCAGATGGGAACCCACATGGCGCGGTGCATAGGCAATTCCAACGTGCTCTTCATTATTTGTGGAACCTCAAGTAAGATAGAGTACAGTGAAATCCGCATAAAATCAACTTCTGCTTAAAGTCAACACCTCTTGTTTTCTGTTCCTTAATTTGAAAGTCAACCAACCTCTTTGTCCGATGGTGTTGACTAAATCAGGATTCCATTGTGCTAATGACGATACTCATGTTAAGTACTAAGATAAGACTGCTTTTATTACACTAATATAGGTTGAATAAAAAATTTTAAAAAGCCGCTGGTAAAGAATTAATATAATGTAAAATAAGAAAATCAAGGATAAACATTTGATGTCTAAAATTGAGCTTACTTTATACTTGGCAAAATTTAAT
>NC_088366.1:17101621-17116621 GCF_034508935.2 Berghia stephanieae | reverse complement strand
AAATTACACTTGTGAGGTGTTATTAGATTAAAAATAATAATAATAATAATAATAATAATAATAATAATAATAATAATAATAGAGACAACGCTGTTACCGACCAGGTACTCATTTTACTCCTGAGTCCAGTGAGAATGTGAATAAAGATTTTTTTTTCTAAGGGCTCAAGATTGCGACACCCAGAGCGGGACTCGAACAAAGGGCCTACCGGTCGGGACGTTATTGTCGTTCCGTCAGTCTACAAAGCCTAATCAATTTATAATTTATCTCCAACAGGATGCTGTAGATTACGAAATACAAGAGCACAATGTGACAAAAAAAAATTTTTTCAACTAATCGTAGCTTACGACACAATAAAAAGCTATTGCTGTGTTGTAAAAGGAAAAGGTTTGTAATGTTAGTTAACGTTATTTTGTATACACGGTATCTTTAGTTAAATAAAACATGCTTTATCTTTCAAAATGGTATTCTTATAAAGATTATTAGAAAATAAGATAATGAAAATGCGCAAGGTTGTTCTTTAAAATCCACTCTGATTGATCTCAGCTCTTATGACACGAAGCGCTCAGTTAAAGTGCCAGTTACGGACCCAACAAACTTTCCCAATCTTAATGATATCCCGGAATTATTGTTTTTAAAAAAGTATTTTTATTAATTTATTTTTGTGTGTTTTGTTTTGTATTTTGTTTGTGTATTCTGACCCAGCCAGCAGTAATTGGGCATGTAGTTTTGTTCGGTCTTGGGGTGAGTACTTTGCGACGATTAACGTGACATCGAAGGGAGCAAGCATTTTTGTTACTGCCCGTTTAGCATTTTGAAAAATGAATTAGGGTTGGGAATAATTCTGGCGCAATGAACGTATGGCTGTAAAGGACTACCTTTTTATAACTACATTCTTTTAACTTTTCATGGCAACAACAATATCACAATTCTCAAAATTATGTTAACTTAGATTGTTAAAGTAGGTCAAGGCATACCCGCAGCTTCTGTATAATAGACATTAATTCTCTCCAATTGAAGGTCTGAAGTACCGACGTATCTGCCAGTTGGATCTATGCCGTGCTCGTCCGAAATCACCTCCCAAAACTGAAATGGATACAAGAATGAAATTCGTAAAAGATAGGTTGAAATAACACGACCCAAATTGCTTTTTAGAATGTGGCCTGGATTCCAGCACGCTCTCTCGAGAAGCCAAAAATAGTTGATTGGCGCCATATTCGAAGAGTAGAGAGTGAATATATTTGAATATATTTGCAGGTTTGATAAGCGAATCCGATTACGGGCTGGTTTGACATTGATGGGATGGATAACATTTTGAATTAGTTTTAGAGTATTTCCATTACATCGATGAGCCCATAACAATCTGGGTTATTGGACCTGCAAATATTTATATTATGGTCACATGAGTTGATGTCAGTTTAATGCCCGTTTAAAGCTAAAGAAACGGGATTAAAATTCGGCTCCACGGGCGTGTAAGAGGACCATTAATTAAAAACAAAGAAATGTCTGTATGGGAAAACAATTCAAAGTTCTGGCAATTTAATGATTTGGAAATCTCCACATAAAGTCTGTTAATCACTCGATCTTTTAAAAGTAAGGGTACCCAGAGAACCAGGTGACAAGTAGTCCTTCAGAGCCATTGGCAGACCTGCCTACTTAAAAATTTAAAAATTCGTAATTTTTAGGAGATGAAAATTGCAGTTGCCATAATGAACTTTGCATGTCAACAATTTTCCTTCACAATGATTAAATAACACTTCAAACTCCTTAAGATTATGTAGTCTGGTATCAACTTTCATTTTCAATAAGTTTTAATTATTTAGAGATACTCTTGAAGTTCTGAAATTGGTTCCAAAAATTCGTAATTCTACGAATTTTTCGTAGTAGTAAGTAGGTCTGCATTGGGCCCATGGAGCCGGAGTTTATCCTGTTTTCTATAGGGTGAAATGGGCAATAGCAATTGCTTGCTATCCTTCAGATAGGCCGCTAGTCTATCGCAAAGCACTTTCCGCCAAATCTAACAGACTTAGCTACCCATTCACTGCTGGATGAACAGGGGGTCAGAAAAGATGTCGACTACACCCGGGATCGATCTAGGTCCCTTTGCGTGTAAAGCGAGTGCTCTACCAAGTAAGCTATCGAGACCCCAGAGGTAACCAAGAGCGATACACAATTTTACCTGTGCCATTCACATCATCTTATCATTCTGCATTTACTTTAAATTATTTTCACTGCGATAGTTTGAAAGAAACTATTATTTATTCTTAAGCAAAACAATTCACTATTCAGAATTGAAAAAATATTACTATTATTTGTAAATTCCAAGCAATTTAAAGCAGATTACAAAAATACAGTTCATATCTGAAGGCCTTTGCTTGAGATTTTTTTCTTTCTAAATAAAATTACAGTGAAAATAATCTACATCAAACACGAGCTTTAAAAAAATTGGTTAGTATGACACAAACGACATGTCACAGGGCCATCAGTGTGCTAATTTTATTTATTGTTTGTTATAAGTTAAAGGGGTGGTCGTGGGATAAAAAATTTCCTTGGTGTTTAAATATAGACGTTTGGCTATACTACGATTCACTAGGATACAAGATAGTCTCAACATCTTCAGGATATTTCAGGATATAAAGTTGTTAATGAAAGTGTATATAGACCTAGGTTTGGGAGGCCTTCCGAAAGCTCCTACATCCCCAGTATTCATTTTTTTAAAAATAATGTTCTAGTTGGGGGTTTGGGAGCGGGGAGACTTTAAAAAAAAGTTTCCCCCACCCAAACCCCCTAATAGAACATTATAAAAAACAAAGAATACTGGGTATGTAGGAGCTTTTGGAAGGCCTCCCCTATGTTTTTACCAGTTAGCTTCATTTAAAAACAAGGTGCTTTCTTTCAAAACTACAGAAGGACAGGTCTAGAGCAAGTGAGATGGTGACGTTGATTGAGAAATGTTCGAACGCTTGTCAGTTGTCATTGTGGTTTACTTCCTGTCATACCGCCAAATAAGTTTCTAAGATTACATAGGGGGGGGGGGGGGGGGGGGGGGGGGGGGGGGGTGTTGTAAGGGTAGTATGGCGTCCAAATGGTTTGACATTGCGTGGGGTCGCCGGGTTTGAGCCCCGAGTCAGGCACTTATGAGACTATGGTCCTTGGGCAGCATCATTAACCCACACTTTGTTCACTTGGATAATATCTTTGAGTCCTATTCAAGTTTATGTTCGATAGATTTGACATTCCAAATCTTATTACGGAAAGGACGTGCTTATTTTTTTTCCTGCCGTCTATTCGGGTTTTTAAGTAATTTATGTATATATTTTTTTTTGGGTTGTTTTGTTTTGCTTTTTGGTTGTTGGCTGAAGAAGGGATTTAATCCCAAAACGTTCAGTTTTTGTTTTTTGCTCCTTTTTATGTTTTATTTTGAAGCTGTTATTATCATGTTTGTTTATTACTTTTTACAGTCTACAGCGTCTAACATCACTTTGATGAATTGTCTATATTCATAGAATTACTTAGGCGACAGCTTGAAGGGGGCAAAAAATTTGCTTTGGATTCGATTAATTAAAATGTAATTTAAAGCTTGAAGCAGATTTGAGGGTAGAACAACGAGGAGTGAAACACACTGACAACTAATTAATATGGATGTTAACAGTTGCTAGGTTAAATCAAAAAAGCGTCAAGAGATAACGCCATAAACATTATTAAGGCAGGGGGAATTGGTCTCAGAAGAGGATTCTTTCATAATAAAGAACCACTACGTCAGATTATCTTCAAGACATCTTTTTTTTTATCATAAACAAAACCATTCAAGGGAGAGAATTGAAGTCTTGTGGGATTTTAATAACCGAAAACCTATACGACTCGACCTCGGGATAATGTCACCAAGCAGGTTTAGGTTCTTGAGAGAGTAATTCCGTTACAACAAAGAGCCCAATAATTTGGGTTATCAGACCTGCAAGTAAGTACCTTCCATTTCATCATTGTTTATTATTATAATTCAATAAGGAGACAGACATATCATCACAGGAGTAACTTTTGTCAATTTACTATGAAAACCAACCGATTAGAGCTTTGGGACTTAGGTATGGATTGATGGGGACCATTATATTTAGTAAACATTATCAAGGTTATATCACAGTAACATAAGAAATAATATTGTTTGCTCGCTTACCTTTGCACCAATTTGGTTGCCACATTGGCCGACTTGTATGTGCACAATCTCGCGCATCTTGGGGGTTTAAATGACGGACTGCACCAAAATAAAACCCAAACTATAAGCGAATGTTACCAATGGTTCCTATGTTTATATTACGTTTGTCTCTACTTAGTTCAATCTTCCAAAGAGTTGTTTAGGGAGGAAGTTCTTTTGTTGCTGGTACCTATGAGAGCGTGGTTACCAAGCGGCGTCATAATTTTGTCTTGGTGACAATCTTAAGATTTTCTGCGTTTACAATTTTGACCGAGGATATTTGAACGCAAAAATGAATAGATGACGTAATGCATTTATTTATCAATGAAAGTGCAAAAACAGTCACGCGAGAGTTTGATAGTTGAAAGTGTTATTTTGGGAAAGTAGAGGCGTTTTGCTTTTGATGCCAACTTAATCGTGAGTACAAAGAATGAACTAGATAAATGGATTCGTGTAGGAAAAGAAAAAAAAATGTCCTCTTTCACCCTGGGAGTAATATATAGTAGATTTTGGATGAAGAAATAAATGCTGTCATTTCAGGAAAACCGTCCTAACTATAGGGTAACCTCAGTGGTGTTATGGTAGCAGGCCGAACCGGAAACCAGGAGGTCTAGGGTTCGATCCTCATATTTTTTTGGACGTCTTTTTTTTTTCTTGTATTTTTCTCTCTGATTTTTCTGACACCTTTTCATAAACACTTCTCAGATATTTATCATACAACTGATCTGGCAAACAGAACAAGTAAATATTGTCCGATATCCAACACAGCTATTAAAATCTAAGTCAGGGGGATGTTGATAATGTAGAGTGCGTTGACCACACTAAGAATCTCATCGGTCTTTCTTTTTTCTTTTTTTTTGACAAGGCAATCTGGTGCTGGCACAACCTCCTCAATGCATGACTTTAAGATCCACGTTGGTATAGGATCTAGAGTACAGTGTTTGTTTGGCGCCTTTTTAATTATTTCACTTATCTCTTCATTTGTGCAGTGGAAAATTCAGATAAAAACTAGTTAGTGGCATGTGACCTTGGGTGGTAGTTAATAACCTCTTCCGTAGATCGAACTAGATCTGAAGGAATCTGTGATATTTTATCTTTTAAAAAATGGTTGAATCTGTTTGCCAATTCAGTATTATCTGCGTGCTTTGGCAGTGGCGATTACGTTTCGTGGTTTATAAGATTGTTCAGAATCTTATATACTTCCTTACTGGTGCCCTTAAGATTGGAGATATTTTCTCTCACGAAACAACGTTTTGCTTTCAATGTAGACCTCCTTGTTGACCGTAAGCTTGATATCTAGATAAACTTTAGATAAACAGGCGCATCCAGTAGCACACCTTATACACACTCGGAAACAAAGGGGATTTTTATCTAAGAGGAGCGTCTGCAAGTAATTTTATCTTCTTTTTTGTATCCGTTTTGTACCAGTGATACAATCTTTATGAGATAACATTAACACATACCAACAGATATCAATGCGATATTGTTTAAAATGAATTAGCTAGATTTTCTACGAGCTAGTTATTTTTCTTTTTCAGTCAGCGCTATGGATTCGTGGATGCGTTTCTTTGCAGTTATTGTTATTTGTGCTCTATTTTCTATAGTACAATCACAGACTGGTGAGTCTTTAAAGAAGAAATGCCACACAGATGGGTCTGTTCTTTCCCCATTTTAGGCTAGATCCGTGTTTAAGAGTAAGGGGACGATATTAAAAACCGACCATTTTTGGGTCAATGATACAAAAGTTCTTCTGAGAGTTTTGAGTGTAGAATCCACGTAATCATTTAACTTCATTAAAAAAATAGGGGAAAAATATTTTCTACCAATCTAGTTCTTAAAATTAAGTAATTTATGACCTATAATGGGCTCAAAATTATACCAATATTTTCATTTTAAGTAAAGCAAGTCACTCAGTTATACAAATTTAGATGAGGCATAACTGATGTGCACATATTGAAATGAATACACGCCAAACATAACATACTGTATATCAATTAAAAGAAAATATTCTCATCCATCATTTACAACTAGGTAGTGATTTTATTTTAAATTTTATTACAATGTATAGATTGATCGAAGGTGACGTCATTCAGCCATTTTAATTATTAGTTCTCATTACACTATATCAATTAGACTATATACGTTTTAGGTTAAACATTTTAAGTGCATAATTATTATTACTCCTACAGATCTGTTTCTTGTCATTGGGACAATATACGGGAAGTTGAGCACTATTGTATCATGGTTTTTGCTTTTCTTATTTATACGTTTTAGGTTATTACATAATTTGGTGTGTTGGTACGTTATATCCGACTGGCGGACGTTGTGATTATTTTACTTATTTAATGTTTTCTCAAAACTGCATGAGATTCTTGGCGTTAAAACCTAACTTCTCCTACAAATTTTATCCATTAATATTTTAAATGTTTAGTGATTGTTTGAAGGAAATAAGATTACTCAAATCTTATTGGAGTTGGATTTTTGAAAAAAAAATGTAACCTTTCTATTTTTTAGTTGCGAGTTATTATATAATAAACAAAAAAATTATATATCAGCTTTAAAAAAAAAAGAGCAAAATACTAAATACGGAACATTTCGGGCTCAAAACCCTTCTTCAGCAAACAAACAAAAAAGCAATTGAAATATAAATATATTACTTAAAATCCCAGTTAGACGGCAAAGGAAAAATACGCACGTCCATTCTGTAATAAGATCTTTGAATGATTTTGTTGTTGGCCGAGGAAAGGCTTTTGAGCTCAACGTTCCAGGTTTGGTATCTTTTTTTTTTTTTTTTTTTTGAATCAGTTGTATTAATTTTTGTTGACTACTTTTTACAGTCTACAACTTCTAGCAGTTTAGTGTCACTTAGACTTGAGTCACAATGTAACAAGTTTAAGGGGCAATGATCGATTCCAAATTTTGAATTTTTTTTTTTTCACTTTATAATAGAAACTTCTATGGTGATACTTATGTTTCATTGTACTGGCACCTCATCACTGTTACTGCTTTCGTTTGAGAACGGTTGTGGCTATGTGGTCTTGTGGTATGACACTCGCTTTCGGATCGGGTTCAAGCTTCGCTCGGTGCATAGTTGACTCCTTGGAAAAGACTCTTTACTTACATTCTCTCACCGTAGTCAGGCGTAAAAGGAGTACATGGCCGTCAAAGAGCGTTTTCTCTGTCGGAAAAATTGTAATATCGCCTAACAGGCGTCATGTCTCGTTCTACATGTTCCGTGTTGCTGTTGGTCAGGGACCTTTTGTAAAGAGCTTGAGAACATTTAGTGGATATTGCGCTATATAAAATCTATATTTTTTTAAATACTGCGGTACTCTGAAAAAAGCAATTAAAAAAAAAAAGATTTATATAGGGAATGAGATTAGCGGAAGAGTAGCGTCCCTTGATTGGACGTCACCCATAGTCTGTGACGTCACCGGCGGAAAAGTTATTAGAGAGAGAACGTCATGTTGGTTGTGCGCATGCGTCTCGTCCTCGCGTCTCTCGTCCTTCAAGTACCGACGGATTAAAATCACCCTCATCTTGGCAAAAAATCTCAAACCTGTCACTAGTTGACAAAATAAATGTTTTATTTTAATCGATCGATAGTTAAAGGACGAGTTTTCTGGCCAAAATTTTTAATGTATGTTTTTCCAGAGTGCGCAAAATCTGTTTCATTTTATGTAGGTATTTGTCTCCTCATGAGGCCACATGGAAAACAATTTCTATGTCATGCAACACAACTTTGGCATCTTCACGCATAAGCACTTAACAATATCCGCCGATGCTTATAACACAGTACACATCCACACCGGACTTTTGTGGGCCTATGTGTGACTCAAGATCACAACACGGGAGAGACAAGATGTTACTGTCATTGTCACCCATACAGTCACCGAACACAATCAACATTGCTTGACTTTGATTCACGACTAGATACCGCACTACGTGGTTTTCAAAGCCACATGCCTCTATAACACTCAGAATATGATTCAATAGTCTGATGTCACGTCTGCCCAGCACCGAGCAGCTTGGTTCTAAAGAAAGAAAATCGGTACTTTTTTATTCTTCATTCTGACAAGAACTTTTTCACATGTCATGTGATCAGAATGTAGGTATGAAAGTCAAAACATGATCAGATTTATAATGTTTTTCTCCTCTGGATACACTTTCATGCTCTTCGGAGAAGTATTTCATAAGGGCGTCCGCCATTGTTCCGATTACTAAGTTACTATGCATCATTACGAGGGAAGTGACGTCACGACTGTTGAATCCTATTATCAGGGTTACCGTACCTTACTGGAGCTCCGTCTCCCTATAGAATGGATGTCACGGAGCGCCATTCTTCACGCACAGGGGCCATTTCCGAGCAGTCGATTATCCTTTTGTCGGTTGTTGCCTCCACACTTCCCATCCAGGACTTCCTTGGTTTGCCCCGTGCCTTTCCGCCAGCTACTTTTCCCCTCTAGCACTAATTTTTTGATGTTATCTCCGGACGTGTCCATAATAGTTCATTTTCTCATTTTAACTTCTTCCAATATCTCTCCGACAGAGACACGTTATTAACAGTCAGGTACTAATTTTACATCTGAGTTGGTGAGAGAATGTGAGTAAAGAGCCTTTTCCAAGGACTCAATTATATGACGCTCGGGAATCGAACCAGGACTTTCCGATCCGAAAGCGAGTGTGATGCCACATTATCAGGGTAAATTAGTCTAAATCGGAAGTATCTGACTGATCACCGACATCTGGTATTATGTCTGAATGAATTATATGAGGTAACTTAAGTTAACTCACTCAACCCTAACACCGACTATATCCGTAGATTACCCGGGTTACTTTTACCCCGTGCCTATTTATTACATTTTTCTGAGACAAATTATAGACATAGTATCAAAGCTAACCTTTTTATTATTTACATGTTAATGAGAGTTGAATAAAACTATCTATGCAAACTATCTATGCACATGCTCATTTTTAATACATTTTTTTCCAATTTTGAAAAGTAGCAAAAATCTCTGGGATTGAGTGAGTTAACTTAGTGAGGCGATGCGATCTTGTGGTATGACACTCGCTTTCGGATTGGAGGGTCCTAGGTTCGAGCCTCGCTCGGTGCAGAGTTTAGTCCTTGGAAGCTCTTTACTCACATTCTCTCATCGTACCTGAGTAAAACGAGTACATGGCCGTCAACAGCGTTGTCTCTCTCTCTCTCTCTCTCTCTCTCTCTCTCTCTCTCTCCCCCTCTCTCTCTCCCTCTCTCTCTCTCTCTCTCTCTCCCTCTCTCTCTCTCTCCCCTCCCTCCCTCTCTCTCTCTCTCTCTCTCTCTCTCTCTCTCTCTCTCTCTCTCTCTCTCTCTCTC
Organism: Berghia stephanieae; assembly: GCF_034508935.2. Classification (NCBI taxonomy): domain Eukaryota; kingdom Metazoa; phylum Mollusca; class Gastropoda; order Nudibranchia; family Aeolidiidae; genus Berghia; species Berghia stephanieae. The sequence goes on along the minus strand of NC_088366.1, from coordinate 17,107,076 downwards.
TCTCTCTCTCTCTCTCTCTTTCTGAATAAAAGATAAATGTAATATCGTCTATTTCTATTTGCTACGTGTTGCTGCTGGCCTGGGACCCCTCGTAAACCGCTTTGAGACTACGAATGGATATTGCGCGATATAAAAACACTCTCATTTTTTTTTAAAAGTCAAGATAACAGGTAAATAGATTTGATGCTTTGCGCTTAGTCAAAAAGCTCACAACACTCGCCAGCCGGAAATAACGTAGAAGCACACAAAACTATGTGTAACTTTGAACGTTTATAGTCGAATACAGTTTAGTGAGACCTGTTATAATATTCATTTTTGTTTATTAAAATTGCTTGAGAGCGATATCAGGTTTGGAATGTAAGTTCCTCATAAGTATGACTAAAATATAAATTTTATATAGCGCAATATCCACTAAACGCGCTCAAAGCGCTTTACAAGGGGGCCCTTACCAACCCGTAACATGTAGAACAAGACATGACGCTTGTTAGGCAATATTACATTTTTTCCGACAAATACAACGCTATTTATGGCCAGGTACTCATTGTACACCTGAGTAAGGTGAGAGAATGTGAGTAAAGAGTCTTTTCTACAAACTCAACTATGCGCCGCTCGGTAATCGAACCCAGGTCCTTCCGATACGAAAACGAGTTTCATACCACAAGACCACATAGCCACACTATAAATAATATACAATACAGATGTATGTGACCGTTATTATTTATTTGTGTATTTATTTATTCATTCATGCTTGACGTTTATATTTCAAGAATTAAATGGCGTTTAATAGGTAACGTAGGCGCTAAATACATTTATTAATTTCATGTTTTCTCTTGTTCTCAGCTCCAGGAGAGACATGCTTCGACTCATGGGACAACTGTGATGGTTACATAGTTTTGAACCACGATTTTTGTAAAAGATATAGAAGTCTCGCCCGAATCCAATGCCAAAAAACATGTCACTATTGTACAAGTATGAACATCGTCGTTATCATCATCATCATCATCATCATCATCATCATCATCATCATCATCATCATCATCATCATCATCATCATCACCATCATTATTATCATCATCATCATCATCATCATCATCATCATCATCACCACCACCACCACCACCGCCACCATCATTATTGTCGTCTCCCCTACAACCACTACCACCATTAATGAGAGCTAGCAACAAAAATGAAAGTTAAAATTTCAGTAGCAAATCATATTGATCTGGCTAGAGTCGAGTTATGTTTTTTTTTTTTTTTTGTTTTTTGTTTTTTTTTTAATTTATGTATTTATATATTTTGTTGACTCCTTTGTTCATTTAGCAATGTATCTATCTCTGTAAAATTAAGCAAGGTAGTCTATCCGAAAGGGGCAAGCAAACTATTTCTTCTGTCCGACCCGTCCCTCTAACGTACTTCATGCTTGTGTACTTCATGCTTGATCAATTCTATTAACTAGGGACCTTAGCTCAAGTGACAGAGCCCCCAGCACAAGCTTTTCAAGCAGAAGAAAAGGATTTGACCCTGGATTAAGTCGATCATTTTTTTGGAACCCTCTATCAACTTAGCAGTGATTGGGTAGCTTTATCTTTGAGGTCCGACACGAATAGTCTCTGGTGGTTTGCACCGAGACCTGCAACTTAACAAAAAAGAATCTTTAGCACTCGCATTCTTGGTTCCTACTACAGGAGGAAAACATTTGAGATATGGCTGAAATAACCTAGACGGCAGTCGCATTGCAGCGCCGTAAAATTAAAACGAGAGGATAATTTTCTTAATGGTAATAATAAGAGTTTTTCTATAGCACTTTATGGTTTGGCTTCAAAGCGCTTTTACATCGATAGAATAATGGCATAAAATTTACATTGTGTAGGTTAAAATGTTTATACATTTACACACCAAATATCTGCTTTACACATATACGTACGCACTCATACACAAAAACAGACTCTCTCACACATAAACATACACATATACACAAACACACACACGCACACACACATACACACACACACACACACACACACAAAGACAGTGGGACTCGAATCCAGGCCCGTGGTTGGAAGTTCGGTGTCAGCAAACTCATCCCTAAACATCTCTGTTTAATTTTTTTAATGCTAAAAAGAAAATGACAGAACCAGAATACTCAGAATTTCCCGGACTCATTCTGAAGTTTTATTTAACCCTGCTGGGAGCAGTAAAGACTGAAAGATTGCTTGCTATTGTGTCCGACTTTTCCTTTTGGTCCTATTAAAAAAAAACCTAACACTGCTTAAGACTCTCATATCTTTTTGTAGAATTTTTAAAAGCATATTGAGATTATTTAATAATCCCCAGATAAGACCCCGCCCCCGGCCCCGCCATCAACAACCACCACCATCGCAGCCCCAACCACAGCAAAAACGACGAAGTCCTCGGTAAACACTAAATATTGCAAGAACAACTGGGGCAATGTCAAATGCTCAGAGTATGACCCTCTGACGTGCCATGAGTTTGTTGGATTCTTCAGCGAGAAGTGCTCTCAGTTTTGTGGCTACTGTGGTGAGTGGGTTAATAATTAACTTTTAAGACTCATTAATTTAAACCAATACCTTGAGGCCTCTAGCTCAGTGGCACAATGTCTCTTTTCATTTCTTTTTTTTTTCTTTTTTTTTTAAGCTTTCCTAAGCCCTGGAGTTCCCAATTGGAGCATAGGCCATCAACACCTTTTCTCCTTCCAACTCTCTCCGAGGCCATCCTCTCCAGCTCTCTCTAGGTGGCCCCCCCTGTCCCTCAAATTTCTCCACAGTTGAACGCCAACGACTATTTCTTGGCCGTTTCCTTCTTATCTTTTTTGTGTGATGTTTCCTCTTCTAACGAAGTCAAACGATAACTAGCGCTGTCTCTAATCAAATAGGCAACAAGGATGACAAGACCCTGGCCTCTGCATTGTATTCGTGGGTTAGACACTTTTTATAACGTTTTTCGATTGTAAATGAGTAACTTGGCTTTAGGCAATGGCGGATGTCGTATAAGAATGCTGATCCGAAAAAGGCTGTGCAAATTTGCGACTTGAACTGAATTAAATGGGCGTTTTGTTCCGTATGGCCACGATGGGTGGTCGGGGGAGTAATTAAGTATTGTCAAGGACAGCAAGTATAATATAATAATAATAATAATAATAATAATAATAATAATAATAATAATAATAATAATAATAATAATAATAATAATAATAATAATAATAATAATAATAATAATAACAATAATACTTTATTGCATCCCAAAAAACGACATTTTTTTACAGACGTGTTATAATTTACAGAGTAAGATAAATAGATAATGGAAATATGATGTATTCTATATATAAAAAAGGAACAGTTCCACAACCAGAACCGCGATTTATATGAATAATTTCAACACTGTAAAATAGTTAAAACTGTCACTATAAATTGAAAATTGAAAATAATAGATATGATTCGCGCTCCTTAATTGTCGAGCACTCTATATGACCCATCTATACCAATTTCTCACGAATATATATATATATATATATATATATATATATATATATATATATATAATTTAGTAACAGCCAAGGCTCAACTCCAGGTCGTTTTAAGACTATATCGATCTAGAAGAAAAGAAATCGAGATAAAGATAGAAATGAAGCAATTATGGGTCTAGGAAAATCTGGGAAGACGAAGTTGAGCTGACCAGGTCAAGATCAAATGATAAGATTTTCGATGATCAATTTAAAGCTCAAGTTTAAATTTGGAGCATTTTGAGTGAGCTCAGCTTTGTTGTAGTTATTTTCCAAGTTGAAAGACTTGACTTCGTACAAAAGGAAATAACTGCCACAAATATAAATATAGGTACACTAATAAGTCCAATATTAAACAGGCAAAGTTTTCCCTTTATGGCAAATAAAGTTACCTCAGTTGACCGTACCCCCCCCCCCCCCAAAAAAAAAAAAAAAAAAAAAAAAAAAAAAAAAAAAAAAAAAAAACATTTACCGAAGAGACATTCAAAGCAGATACAAAGAAAAAAGTCTCGTGTGACGAAAGGTGGGCCAGAGATGGAGGCCTAGGTTGACTGTAAGAAGAAGGGGTCACAGGATTAACTGAGTGAGTGAGAATCATTTATCTAAAAAAAGGAAATCAACCATCCTGATGATGACTAAACGAATATACAAATATATTAAAATGAGCATCTGTATAGCGCATTCCCAAATATCAATAATACTTAATTGCTTAGCAGTGGAAAGGAACAAAATAAATTCAAATATTAAAAAATCCTTTAAATGCTATATATATGACGTTGACGATGTATATCTTTTATGCGAGAAATTTTGTATGAGTAAAATAACTAAAATATTAAATGACCAGCATCATCCACTGAGACCATCAGTTATTATGTCAGGATGGGAGTGGTATCCCTTTCTCTATTTCAACAAAAACAGAGAGACACCGAAAATCTTTTCTGCCGTCCAGTATTAGGCTTTATAACAGCAAGCAATAATCATGTATTTATATAATTATTTCGCTTTTTTACTTTCAAATAATGTAAATATTAATTTATTAATTTATTATTATTTTGCAATTGTATTATCTCACCTTTAAAAAAAAAATTCTTGCCTTCAAATTTAGTTTCAGTCGATGCAATGGCTTGTTCGGGGCAGTGAAATATTTCCCCGCCCCGATATATATATATATATATATATATATATATATATATATTTATATATATATATATATATATATAAGTAACCTTTTTTCATTCATAAGGAAATTGTGTTAAAAATAATGAATTTACAAAAATGAATTAAAAAAGCGTTATAAGACATTCCATTTTATAATTCCATAGAGGTAAATAGCAAATAGTACTTGTACTATATCATTCTATGACATTCTAATATTTTCCCCAGCAGCAAAGTATAATAAAATAACCTATATTATATTATATATTGTATTCTATATTTTATTATATTATATTATATTATATTATTATATTATATTATATTATATTATATTATATTATATATATATATTATATTATATATATATTATTTTATATTATATTAATTATATTATATTATATTCGTTTTTTCAGATATAACTGACATAACATCTGGCTTTCGTAAGTAATAACCTCATGAATTTTCTTTGGTATTTTAAATTTACAAATGCCCTCCTGCTCAACTAAGGCCAACATCCTTTGTACCACAGTTATGACATAGCGGATTTCTGGCCTTCAAATTCAGCTGTTGGAGGGAAATTGTTGAATCCCTGATATGGCTCTTTATTCACATTCTCTCACTGCACTGAGGTGTAAAATGTGTACTAGGCTTATACCACAGTTGCCTCTGTTGAAATATAAAAATTGTAAAAGCTCCCTACATGTTAAGTGTTGCTGTTGACTTGAAACCCCTTGTAAAGAGCGTTGAGCACAATTCATAGATATTGCCACATAAAAAGCT
>NC_088366.1:17084121-17096621 GCF_034508935.2 Berghia stephanieae | reverse complement strand
CGGACCAAGGCGAGTGTCATACCTCTAGACCGCATTGCCGCGTAGGTTATAATAGAATTCTTTTTATCTTTCCCAGGGAAATTTAATCTGTTTAGAGTTTATCTTGAAAAAATATACCAAGTTCAAGTGTAGGTTCAAGTTAACGGTTATAGGCTTTCGCTCAAGAGCACTTATTTACAGGGAATGGGGTGATGGATGTTATATTACATGTCTGATGTCCATTTAAAGTCATCACACCAACCCTACGCAATAATAATATTGTGTATACGTGACATCCAATTCCATCAATGTATCACATCAGATATTTTACTCAAAACTTTATCAAGACTGTCATATTCACATTTTAAAATATTCTTATTTAACCCTCTCCTTACCATCCAATGGAAAATTGTCACATTCGTTACGATGCAACCAACAGTTTTCTCATTCTGATATCCTTTGTACATCACAAGTTATAAAGAAAATATTTAATTCCAGCGATAAAAATTAGACACTGGACAATATTATTATGTATAGAATGTTCTTGTTCCTTTTCTGTTTGAGTAGAAAAAAAAATATATTCTTGTTTTGGATGGGTGTGAAGTTTCAGGGAAAATTCTGAAAATGGCTTGTAAGGAGAGTTAGAAAATGGCTTGTAAGGAGACGATTCAGTGAATGAGCACCAATGGGCAGAGTACAAGTGGTAGGTACGAAAGAAGTCTAACAGGCAAGTAACTAACTTGCCTACTCCGATGATTTCTTGCAATGTGCGATGTCCCATAGAGTGGCCATAATAGTCCTTCTTTCTGTGTCTCCCAGCATTTTTATAGAGCTTTGTTGCGCATCAATCAATACAATTATATCTATCTATCTATCTATCTATCTATCTATCTATCTATCTATCTATCTATCTATCTACTCAAATATATATCTCTCTATTAAAATATAATCTATCTATCTTTCTATCTATCCATCTAACTTTCTATCTAATGATTTATCTATCTTTCTATATATATATCTATCCAAATATAGATCTATATAGCTATCTAGTTTTAAAAATATCTGTCTGTCCATCAGTGTTTTAAAGGTTTAATTCAGTTATTTTGGTGACCAATATAATTTTTATAATCCATCCAAGGTGTCCAACGTACGATGTCAACAAACTTCCCTCCAACTGCTACATGCACAAAGCTCCAGACCAGTGTTGCGAATACCCAAAGTGTGACACGGAATCTCTTGTCGGTGTCTTCATCGGCTCTGGCACCACGTCTGGAAAAGGAATCGGTAAGGGTCTATAATGTGTAAATCTTTACAAGTCTGACATCTGAACACGTTGTCTGGATGGATGGAGTATTCTGACCTCCCATGGTGGACAGGAAGTCCCTTGCTGTGACTTATATCGTAGCCATCGTTAAGTTATAGCCTGACACTGAAACTCAAAAGGACTGATCTTTTGACGTCATTATTTGGTTTTTGCACCGCCTAGTGAGTTGTCGTTAGTAGTGCTCATAGAAACAAGTGGTCCCATTGGTCGAACTACTGAATACAACTCACGATTTGTTTTCTTTTGTGGCCAAAGACTGGTCTTTTGACGTCCTTTTTTTGTCATATATATATATAAATTCACTCAAGTATTTTTAGCCGAAACAATCGTTTCCATGTCCTCCATTTCATCAGTCGGCATTTATATATATATATATATATATATATATATATATATATATATATATGTGTGTGTGTGTGTGTGTGTGTGTATGTGTGTGTGTGTCTAAAGGGGGGGAATAAGGCGATACATTCACGTTGACTGTTAACATTGATATTGTTGTTTTGAGGAGTTTATCTCTGGCTAGAAAAAAAAATTCAGAAGAGATGTGCGGCTATGTGGTCTAGTAGTATGACACTCGCTTTCGGATCGGAAGGTCCTGGGTTCGAGCCTCACGCTCGGCGCATAGTTGAGTCCTTGGAGAAGACTCTTTACTCACATTCTCTCACCGCACTCAGGTGTAAAATGAGTACCTGGCCGTTAACAGCGTTGTCTTTGTCCGAAAAATTGTAATATCTCCTGACAGGCGGCATGTCCCGTCCTACATGTTAAATGTTGCTGTTGACCAGGGACCCCTTGTAAAGCGCTTTGAGCACATTTAGTGTATATAGTGCGCTATATAAAAGCTCAAAGCTCAATGTGTATGAAACAGTACCGGACAGACCTTCAGGCAAAATACAAGAGAGAAAAAAGACATTCCTAAATATCAACTTGCCTTGACTAGGGGATCGAACCAGCCGAAGCAGGCAGTTTTGTTTTATGGTTTTGCTTTTCTTGTATTTATTTATTTTTTATTTTTTTGCTTGGACTGGTATTCTTTCACACATATTTCACAATATTTATCTTACTGCAGAGCCTGTTCCGAAATGTTTCACTTTGATATTTTCTGCTCTATTATTAAAATGATAATATATTTTCGTGAATATTAATCGCTTAGTTGCCAGAATGTGGGCAGGGCAATGCTTCCAGGACCGCAGACCTATATCTCGTGGAATGCAGAGGCTCATTATTGTTATGCTATTTCAATCTAAAAAATTTTTTTTTCATTCAGTTGGAATAATTATGGCAGTCCACAGCATTTTCTCTTGGTTCAAACATAGACTAGAAATCAATATCATCTCACATAAAGTCATAGAATTAAATTCATTTAGAACACGCCATGAACAAGAGCTATAATTACCAAATTCGCAAAGACGTGTATTTTATATAGATAGTATGCAGATGACGTCACTCATGCCTTTGTTATTGTTTTTGCCATCCGCGTTTGTGAGTTGTTCTCACTAAACTGTATTTACCAGACTATAAAAGTTCATGGTTACACAGAGTTTGTGTGTTGTTCCGTTATACTTCCGGATGGCAATGTTGTGAACTCCTTGGCCAAGCGCATTCTATCTATATTTTTCCAGAAAGCTCTCCCTTCAAATATCCATATCGATTAAAATGACCCGTCGCGAAGTCCCAGGTTTGAGCGTTTTTGCAAAGATGAAGGCGATTTTAATCGATCGATATTTGATGGATTAGTTTTCTGGCCAAAATTATAATACGTGTTGGGTTTTTTTTTTGTTTTTTGTTTTTTTCGGGAGTACGCTAGTCTCATCCTACTATTGCTGTGGGTTTTGGACACCTAGTAACGCGCCCTGACCATTCTTCAGTAAATATTCAGCTATATAGAAGATAATGCTTTTTTTTTTTTTTTTTTTTGTCATCTTACAAATAGACAGAAAAGAATACAACCCGAAGGATATTGAAAAGTGCAAGGACTTAGATCCCAAATGCTCGATCTATGGTAAATCTACATGTAAGGGAAAGCTCAAACGTTACATGACGGATAAGTGCCCGGTGTATTGTGGAGTCTGTGACAAGAAATTCGGCAAACCCGAGCCAACGAACGAGGACAAGTGTTATCATCAAGGTCTTGATTACAAGACTGGAGATGTTTGGCGAGTCGATTGTGAACACGAGTGTGTTTGCGATGACCAACTGTACGGATATTATCATTGCTATAGCAAGTAAGTATTCGTATACTACTATCAAGCGATGTTAAGCGTGAGCAGCAGTAGCTGGATGGGTGACAGTGATCGTGAAAAATTCTTGCCCCGACGTTGTGTCATTGGCAGTTAATACACATTGCCCCTACTCGACTCAGATGGGAATGAGTAACTGGCAATAAGCAGTGACGGATATTGTCAAAATGATGAAAATTTAAAAAAAAGAAAAGTTTTTTTTTTAAAGTTTGGAAAAGTCTTTATTCAAATCTGAAAGGACTTGGATTCAAAATGTACTTTGTTCAATTAGGTTCACTCCGTTATTATAGCGTTTTGAAGGGGTTAGTACATTATTTCAATTATTTTGAAAAAACAAAACAAATCAGTTGATTATGCATATCCTTTCAGATTTTTATAACACCATTGCCTGTTCCCAATTGTTTAAAAATTCAGTTTAAAAAGTGAATTTATTTGAAAGGGGAAGTGTGCATTCTTATTTATTCGTCATCACCTTTATATTTGCCCAACAAAGGATCAATAAACATAAAAAAGCATATTATCCCAAATAGAGCCTCAACTCAGCTCTTGGTTATTGTTTATATACCGTTTTAAAAATGATGAGTCCTCACTAAACTATATCAAGCAGACTATAAACGTTTAATGTTACACACAGTTTTGTTTGTTGGTGCATTATAACCGACTGGCGGATGTTGTAAGTATTATGCCTATACACATAACATCAATAAGAAACCATGCATGATGCAGTTTAATGTTGGCCTATTTATTTTGTTAAATTAAGGAAATTTAATTTATAGCATAACGCAAGTATTATTTTTCATGAAAATTATACTAATTATCAACATTCTAACAATTGGGTACCTCTTTGGTATAATGGTAACGTGCCTAACTTGTATTCTGGAGAGCAAAGGTTTGATCCCAAGTCAAATACGGCTATTAAAAAAAAATGCTGTTTATTTTGCAGTTTTGTTTATTTAGTATGTCAAACACCAGATGGACAAGACCTAAAGGTAAAAAGACAGATGCTATTGCTTCATACTTCATATAGATGGACTAAAATTGACGTCACTATGTTCTTTGTTATTGTTTTTAGACAGCAATTTTAAGCAATATTCTCACTCAATGAGGCTATAAACATTTAAGGTTACACATTTATTTGTAAGTTGGTGCGTTATATCCGGTTGATGGATATTAAGAGTATTTTACCTAACCGCATAGCATCAATAGATTTAGTATTTTCTACATCCTTTTTGTTTCAGGTTTATTCTTTTTTTTAATTCTTGGTTTGGTGTTTTTTCCGTTTATTGTTGTGTTTTTGTTTTTTTTTTTGTTGTGTGCGTGTGTTTGTTTTATCATTGCTGTTTTGTTGATTTTTTTTGATTTTTTTTTTTTTTGGGGGGGGGGGGGGGGGGGGGGGAGGGGGGTTCTTCATTTATTCCACCTTTTTTTTGGTTATATTCTATTTGCTTATGTCATCGTAACATGAGTGTCTGCAAAGTAACACTATTGTCTTTATCGATGGAAAAAATGCAATATACCGTCTAATAAGCATCATGTCTTTTCTTATGTCTTTATGTGGCTATGTGGGTTATGGGTTTGACACTCGATTTTGAATCGGAATTTCCTGGGTTCGAGCCTTGCTCGCCGCATAGTTGAGTCCTTGGAAAAGGCTCTTTACTCATATCTTATTACCATACTGAGTACCTGGCCGTTAACAGCGTTGTCCTGTTGGAAATAAATATTGAAAAATCGCCTAACAGGCGTCATGTCTCGTACTACAGGTTATGTGTTGTTGTTGGTTAGGGACGCTTAGTAAAGCGTTTTGAGCACATTTAGTGGATATTGCGCTATATAAAAACTCACGTTTTTTTAATATGTAAAGTTTTGCTCTTGGTTTGGGACCCATTGAAAGCGTTTTGAGCACATTAAATTAATATTGCACTTTAGAAAATCTCAATTTTCAATTTTTTGATTATTTCCTTACAGATGCCCTCAGTATAAAAACGTTCCAGTGGGATGTACCGTCACCAAAAAACCAGGAGAGTGTTGTCCGGATATGGTCTGCGACGAAAACAAACACATCATGTTCTCAACTACTAACATTGTAAACATTGGTGGAGGAGACCACGTGATAAAGAAATATGGCGACGGAAAGAAGTTGCCGGTGCTGCCCCCTGTGTTAGATGACGGGACTGTGTCTCCAGATTGGGAAGAACCTAAAGGAATAGGTATGGATTTAAAAGAAATATACATTTACTGTTTATTTCAGGGCGGACCGATAGCTCAGTTGGTTGTGTACTCGCTTCACTCGCAAAGAAGCCGAGATCAATCCCGGATGAAGTCAAGATATTTTTTCTGCGCCTCCCCCCTCCCCCCCCCCCTTCCCCCCGTCCTCCCAGCAGTTATTGGGTAGCTGAATCTGTTAGATCTGTCGAAAAGTACTAAGCGATAGACTGGCGTTCTGTCCAAAGGGTAGTAAGTAATTGTCTGTTTCAAGCTATAGAAAAACTCCGGCTCCATGGGCCTAACAGGCGTCTTTGTAAAGCGCTTTGATGACGCTGAGTAGGTGTTGCTCAATATAAAGCTCAAGTTTTATTGTGCGTTTTTTTTAATATTTGTTTTTCCAGAGTACGACAGTTTACCTCTCTCCTTACCGACCATATTCGTGATTTTTCCAGAAATGTTATACTTACCCAACACAGAACTTGACTTATTACACTCAAATTCATTAGAAATACATACACATTAATTTTATGAAAAAATCTTTGTCTTATAAAGCTTGCTATGCTGCTAAAAATGTATACCTAGTGTTATGGTGTATTATTCATGGAACTAAAATATTAGTAATACAATTGCAGAGGGCAATAACTCAGTAATAATAATACACCATAACACTAGGTATACATTTTCTTTAGCAGCATAACAAGCTTTATAAGACAAATATTTTTTCATAAAATTAATGTTGTAATGTACAAAACAAATCTGATTAAGAAACGCGTAGATTGTATCATAACAAATGTGACGATTTTCCTGTAGTTAGTAAGGAGAGGGTTAAGTGGTCAAATACCATTAATTTAAGTTGATATGTTTTAGTGCGGACAACAGGTTCTCGTCATGTCAATATCATTTCTTTGCTCACGTATTTTAATTCATTTTAACTGCCTCACTTTTGAATGAAGTCTTTCTTTTTCTTTTTTAAAAAAATACAAAATCATTAAAAATTGAATACTATCATGTGTCTTCTTCTGGCTGATTTGATGATATTTCTTGTATTGCACGAAAAGTGAACAAATGCAATAAACAAGCTTTCAAACTCATACTCATTAGAGAAATATCTAGGTATTTTTACCAAGATTTGAACCCGTGTTCCTTTAATCCAAAGAGGACTACCTTACCACTATGACATTAGTTTGCTTATGTTTTGATTAATTCGATTTTGAAAATGTTAAACATAATTAAATCTCAAATGTTCCGTTTCAGTTGGGTGTTTGCATAATGGGCAACTTCTTGTTGAAGGACAGATTTCACCCAGCAAAAACTGTAGTGACGTGTGTCACTGTGTTGACGAACACAGAGGGCAAATGGTCTGTTATGATAGGTAGGTCGATGTGTCAATAATCGTTTTGAAAAGGATAAACAGATAAATAGATTTAAAAATATCGATTGGACAATAGGATCCTGATGAATTTGAAATCTTCATGGTTGCTGAGTAAAATGATGATATCAGCCAGTTTGAGACTAGAGTAATAGGGGTCCAAAGTTGTGACGTCACTTCCTCTTAGCAACGCTCACATGATCCAAAGGTGGTTCCGCCTGGAAATCGGTAAAAATCGACAGGTCTCGATCTCTCCGAGCGCTGTTGATAATCAGGTGCAAAACATTGAACCGTTTTAAAAAAGGAAAAATTCGATAAATTTTATTTTTTAAAGCAACTGACTACGTAGTAAAAACAACAGCTTGATTATTTCTATTGAGTGTGAACGAAAATGGCCGTTGCTAGGCAGGTGTGACGTAGCACTTTTTTTTATCCCTATTGGATTCAATAGTCTAATGTCACGTCCGCCCAGCTACAAGCAAATTGGTTCTAAACAAAGAAAATCGGTACTTTTTATTCTTCATGCTGACTAGAACTTTTTCACATGTCATGTGATCAGAATGTATAAAAGTCAGAACATGATCAGATTTATAATGGTTTTCTCCTCTGAATACACTTTTTATGCTCGTCGGAGAAGTACTTCATAAGGGCGTCCGCCATTGTTCCGATAGTTTAGAACCAGTTTCTTAGTTACTATGCGTCATTACGATGGAAGTGACCTCACGACTGTTGAATCCCATTAGCATTCCCCAACTAAGGGTTGTCAGTATCAATGAATGTCTGCCGGACCTATTCTGTGAGAAATGCCCCCACAACCGTGTGTTTGAACGTAGCCTCTGATAACTTAAAGTCTGACACTTCCTGAAAATTGTATCATAATACAAGGCTAAGATCACCAAAATAAAGTGACAAGTGAGGTTATTCGTGGTGCTCAAGATATTTAAAAATTCTATTGGTTGTACTATTGAATACAACTCACTGTTTTCTTTCTCTCGGTGGTTCAACGTCAGCTTTTTTCCTGGTTTGTCATTGTCAGGTATTAAGTTTATAAAGGCTATGGTTTGACGCAATGACACGGCTAAATTGGCAGCTGCATCCACGCCTTTTAAGATTGACTGTGTCCAAAATAGGTGAAAGATATTAAAAAATCAGGACAGCCCCCTGTTTTGGCTGGTCGGCATGTATTCAAAATGGCTATGGTCATAGTAGGTGTCGTATACTTATCTGCAGGTCTGATCCACATTAGGCTCTTATTTTGTAATGGAAATGCTCCCAAATTGACGCAAAATGTTATCCATTACAACAATATTAAATCAAGACCACAATTACGTTCGATTATCAGACCTGCTTATCTGTAACAGGTGACAGGATATATAGTGACGACTTCTACGGGATAAAACAACAAGCAATATATATATAGTATATATATATATATATATATATATATATATATTAAATATAAATATATATATATATATATAGTAAATTTCACTAAAAATCTGATTCTTTAGAAAGAAATGTTGTTTGAATGTTTTTGGAATTAATTTGTCTTTTATTCAAAGATGACGAAATAGGGATTGATTGAGGGGTAGAACAAATGATTTCTTACACTCTGGCGTTTTGATATTCGAACTTTGTTCCCAACGCGCACTCGCAAGCTCGTGCAGCGGTTGGCGGGCGAACTTTGTTCCCAACACTCACTCGCAAGCTCGTGCAGCGGTTGGCGGGGAGCATGTCCGGAATTCCAAACAGCCAGAGTGTAAAAATCGTATATTATTCTGCAGGTGTTCTGAGTATGAAGTGGACAAGGGTTGTGAAATGGTGGAAGATCCCAATGATTCTTGCTGTTCCGTACCTAAATGCCCCAGCTCAGTGACGAAGAAACCCAAGAAAAAGCCGAAAAACAGAAAAGTATGTGCAAAATGTGAATAATCGTCTCAAACGTTGTTATGTCGGGTGTCAACCTAATGCTTAAATAACATTTTGAACCTCAATCATAGAAGACTGATTTGTGTTTTGCTATAGCACAATATCCATTAAACCTGCTCAAAGCGCTTTACAAGGTATTTCAAGCCTACTACAACACTTAAAATGTAGGACGACACATAACGTCTGCGAGGTGATATTACACTTTCTTTTTTTTTACATAAACAGCGCCGTTAACGGCCAGGTACTCATTTTACACCCGAGTGCAGTGAGAGAATGTAAGTAAAGAGCCTTTTCATAAAGACTCACACTTTGAACAATCCAGAACAGGACTCGAGCCCGGGACCTACTTCTTAAACTAAACAAAAATTGAGGAGACCGATTCAAAGTCTTGAATGTCGAATACAATAATACATAAGGGGAATTTTGTTGGGATTAACAGAATTGTAAAACTTTGAACGAAAAATGATGCTTCTGTGGACAGATTCAAAATGATGCTTGAGAAAGAAATAATCGATTCTCAATATATAATTATGATTAGATTTAAAGTCATAGGCCATTCAATGGTCAGTTGGCCTAAAAACCTCACATTATAAGGTACGTATATGATATGATATGATGTGGTAAGATGTGATACGATATATGATATGCCATGGCATGATATGATATATTTAAGTATCTGTCAATTTTTACATTTATTTGATATGGATGTTTTCTTCTTTTGGGTAATAACTGAAAGTGTGTCTGTTTGTGTGTGTGTGTGTGTGTGTGTGTGTAAGTGTGGGTTTGTGTGTGTAAGAGAGAGTGTGTGTGTGTGTATGTGTGTGTTAGCGCTAATTAGGTTGACATACCTGTAACTATAAAGTGCATAGAGCATGACCTAGCCATGGTTATACTCGATACAAGTGTTTTATTATTATTATTATTATTATTATTATTATTATTATTATTATTATTATTATTATTATTATTATTATTATTATTATTATTATTATTATTATTATTATTATTATTAATATTATTATTATTATTATTATCATTATTATTGTTATTATCATTAATATAATTATCATCATCATCATCATCATCATCATCATCATCATCATCATCATCATCATCATCATCATTATTTGGTCCATGTTTTGTCCCAGACTGTGACTGGAAAGGTCACACGGCCTGACCCGTCAACAATGATAACCCAGACCAACTACACATCCAAAACCACCCCAACCCCCAGCACAACGGACGCCCCCCTACCCGAAAGTGCCAGACCGCTCCCAACAATGCCGCCAAATCACACTATTACTGAAGATGACAGTGAGTCAAATCAATTCTTTACCATATTTTGTATTTCATTATTTTTCTTCCATTAATCCTATTTCTTTTTTTAATCAACCGATATTAAAACAAACGGCTCCTAAGATGACTGATGCTTTAACATTCCATTTTTAAACATCCGATATTAAAATAAACGGCTCCTATGATGACTGATACTTTCACATTCCATTTTTAAACATCCGATATTAAAATAAACGGCTCCTATGATGACTGATGCTTTAACATTCCACTTTTTAAACATCTGATATTAAAATAAACTGCTCCTAAGATGACTGATGCTTTAACATTCCATTTTTAAACATCCGATATTAAAATAAACGGCTCCTGAGATGACTGATGCTTTAACATTCCATTTTTAAACATCCGATATTAAAATAAACGACTCCTAAGATGATTGATGCGTTAACATACGATTTTTAAACACTCGATATTAAAATAAACGGCTCCTAATATGACTGATGCTTTAACACACCATCAATGTTCGACAAACTATATTCTTGAATGTTTCTAGGAAGAGAATACGTTGTTATATTATTACGGTTTCTGACTAAAATCGAGATGTTTTTTTAAAACTTCGAGTGAATATCTTGTAAACGGTATTTCCCTTTCAGCTCAATTAACTCTAGAATCGGTAAAAAAGAAAGTCTTAAAATTTTCTCATACGGCAATAAAATAGAGAAATTGATCAGACTTGTTTATTGCGTATGGGCTAAAACCTAGCTAAGTGTACTTAATATTTGCTTGTTTGATAATGAAACCCAATAATGGGCTTGATTTAACTCACTCGATCATAACACCGACTATACCCGTAGTTTACCCGGGTTACTTTTACCCCGTGCCTATTTATTACATTTTCTGAGACAAATTATAGGCGTAGTATCAAAGCCAATGTTTTTAGTTTCTACATGTTAATGATAGTTGAATAAATCTATCGATGTCCATACTCATTTTTAATACATTTTTTCCAATTTTGAAAAGTTGCAAAAATTAGGATTGAGTGATTTAACCCTGCTGTAATGGACATATTTTGCATTGGTTTGAGAGTCTTTCCATTCCAAGAATGCGCCCGAAACAAGTTGGGTTATATTAAAAAAATTCCCTTTATTCAAACCCAAGGGGAATTTTCCTTTAGGATCTATTCCAATGGAAGACGAATAACCCAGGCGATGGCCGCAGAGTGAGCTAAGACTTACACCACGCGGCGGGTAGTCGAACTCGGTACCTTTCGGGTAAGAAGCAAAGACCATACCCCTGAGCCATGCTGTCCCATGACAGACCTAGAAAATAAGAGCACATCGGCTAAAACGTATCGACATTAGTTAACCAACATTTTCTGTTCGAAACGTTGATTTGGTTTCGGATTAGGGCTAATCCACACCGGAGACCGACTCCGACGACCCGGCACTGCCGTCCTCTGCCGTCTTCCGGATAAAGACGTTGGGCACGGACAAAATACTAAGAATAAAGAAGAAGAGCCACTAGACCAACCCATACCAAGCTCGAAAAAAAAACCGGCAGAGGACGTTGGGTGCTTGGTATTCCCTTGGAATAGACCCGAGAGACAAATTTCCTCTGTGGGATGAATAAAGGGGATTTTATTTATTTATTATTATTTATTTTTTGCTATTTTTTTTAAAAAAGGAAGCTGTAAATATAAGGGCAGAACTTACAAGCCAGGGGAGAGATGGGTGGATGGGTGTGCTTTCAACTGTTTGTGTATTGGAGGCGCTGAAGGTGAACACACTTGTCTAGAAAGGTGAGTGGTGTTAATAGACATGGATAGTATTAGTAGTATGCATTTACAGTAACAATGTAGGCTTCTTGCACTTTGTGTTCGAAATAATTCTGAACGAATTTCAATAATTCTGATGTCACGTCCGCCCAGCAACGAGCAGCCTGGTTCTAAACAAAGAAAATCGATACTTTTTATTCTTCATGCTGGCTAGAACTTTTTCACATGTCATGTGATCAGAATGTATAAAATTCAAAACATGATCAGATTTATAATGTTTTTCTCCTCTGGATTCACTTTATGTTCGTCGGAGAAGTATTTCATAAGAGCGTCCGCCATTGTTCCGAAAGTTTAGAACCAGTTACTAAGTTACTAAGCATCATT
>NC_088366.1:17071621-17074121 GCF_034508935.2 Berghia stephanieae | reverse complement strand
CTTCTTCTTCTTCTTCTTCTTCTTCTTCTTCTTCTTCTTCTTCTTCTTCTCCTCTCTCTCTCCTTCTTCTTCTTCTTCTTCTTCTTCTTCTTCTTCTTCTTCTTCTTCTTCTTCTTCTTCTTCTTCTTCTTCTTCTTCTTCTTCTTCTTCTTCTTCTTATTATTATTATTATTATTATTATTATTATTATTATTATTATTATTATATTATTATTATTATTATTATTATTATTATTATTATTATTATTATTATTATTATTATTATTATTATTATTATTATTATATTATTATTATTATTATTATTATTATTATTTATTATTATTATTATTATTTATTATTATTATTATTATTATTATTATTATTATTATTATTATTATTATTATTATATATTATTATTATTATTATTATTATTATTATTATTATTATTATTATTATTATTATCAGCGATAGTGGAAAATTCTTGTTTCCGACGTTGTGTCCTTGCGTAAGGCAATTTACACTTATTAACACACTGGACAAAGGTGTGAATGAGTACCCAACTAGGCGATTGTAAGAATGTGTAAGAAAATGTAAAAATAGTAGAACAAAAATAAATGCTAACTATTGGAATTTTGTTCCATTTTGTCCAATGAAAAGGGGGGGGGGGGGGGGGAGGGATGATTAGTTAAGCATTGTAAAACGTATTGAGCATAATGGATGGATTAGCGTTAATCAAATGTTCATATTGAAGGAACGAAATTCACGTCACTCAGATCTTTGCTATTGTTTTTAGACCGCCATTTTTGGTGAGTAGTTATCACTTAATTACATCAATCAGAATATAAATGTTCAAGATTACACATGGTTTTGTGTGTGTTTGTGTTGATACGTAATATATGGCTGGCGGATGTTATGGGTATTTTACCTATAGACAGAATCCGCTTGACTAATACGCTCATCCGGAACTGTAATGGACCAACACACAGAACTCTGTGTAACTTTTATGGTCTGGATCATACAGTCAAGTGAGAATTAATCATAAAAGCGGGTGGCAAAAACAACAACAAAGACCTTAGTGACGTCAACTTCATTTTATCTATACACATAGCACCAATAGGTTCAATTTTGTTTGTTTAAATCTTTCACTCCCTCCCAGGTAAAATGCAACATGGTGACGTATTTGCAATAATGGCCCAGGGAGGAGTATGTAAGTAGTCTGAATTATGTTTTTAACCCTCTCCTTACCACCTACATCAAAATTGTCACATTTGTTACGACACACTAGCTATACATGTTTCTTATTCATATTTATTTTGTACATCACAAACTTAGAAGAATGATCTTTGTTTAATCAATTAGAACATAAAGTTGTTTTGTGGAGAGCTTGTTGGAGTTTTAAAAATCTATTTTTCTGCTAGGTAAGCCTACCATTTTGGGAAAATACTGAAAATGATTGGTATGGAAAGAATTAATGATTATAGATGTTTATACTGAGTAAAAAGAAAGTGAAAAAGAAGCATATAGAAAATTCATCTCTATGAATCAGGCTGGGATTGCCGGCGTCAGGCTGTATCATTAAATTTACATCTCAAAGTTTTCCAGACAGTTTAATATATCTTGCAATTTTCACCCCCCCTCCCTCCACCCCCCCCCCCCCCTTACCAACAAAAAAAAATAGACCATAGAATGTTTCCATTGAAGAGATAATATTATTTGTATCCACCCGTCAGTGTTTGAATTGTTAGAAGAGCTACTTTTAATATTATATTTTAATTCTTACAATGTGTGTTTACATCTTTCTGTGTTTATCTTGAATATTTGAAACCTGACGGCTAAATCTGATTTATGTTGGTTGATAAAAGTAGTCCTTTAGAGCCAATAGGCCCATGGAGCAGGAGTTTATCCCAGTTTCTACAGCGTGAAACGGACAATAGTAATTGCTTGTTTTCGCATCCACATCCCACACACATGGTTTCCACATTTGGCAAAATGTGATAATTTTGTAACCATATTTCTGTGTCTTGTTGTATGTCTCATAACGTAGTTTGTTTTCTGTTGTCCCCTTTTCTATGAGTCATATTTACTCTTTTTATTTCTCTCTTCATTTTATTGGCTTATTTAGACATCTCTAAAATTTGAAAGTCGTTTTCATTTCTTCAAACTTCACGAATTTGTTTTATAATTCGATTTGCAATGTCTGATTTATCCCGAAATAATAAAAATCTGAACTGCGTGCATCAAACAGTGTCAGATAAATACAATTAAAAAATCGGCCTACCTGGACTGGGGCTCAAACCTCAGACCTTTTGACTACCAGTCAGACGTGCTACCAATACACCACATAGTTGGAATTTGTTACCCCGAAATAATACCAGATGAGTATGTAGGTCACATTGTGGTGATTTCTTTATTTGTTCCCTCTTACTGCATTACAGGTGATGTTACAAACCCGTTCCGTGAGTATAAACGCTTAGCAGTTTGTATGTTTATCATATCTACATATTGTAAAATCATCACATCAT
>NC_088366.1:17061621-17066621 GCF_034508935.2 Berghia stephanieae | reverse complement strand
ATGTCACCAAATGCACACCCGTGTAAGTGAAGTAAACGAATTGTTAACTTTTATGCAGTGTACCACGATAGCGGGGGTCCCGATAGCTCAGTTGGTAGAACACTCGTTTTTACACACAAAGGGACAGGGATCGATCTCGGGTGAAGTCAAGACTCTTTTCTGACCTTTTCCCTGTCCACCCAGCAGCGATTGGGTAGCTGGATCTGTTAGATCTGGAGGAAAGTACTTTACGATAGACTTGTGTCCTATCCAAGGGGAGCAATTAATAATTGCTACTGCCCGTTTCACGTCATAGAAACCGGATATAGACAGGGGCTTAATGGCTTGATAGCCGTAAACATCATAGACTTTGCATCTCATAAGTACTTCTTGATAGGCCATTTTCGTTTAACCCTCTCTTTACCAACTCAAGGAAAATAATCACATTCGTTACGATGCCACAATTTTCTCATTCTCATTTCTTTTGTGCAACACAAATTTAAAGAAAATGTGTTGTTATTCCTATCTAGCTATAAAAGCTTGACACTGTGGTGTGGAGCTCTTTTTCTGAACAACATTAGATATATATATATATATATATAGAATGTATCTAATTGTTGCTTTTTTGTTTGGGTAAGAAAAATCTATATTTGTGACCCACGTCCCTAAATGGTATTATGTCGGGATGGCGTGGGTGCAAAAAATTATATTTATTGACAAAAACATGAAACTTGGGGTTTGTTTCGATTTGTTATGAAGACAATTTCTCACAATGCAAAAGCTCAAAAATTGGTATTTACTATCAATTTAATTCTAAAGTCACTTTTCGGGGTCCAATTGACACCGACATAATACCGTTTCGAGACGAAGGGTCACATTTGTGTTGGGTGGGTGTGAAGATTCGGGGGAAGTTCTCAAAATAGTTGGTAAGGAGAGAGGTAATCATAAGGTACGAGTAACTACTCTACCGTACTCTGGAAAAACCCATATTATTTGAAAATTTGGCCAGAAAACTCGTCCTTCAAATATCGATCGATAAAAAGGACCCTCATCTTGGCAAAAACTCAAACTTGGGACTTCGAGATGTACCAGGTTTGAGAGTATTTGCCAAGATGAGGGTCATTTAAATCGATCGATATTTGAAGGACGAGTTTTCTGGCCAAATTTTCAAATATGGGTTTTTCGAGAGTAAGGCAGTACTGGACTGATAACACAAAATTTCTACTTCATTCGTGTAATGGATAAACTCTCAAACCGATAGGTATCCAAAATGTTAATCTCAGATGTAACATTTTAAAAGCCCTTAGTATGCGTTTGATTTGAGAAAAGACTTCGAATACAAGATATGCATAGGACCCAACATGTAAATATTATATGCAGGTCCGACATCCGAACGCACTTATGGGCCTAGTTTAACATTGTTGTACTGGGTAATATTTTGCGTCATATTTTGAGAATTCCATTGCAAGAATGAGCCCAGAATGGGGTTATCACACCTAAAAAAAATGCACGTCGACAGAGCCTGATAGATTTCTTTTGACTTCGCTAATTTGGTTGTTTTTGATTGTTTCGTTTCTTGTGTTTTTGTATTGGTGCTATTTTTTTAATTTTTTTTGGTTATATTATACCATGCACATTAAATCGCAGCCATTATAATAAAAAGAAGTAAGTTATTTATTGCAGTATTAAAAGGTTTGCACCACAAATTGTAGTTGTCTCATAATGAAATATTTTTAAAAAGTAATGTTCAAAAATGTAAATAACAGCTGTTTAAAAAGAACGAATGACCAGATATAGAACGTTTCCGGCTCAAACCCCTTTTTCATAACAAAATCATTTTTAAAACGTTAAAATATGACTTTAAAGCAAGGCTCGGCATGTCGTATGTCTGGATTTAAAATGTTATATTAACGTTTTAACTCGTTTTTTTTTTTCGTTATTGACTAAAGAAGGTGTTTGAGTTCGAAACATTCCTTGTTAACTAATTCAATTTTTAAAAAACTTATATTCATTTTTGTTTTCGTTGTAATTAGCAGCTTAGCATTCATTAAATCTTGCGAGTTCCCCACTAGAGACAATAAACAGCATTCGCCGACATGCACTTATTTACAGGTCTGATAACCCACTTTATTATGGGCTCATTGTTATACTGGAAATCTAAAAAAAAATGACACAAAATATTGTCCATTACAACAATGTTAAACTAGGCCCATAATTGAATTAGGATGTCAGACCTACATATATTATGTACACGTCGGGTATAACTTATATAGTGTTATTCCAGAAACATAAAGCATAATTACTATAACTGATATGTAATTACACCTATTCAGTATACAGTACTCTAGACACGTATATTCCTTATTCCATATATGCCCTATATGTAATTACAGCAATTCAGTATTCAGTACTCTAGACAAGTATATTCCTTATTCCACAGATGCCCTATATGTAATTGCACCAATTCAGTATACAGTACTCTAGACACGTATATTCCTTATTCCATAGATGCCCTATATGTAATTACATCAATTCAGTATTCAGTACTCTAGACAAGTATATTCCTTATTCCACAGATGCCCTATATGCAATTGCAGTAATTCAGTATTCAGTAACCTAGACACGCTATTCCTTATTCCACAGATGCCCTATATGTAATTGCACCAATTCAGTATTCAGTACTCTAGACACGTATATTCCTTATTCCATAGATGCCCTATATGTAATTGCACCAATTCAGTATTCAGTACTCTAGACACGTCTATTCCTTATTCCACAGATGCCCTATATGTAATTGCACCAATTCAGTATTCAGTACTCTAGATACGTATATTACTTATTCCATAGATGCCCTATGTGTAATTGAACCAATTCAGTATTCAGTACTCTAGACACGTATATTCCTTATTCCACAGATGCCCTATATGTAATTGCACCAATTCAGTATTCAGTACTCTAGACACGTATATTCCTTATTCCACAGATGCCCTATATGTAATTGCACCAATTCAGTATTCAGTACTCTAGACAAGTATATTCCTTATTCCACAGATGCCCTACCTGGGATATATCGGGCATCCCAAACTGCGTGACGCCCACACCAAGGCCTGGAAAGTGCTGTTCCCTGCCAGTGTGCCCAGGAGTGGAATTTGATCTCCCTGATAAATACAAGAAAGATTTCTAGCGTCACATCAACAACGAAAAATATCTTTTAAAAAATTTACTCTCTCCTGTAAGAGTTTCAAGACGATGTTTGTTATGTTTTTATTGTTTTCACTTTCATTTTTTTTAATTGAATATAGATCAAGTCACTAGCATACAGGGACGCGGCTTTTTTGGTTGATTTGAGCCTGACATCGCTCTTTTTAAAATCGATTACAGCATTTTTTACATATAAAAAAACTGAGAATTGGTATATACTTCTTTTTTATTTGAGTAAGTCTTTTTATTATTTTTTTTTCCTTTCTTTTGTATTTACAAATATTATAACATTTTAAAAGTCAGTTTCTTCTGATTCTGGCACGACCTTGTACTGTAAACATGTCACGCCACTGCTAGCATATTGATATAAATAATCGTAGGCCATTTTAAAATGCTGAGACTGAGGACATCGGCTTTGTCATTACAAGGTTTTTTTTGGGTTGTTTTTTTTTTTAATCACCGCATATTTCTTTGTGTGTTTATATATAGTTCTTTTCTTTTTCTTTTTTCTTCTTCTTCGTGCTATGTGTTTGTTTTTGTTTTCTTGTTTATAGGATTTGTATCTTAATATTTTTGTTGCTTTCTGGTTGTTTGTTTTTTATGGGATTTTTTTCTCTGTTTTAATCTTTAGTCGTCTTAAACTTTTAAAAAGCAGTGTTACTTTTTATAGCTTTTGAAGTTATTTGTCAAAATGAACCTATCATGATTCAGTATCTTGACTTGTGCTTTTATTGGTATATGGAATATTTCATTGTGTTTCGTTTAAAGAAAAGAAAAAATTATGATGATGATGATGATGATGATGATGATGATGATGATGATGATGATGATGATGATGATGATGATGATGATGATGTGATGATGATACTGTAACTCTTGTTGTTGCTGCTGCTGCTGCTGCTGCTGCTGATGATGATGATGATGATGATGATGATGATGGTGATGATGATGATGATGATGATGATTATGATGATGATGATGATGATGATGACTGTTGATTTGCTGTATGCTTCTTTGTCTGTATATTTTCGTGCTTTAAAACGCTTTGAGCACATTGAGTAAAAATTGCATCCATTATCGGCATCTGAATAATAATAATAATAATAATAATAATAATAATAATAATAATAATAATAATAATAATAATAATAATAATAATAATAATAATAAGCATATTTATATAGCGCCTTTCGTCGAAACCTCAAAGCGCTTTAAAAAAAAAAAAATAAAAAAAATTCAACCAAGGTATCAAAACAATTAAGAGCATAAAAGGGCATCAATACATCATCAATATAAATGTCACATACAATACATTTAAAATTCAATTAAGTATATATTTCCTGATACGTGGGCACATTTTGCTATCTAAATCTTGATGAGATATCATTACTTTCATTAAATATTGAAAACAGGAGCTGTAAAGGGACACCGTACAGTTTGGTGTCCGCGATACCCTTGCTGTGAAACGATGCATCGAGTATTGAATCGAACTGTATCGCTTCCAAATGGGTGTTTCTTTTTTACGAAACCCGCCGACACCCGCCGAAACCCGACAAAGTTATGGGAAGTAGGCAGCAGTGGGGAGTGAACCTGGGACTCAAGGAAGTGTACACCAGTGGGGAGTAAACCTGAGACTATGGTTTTCGGCACCACGTGAAGAAAATTAGGTCAACGCTTGGATTAGATTGACTTTCCGGGTGTAATTTTAACCAGCAATAATTTTGATTTTAAGATTTTAAAGGCCTTTCTTAAAGACAAAACAAAATATCAAAAATGACCTTTCCGTTGTAAAGTTTAGAGTGGGATTCAAACCCTGGACT
>NC_088366.1:17009121-17054121 GCF_034508935.2 Berghia stephanieae | reverse complement strand
CGAAAGCGAGTGTCATACCACTAGACCACATAGCCGCACATTTAAAGCCTGAATTTATTTAATGTCAAAGAAATATAGATGTTATTAATTTACATTGGTCTGTGTCAATAATCAATAAAATGTTATGCTGTGATAGTAAATTATATCGTTGGATGTGTAATCTAGTGAATTGGTAGTTAACGATACAAATAGTCATAATGTAATTTTATATCTCACAAACTTTAGATAGTAAAATTTGACCTTTAAACATTTCTCAGTTTTATTATTATTATTATTATTATTATTATTATTATTATTATTATTATTATTATTATATTATTATATTATTATTATTATTATTATTATTTATTATTATTATTATTATTATTATCATTATTATTATTATTATTAATTAATTTATTTTCTTATTTATTTTTTAAAATTATTATTATTATTTAAACGTTGAAATGACGTTAAATAACCTGTGAAGCAATTTTTATCAAAAACCACTGTCCTACATATTGTCCAAATCACCACAGCTCAGACAATGTTTAACAGTTTTTTCAGGGAAAAAGGGGCAAAAATGTAATAAATTATCAAGACTTTTTCATACTATATCAATAATTTAGTTTCTATCAATGGGATATGTGAAACATTTTCCCAAACGCCGACCAACAAATATATAATGAAAACAAATGTTAAAAACATGTAGGATAAAATCAATCATCTACTCTGAAAACAAGTTTTTTTTTTTTTTTTAATGTGGCCACAACATAATCTCGACTTTGAAATGTTGATTGATTAACGTCAAGTCCCAGCCAGATTTGAGAATTTTGAATTTTTGACGAACCCCCCCCCCCCCCCCCCCCCCCCCCCCCCCCCCCCAACTTATTTTAATCAATCGATATTTGAAAGACGAGTTTTATGGCCAAAATATTTTTTGTTTATAATTTTTAATTTTGGCCATAAATGTCGTACGACACAGTAGGTACTAGTGCGGGGCGGTCCTTGGCAAGCTTAAGGACCACGGTTCTACGGTCCCTGGGAAATGAAAACCGCAAGGACCGGTCCTAGGACCGGCGGTCCTTTTCGACATTGAACATTCCTGAGAGACCGTTTTGACCTTTGGGACCATGGGATCGTTCATTCTTGAACCGTTAAAGACCGCTACACGATGAAAACCGTGGTCTACAGGAGTAAAACACACGGAGTAGTCACACTCATTTCAAATTGTAACCTAATTAGAGAAGAGGGGTTATGCCTTCTTTATTTGATCACAGTACTTCATTGTTACTTCGATAATTTAGCGTGAATAAAATTTGAAATTTATCCCCATTGACGGAGATAATGGAATCACCCAAGGCGTTGATCGAGTTGTTCGTGGCGTTTATACACACACGCAACTCCTACCCCCCCCCCCCCCCCCCCCCCACACACACACACACATGAGAGGGCAGCGAGCATTGAAGAGTAAGAGAGAGACGTGAAGTTATAATAAGAGGGGGTGGATGCGGTAATAAGTAATAAGTAATAAGTGGGGTCGATGGTGACTTTTCGCCAGATCTAAAAAACCCAGCTACCCATTCACTGCTGAGTAGACAGGGATTCAGAAAAAAACTCGACTGCACCCGGGATCGATCTCTGGCCCTTTGCGTATAAAGAGAGTGCTCTATCAACTGAGCTATCGGGGTCCCCAAATATTCTATTGGACCTTTTAAAAATACAGACGTTATAACTGTTTTTTTTGGAAGGAAGAAACTAATGAAACTCATATTATTTGATTAGTTAAAACACCAAACGAAATTTTAATATTATTGTATTATTTTAAATGACAACAATGCGATAGAAAGGAGTGGCGACAAGAGATGGACAAAAGAAAACAAAAAATCAGACTTGCAACTTGCTAGGTTTGAGACACACACACACACACACACACACACACACATCTTTAGTAGTCACATACATTTCAAACAATAACCCATTAGAGAAGAGGGGTCATGCCTTCATCATAGATCATTGTCATTGCGATCATTATGGTGTAGTAAATTTTGAAATTTACCCCGTATAATGGAATCGTCCAAGGCGTGCGCCTCCTGTTCCCCCCATCTCACACACGAAAGGGCGGTTTGCGGAGTGGAGGGAGGTGGTCGTCTGCCTCTATGGTCGTCTGTGTCGTTTAGTGTATGGCAAAGGGGGGTGGGTGCGATTAATTAAGTGGGATGGGTGGTGATTGGTGGAAGATAGGCAAAGGACCGAGGCAACGAATCGCTGGGGAAGTAGTATGGCGCCAGACCGTTGAAAGGTGATAAGAAGTGAGGACCGCCGGCGGTCTTCCTCTTTGGGACCGGACCACGGTTCACAGCTAAAAGACCGTGGGACCGGTCCTCGGTCCGGTCCTCAGCGCGGCACTAGTAGGTACCGCAGTTTAAAAGATGCATCAATAAGTGTTGTAATCGAATCAGCAGACAGCTGTTTCAATTTACTGTTCATTTTATCCCTTTGTTCAACAGCACGATCGGTCGTGTCTCCAATCAATCATATTTTTCTGTTTGTTTTTCTTTTTTTTTTTTCTTTCTTTTTTCTTTTTTTTTTTTTTTTTTTTTTTTGTTTGAGACCGAAACATAAAATTATGCATCTATTAGATATAAAGCCAACATGAGTTGAGAGAAAATAATGAGAGAGAGAGAGAGAGAGAGAGAGAGAGAGAGAGAGATAGGGAGGGAGGGAGAGAGAGAGAGAGAGAGAGAGAGAGAGAGAGAGAGAGAGGGGGGGGGGGCGGGTCAAAATGACGTCTTTTCACAGGACAAATTGGCAACCCTCAATACAAGAAATCCATATTCTTATTTGATAACCTTGCAAAAAAGAAAATCCATTGAATAAACACTTCAAAATAGCTGTTAACGCATCTACATTTTACTATTTTGAATGCATGCCTCACGTTGCTAACAAGAAGACGAAATGATGAACACTTTGTGCAAACTTGTAGCTCTTCTCGCTCTGGTGGCCTGTGTTTACTCTCGGGCTGGTAAGTATACCATAAATATACTGTATTTCTTATTATGTATTTGGCAAATTGGATTTTTTGGTAACATCAAGGCACGAAACCACCAGACGGCGGTATCGGAATCTGCATAAATTCATCACCTCTTGTTAGTCCCAAATATTCTGTTCTTTATCTACTGCGTTCCATCGGTAATGAATAAAGGCAGCCAATGTTTCTGTTCTGACTGTGTTGACTTTATCAGGACTCCGCTGCAGTTCCATCCGCACCCAGAAGGTAAATTCCAGTTACCTAATCAGAATTGGTAATGTTTCAGTGCTTCAGAGCTTTTGAAATAGAAATGGATAAAAGTCTAACGTTCAATGAATTGAACCTTCAAATAATTTTCAAGCCTAGGTCTTTGGCATTAAAGTTTTTAAAAGCTCAATGCATCTGTCTTGCTATTGATTCGGCATTCAATTACCATGCAGCCTAGACCTAAGATATTCCGAATAATAAGACAGAACTCAAACTCATTAAATAAACTTATGTTTTATAAAAATGAATAAATGTGATATGAAAAGGAAACAGCCTTTTCAATGATAATGAGTCAAACTGAATAAAGCTTCAATCAATTTCACGGCCGAAAGCCTCAGATCGTGGATTTTTGTAGACTCTTCCTCGTTGATTTAAATACAGACAGGATGCTATTGACTGACCTTGACCCTGAGATAAAGACTACCTTCACCTTGCAAAACTGCCTTGACCGTGAGTTAGTGACTACCTTCACCTTGCGGAACTGGGTGTAAAATTTCCTTCAGCAGTCGGAACTACCGTGTCAGCACGAGATATTTTTTTTTTTCGGAAAAGCGATGAATTTATCTCATACTTTGTGGTGTGTAACTTGTTTACACATAATTTAACAGTGTAAAATCTCTAATTTTATGACAGCGGTTTTAGAGTAGGTTTTTTTTCGGTCAGAAAACGTTTGATATTACATCAATGCGGTCAAAATCTATATTCAGTTCAGACAAATTGATTCAGAGGTTGACACAAATTTTTACAACTTCTGATAGAGGGACAGCTGAGAAAAACACCCCATTAATAAAGAATCTGTCAATAGTTTCCGAATGAGAACAATTCGCTTTAACTGTTATAAACCCACCTCTTATGTACTTTGCATGCATTAAATTTTGAATTTAAGATTTATTGCACATTATCTACATCGTATCGCAATTACCAAAGACTGATATGAAATCTCTAGCTTTAAATCATTTGAAATAGTGATTATAGTCTACTCAAAATTGTCAAATTAAAAATTAATACTTTGTATACAACTTTGAAAAATTGTATCTATGCGTTTCAGACACCATTAATTTTTTTTTTTTCTTAATCTATTAGTACTTAAACGATACGATACGGAATCTCTCTCATTTTCACTTTCGTAACGCTGCAAAGAGAAGCCTACTTGTACCTATCGATAAGCCATTAAAGAGGTGGGTTGTTTGAGATTCGCAGGTTATCTTACAGAATGTGACGATTGATGTGCCCATTATTTCCTTGTTGTTGTTGTTGTTGTTGTTTCTGTTGTTGATATTATTATTATTATTATTATTATTATTATTATTATTATTATTATTATTATTATTATTATTATTATTATTATTATTATTATTATTATTATTATTATTATTATTAGACGGTCTAGTCAGATTTTTAATAAGTGGTGCGTCTTTTTCTTCTTTCTTCTTTTTATCAGATGTCCCTCAATACACAGCTTCAAAAATTTGTTTGAACCTCTGAATCAATTTGTTTTAATTAAATTTATTTTTTTTTCACAAATGTTAAAACAATAGGAAAGGTTTTCGCTTATCACAGCTATATTAAAATCGATAACTGGTAAGGATCAAAACTCATATATGATTTACATTATCAAAGTTATGACTTTTCCGCTTATCCATCTTGATGGAATTTGTTAAAATGTAATATTCGGTTGATTGAAACTTATATGATGTGCATCTGAATATGAAGAAACGAATGTCAATCCTTAACTATCAGACACATCTACATTTTATAAATATCAATATAATATATTACTGATGAATAGAAATGAAAGTGGACATTAAGCGCTTCCAACATTATATTGAGAAATAGCTTGTATTTATGTCAAAGAGGATTACATAAATTTAATGTGGACTGATCAAAAGTAGAAATTCATCAACTTATGATACAGTGATTCCACAAATATGTAATGTGTTTAATAATAATAATAATAATAATAATAATAATAATAATAATAATAATAATAATAATAATAATAATAATAATAATAATAATAATAATAATAATGTATAACAACAAGAAAACATCAAGGACAGAATAAAAAAGGTGTATTGAAATTCATGAAATGAAATCTATAACAGCCTTGATCTTATAAGACAACACGAATCGTGAATCCACGACCAGTTTTCCAGCACTTTAGACGACAGCTTTATTACTTATCTCCATGGCAACATTGACATGCACATTTTGTTCCTGAGGTTATATCCTTGTGTAAGACACTATACACACACTGTCGCCACTCAACGTAGGTATGAATGATATATAGCTATATATTGTGCGGCTTTGTGGTCTTGTGGTATGCTTCTCGGTTTCGGATCGGAAGGTCCTGGGTACGAGCCTCGCTCGGCGCATAGTTGAGTCCTTGGAAAAGGCTCTTAACTCACATTCTCTCACCTTGCTCAGGTGTAAAATGAGTACCTGACCGTTAACAGCGTTGTCTCTGTCCGAAAAATTTGTACTATCGCCTAACAGGCG
Source organism: Berghia stephanieae (assembly GCF_034508935.2). Taxonomy (NCBI): domain Eukaryota; kingdom Metazoa; phylum Mollusca; class Gastropoda; order Nudibranchia; family Aeolidiidae; genus Berghia; species Berghia stephanieae. Next base: position 17,048,345 of record NC_088366.1, on the reverse strand, counting down.
TCATGTCCCGTCCAAAATGTTAAGTGTTGCGTTGGCCATGGACCTCTTGTAAAGCGCTTTGAGCATATTTAGTGGGTATTGTCATGTATAAAAGCTTAATTAAAAAGACATGAAATTGTCAAATTATATTTATTCTTGATTCTTCTTTATTATGTCCAATATACGTTTAAAAATAGATCTTGGAAATTAATAATTGATTTTGAAAAAAAAATTATTCGAGTAAGTCATTCTTTTATTCTTCTCGCATTCTGTAGTATTGACATAATACTCGTAGTACTAAATAATGTAGAGAAAGAAATTAAGACAGTAATCTAATAACCCTAAACTGTCTTCCAGAACACGAATGTCTTCAACCCAAGTATCCTGGCGCTACCTACTGCAACGACGTCAGCAAACGCTTCTACTTCGACCAAACCAAGAGTGTTTGTAAAGAATTCACTTATTCCGGATGCCAAGGCAACCAGAACAATTTCGAAACCAAAGACGCATGCGATAACAAATGCAAGTGTTTCTTCAAACAAGACGCCGGTACCTGCGATGGTAAATTACCAAAGTTCTCCTATGACCATGACACAAACTCTTGTCAACAATTTCTGTATGGCGGATGTGGAGGAAATCCAAACAGATTTGAAACCAAGGACAGCTGTGTGAAGGCTTGTCACCATTAGGGTTGGACACCTGCACATGGCGGTGCGTAATCATGCTTTTACCAACATATCTTGATTAAATAAATGTTTGAAACTATACACCCATGTCTCTTAGTTCACTCCTTATCCTGTTCGAAACCCTCAAACACGCAAGCCCGCCTTCTCCCCTGTATTCCCACAGGATCGGATACTAGAAACTCATGTGGAGCTGAAGCAGAAATACTTAACTCTTTCAGCGCTGAGGCTAAATTCCCATTTCCGTCACAAAATGGCTGACACCTGATTGAGGCAGCATGAGAAGGACAAGCTAAGACAAAGCTACAATCGAATTCGGCGCAAAATCTTGATTATAAGTTTGTTTTAGTCGTTATCCAGTACCTATGAAGGACGAGGGGTGGGGGGGGGGGGGGGGTGTTGGCAACCAGACCATTATTTTTAAAGCAGCATAAACCGCTTCCATCATGAAAGCAGTTCTGAAGAATATAGAGACTTGGGCTTCAATTAAACTATAATTGCATTTTATTGCATCACTTGTAAATGATTGAACTTTTATATAGCGCAATATCCTCAAAGCGCTATACAAGGGGTCCCTGGTCAACAGCAACATTTAACATGTAGGACGGGACATGACGCCTATTAGGCGATATTACAATTTTTCGGACAAAGGCAACGCTGTTAACGGCCAGGTACTCATTTTACACCTGAGTACGGTGAGAGAATGTGAGTAAAGAGCCTTTTCCAAGGACTCAACTATGCGCCGAGCGCGAGGCTCGAACCCAGAACCTTCCGATCCGAAAGCGAGTATCATACCATACATAGCCGCACAATGATAACGCGGTAAGATCTTTTAGGCACCAAATAAGACTGCAATTCGCCTTTGAAAGGATGCGTTATTGGGGTTTTTCCAGTGTTCTTTATTTTTTTTTTTTAATTTAAACACGGCTTTGCAGTTCCTTTTTTCCCCGACTTGCAAGCGGTTTGCTGTACACACACACACACACACACACACACACACACACGCACACACACATACACACACACATACACACACACACACACAAACACACAACGGACATCTTGGTCACATAACGAGACATTTAGGTCTCGCTTGTCCCATAACAGTAAACCAAGGTTAACTCACTCAATCCTAGAGATTTTTGCTACTTTTCAAAATTGGTAAAAAATGTATTAAAAATGAGCATGTACATAGATAGTTTTATTCAACTAACATTAACATGCAAAATCTATAAAACATTAGCTTTGATGGTATGCTTATAATTTGTCTCATAAAAATGTAATAAATAGGCATGGGGTAAAAGTAACCCGAGTAAACCACGGATATAGTCGGTGTTAAGGTTGAGTGAGTTAACGCTCGGTGTTCGATAGACATTCCAAAGAAAAGTCGGTGTTCGCAAGAACCTTATTGAGACATTCCCGCTGCAGCTCTCGTTGGGTATGATCGAACGTAATAGGATTCAATAGTCTGATGTCACGTCGCCCACAGCATGGTTCCAAACAAAGAAAATCAGTACTTTTTAATCCTTACGTTGGCGAGAACTTTTGCACGTGTCGTGTGACCAGAATGTATAATAGTCAAAACATGATCAGATTTATAATGATTTCTATTCTGGATACACTTTTATGCTCGTCGGAGAAGTATTTCATAAGGGCGTCCGCCATTTTCCCGATAGTTTAGAACCAGTTACTAAGTTACCATGAGGCATTACGAGGGAAGTGACGTCACGACTGTTGAACCCCATTATGGGCTTGATTTAAGTTTGTTGTAATGGAAAATATTTTACATCGGTTTGAGAGTAAATTTCCTTTACAACGTTTACAATGGGTCCATAATGGTTCGGGTTGTCAAACCTGCAAGTAAGTATACGTCGCTCTAAACCATAGTCTTTTGATTGTTTTAATATATTCATGTTAACTCGCATTAAAATGACATAGAAGTGTCCAAATACAGTAAAACCCTTAGAAATCAGGGTGGGGTTTCAAGGCAATGTGCAGCTATATGGGCTTGTTTCGGATCGGAAGGTCCTGGGTTCGAGATTCGCTCGGCGCACAGTCGAGTCCTTGGGGAAGACCCTTTACTAACACTCTCTCATCGTACTCAGGTGTAAAATGAGTACCTGGCTATTAACAGCATTGTATCTGTCGAGAGAAAAAAAAACCTGTAATATCGCCTAGCTCAAGTCGGAAAGTTGGATTTCGGTCGAAGCATTATCAGGAGTTCGGGTGAATAAAGCAGTGATCTGATTTGCATTTATGTGTTGTTAGCAAACATGATTTTCATAACCTATACAGCAGCCAGCAGCCAAGTAAGCTCTTCAATGCGTGCAACAAGTCTCATTTGTATGTGAATGAATAAGTGTGCGTGTGTGCGTGTGTGTGCGTGTGTTTGTGTTTGTTTTGTTTGGTATATTATTTGCATGCGTGTCTTTGAACACGAGGCGCTTTTGGTAGGGGTGTAAGAACACATAAAAAGAACAACAGATACAGAAAAATGTGGAGGTGGATAATGAGGCACCAATGTTCGTTACTTCATTCAATTGATTTTAAATACGTTTATTCTGAGTGAGCTCTACAGTAATTAAAATACGAAATTGGGATAATATTCTGAAGAGGAATGGTTGCTGATTGTTATATTAAACTGATAAAACTCTACTATACAACTCAAATTTGGAGTTTGGAACGTATCAAAATGTCTGCCGCTTGCAGATGGGCAATAATTGATATAGATCAGTAAAATTAGGTGCCCCAAACGTAAACAATAACACGTTGCTTGTGATTTCCGTTAGGGACCGGAATAATTTACGCACAATATAGGTTCTCCCAATTTTGTAGTTTGAGTTGTAGCAAGGCCGTGGTTGTAGGCAATACACTTTCAGTATTGAAAATATGTTTACATAAAATCTAACAGTTGCAGAAATAATAATATAAGGCTAAATTATTATGAAAATCAGGCTCCGAATAATTCTCGTTTTGTTCACACCAGCGCAATAATTTGCTCTGGTCTAAAAATAGATAGACTGTAACTTTTGATAAATTTTACCTTTTGTTCCATAAAATATCCATATCTAGACATTATTTGATGCATGATCGAGTATTTATGAATATGTGTTTCTTTTGCCACCTAACAGCCAAATTTTGAAGGTTATTTTTTTTCTATTATTTACATTGGAACGTGAGCTGCCAAGACAGGAACATGTGGTTTGCCATGTACTTCTAGACCTTTGTTTACGTTTGGGGCACCTAATTTTACTGCTCTATTAGATAATATCGAATAGAGCAGTATAATTAGATGCCCCAAACGTAAACAATAACAAGTTGCTAGTGATTTTCGTTAGGGACCGGAAAAATTTACGCACAATATAGGTCTCCCAATTTTGTAGTTTCAGTTGTAGGCAATACACTTTCAGTATTGAAAATATGTTTACATAAAATCTAACAGTTGCAGAAATAATAATATAAGGCTAAATTATTCTGAAAATCAGGCTCCGAATAATTCTCGTTTTGATCACACCAGCGCAATAATTTGCTCTGGTCTAAAAATAGATAGACTGTAACTTTTGATAAATTTTACCTTTTGTTCCATAAAATATCCATATCTAGACATTATTTGATGCATGATCGAGTATTTATGAATATGTGTTTCTTTTGCCACCTAACAGCCAAATTTTAAAGGTTATTTTTTTCTATAATTTACATTGGAACGTGAGCTGTCAAGACAGGAACATGTGGTTTGCCATGTGCTTCTAGACCTTTGTTTACGTTTGGGGCACCTAATTATACTGCTCTATAAGGATTCAACTTTCGATCGATAACCAATACTTTCAATGCGAATACCAAGCTAGAAGTTGTGGAATGGAAACAAAAATGCACAAAAATGAGAACATAAAATCCTTTAAAGAAAAGAACAACTCGGAATGTTTCATGCTCAAAATTGTTCTTCAGCTAAAAGCAAATACAGTAAAAACGTTTATTTTTGACATCACTTTAAATCCAGACAGACGGCTATAACTGATTTCCAAGGGCCTCATCGACGTGCACTTATTTGCACATATTATGTACACGTCGGGCCCAGGGCATTCAGACTGTGGTAGCCTTGGTCGGGCCCCATAGTGCTATTATAGACTAATAATTTCTTTTAATGGTCCCATTGTTGAAACGGAAATGATTTCAACCAAAATAAAATATTCTTCAGTATAACGGACGTTAACTGAGGTAATCACTGTGTTTTGTCATCAGATTTGAAAATACGTTTTTCCATGTTAATTACAACAGTATTTACCTTTTTGATTCTGATTTTTTTAATGAGTTACCTTTATTTGCACATGAATTTTGACCGAAATTTCTTTTCTGTAATTGTAAAAATTATTTTGATAACTTTTGATTGTAATATACGTCTGGTGAAATGCACTGGGCACGATAACAAAGGAACCGGGTCCAATAGTGCTTCAGTCGAGGATATTTGTGACCCCTCGTCTCAAAACGGTATTATTTCGGGATGGACCAGATGCTAAAAAGTCAAATTATAGGTAAACTGGTCAAAAATATGAAACGTTGGTATTTAGCACTCTAAAATATGATATTCCTTCTCCTCTATAAGGCATACAAACTCAATTGAAACATGATATTTCTGGCTACAAATTCCATTTTTAGCATCTTAATCATCCCGACTTAATACCGTTTTGAGACGAGGGGTCACATTTTTTCACACCCAATACCAAGAGCGTTTGGAAAGTATTGAAGAATAGACTATCGAGCTATCCAAAGGATAACACGATATTTTACTTCTGTTAAGCACTACAAGAATCGGGATAAATTACATCACCACTGGTTTGTGGTCTACCCTTGTCTTGTAAAGCGCTTTGGGCACTTTTAGTGGATATTGCTCAGAGAGGATATTATATAGCTAACGCGTTAGCTATATATCCTCTCTGATATTGCTCTATATTAAATCTCAAGTGCAAGTTTGAAGCTCAAGTTTTACCCCATTTTCACTTTGCGGTGACAGTAACGCGTATTTATTGATAGTAGTAGTTTCGTATGGCTACAACTCCACGTTGTTTCGCTTCAACCAATCCGCGAAAGCACTGTCCGCCTCATGAATCATTTGGTAGCCGCCTGGGGGTGCTGTTGCGGGGCACTTCAAAATGATGTGGTCCATGTCTTGGCAAGGGTCATCGCATACTGGGCATTTTGGAGATGATGCATAACCCCATCGATGCAAGTCTGAGGCTGTTCTACCATGCCTAGATCTTATTCTGTTGCATGTTGACCATTCTTTTCTGGTAAGAGTATGGAAACCAGGCAGTGGTATGTTCGTTGGTTCTTCAATAATTTCACTAGCCTTTGGTGGTTTTTGTTTCCATTCCTCTCGCCAGGCCTCCTCTAGGTCAAAATTGTCATTTCTGGTATTGTAATAGGGTTTCCTTGATTTGAGGCGAGCTGTTTTAGGGGCCGACTCTATTATTTCTTTGAGTGGAGTCAGAATTGAGGTATTATCCAGACGTTTGAACTGTTTTTGACATGCTGATTCTCGACGTAGGTGAGGTGGGGCGATTGCGCTCATAACAGGGAGCCATGGGGTTGGTGTTGATTTGAGGGTGCCTGAGACGGTTCTCATTGTTTCGTTTAGTAGAGTGTCTATTTTGTGTGTGTGTGAGAGGATCTGGACCATACTGTAGCACAATACTCTGCGACACTGTACGAGAGAGCAAGTGATGATGTCCTTAGAACTGACGGAGTTGCACCCCAAGATGTTCCAGCAATTTTTCTTCCGATTCCGTTTCGTTTACGTAGTTTATTGGCTGTATTTTCTAGATGCTGTTTGTATGAAAGTGTTCGTATTTATTGATGAATAAATTAATTCAACATAACTATGTTAAGACAAGAAACAAATTTTGATTGGATTCAAACTGATTTTGAACATCAAACATCACCTCTCCTTTTCATGATAGACTTCTCTTTGCTCCACTACAATCAATTTCTTTTCTTTATAAAAAAAAAATAAAATAACAATAAACTTATAAATGACATTGCAGTCTAAATCCATAACGATACATCATGTATCGTTATTGGGTATGATCATGGGGGCGGTGGCCGATGACCGCTGCGAACTCTAAGTTCAAGAGTTCAAAGTTCAAAGTTCATGTTGTTTTGATTTTGTTGGAAGGCTGTGATTATCCCCAGACACCTGTCTGGGGATAATAAAAATTTGTTATCCCCAGACACCTGTCTGGGATAACAAATTTTCATTATCCCCAGACGCATATTTGAAACTCCGCTCTTTTAAACAATTATCCACATTCCAGAATATGGAATGTTTCCAGATGCACATAGAAATAAGGAAAGTTAATAAAATATCTATAAAAACATAAAATTAACCAACATTAAAATCAGTTGTTACTACATATACACAATATGCGTCGACTTCGAGGTGGGTGTCATGGCCGAATGATTTAGTCGTCTGCCCTGGAAGTTTGACGATAATCGACGTTGTGGGTTTGAATCCTGGTAACGTCACTTTTTTATTTTTTTTTTTAAATTCCGTCTTCTTTTTACAGAACGTTGAAAGGGATAAATGTCCCATCCATCCTTCCCCCACCTCTTTTTTTATTATTAAACTCTCTCTCTCTCTCTCTCTCTCTCTCTCTCTCTCTCTCTCTCTCTCTCTCTCTCTCTCTCTTGTTTTTTCTAGTTTCTAGCAAATATATTCGTCCCCACTCCGATCTCAAATAGTGTCTAAAAAGAATAAATAATTAAAAAGCAAACAAACAGAAATATTCAGAGAGCGACCAAATGGTCAGATAGAGGAGAGAAAAAAACAATAATTGTTTTAAAAATAAAAACAATTTAAGAAATTCATGCTCAGAAACGGAACATTTACATAAAGGTTTAGCAAACCAAAAACTCTAAGGTTTAGGTCAAAATATTTTTTAAAAAAAGAAAAAGAGAGATTTCCCTCGGAGCAGGGAATAGTGTTAACAATAATAATAATAATAATAATAATAATAATAATAATAATAATAATAATAATAATAATAATAATAATAATAATAATAATAATAATAATAATAATAATAACAATTATAATAATAATAATGATAATAATAATAATAATAATAATAATAATAATAATAATAATAATATAATAATAATAATAATAATAATAATAATAATAATAATAATAATAATAATAATAATAATAATAATAGTAATAGTATGATAATAAGAGTATTAATAATAAAACTAATACTATTATTGATAATAATATAATAATGATTATGATGGTAATAGTAATAATAATAACAAATATTACAATTATTATTATTATTATTATTATTATTATTATTATTATTATTATTATTATTATTATTATTATTATTATTATTATTATTATTACTATTATTATTATTATTATTATTATTATTATTATTATTATTATTATTATTATTATTATTATTATTATTATTATTATTATCATTGACCAAAACAAAAAAAAACAATAATAGATCTAAAGCAAATTAAATAATGAAATAATATTATCGGAGAAATAAAAAATTCAACTGATTAAAAAAAAACTCTTGCTCGGAACTCGGAACAAAAGTAAAAACAATGAAAATCAATTGGGAAGAAAGAAAGAAAAGTTAAAAAAAAAAAAAATTTGTGGGGGGGGGGGGGGGGGGGGGGGGTCGCGACTGGGTCGAATCTGTGCAGCTAAAAGGAGTAAAATGAAAGGTGGCCTTACCCACTGAGCTGCCTGTCCACACCGCTATCGGAATATTTTAAATTCATATATGAGCTAAACATATTTCCACTATTTTTGCTTCCTTGTTTTGGTAGTTATTTTCATCTCTGATTCGAATAAAAATATGTTGTTGGATCTAGTTTTGTGGACGTGTGATACTAAATTGTATTGTCTTGTGCGAAGCAGACAGGAAAATAACAGGTGTGGGTTTTGGGCTTTGGGGCGAACAACACCATGGCCTAGGAATTCGTCCGCGACATAAAAATTATTCCCGGTCGTCCCCAAAATTGTGGCCAGAATGAGCAAATTATAGAAACAAGAGATGATCAATAAAGTTAACAGGTAGGTTGGTAATGAAAATTTAAATGGTTGGTGGACTATGAACAGATTTGATGATTAACAACTTTCTTCATGGTTGAAAATAAAAAGTCGAATTGCCAGTTTGACGTTTTCAGATCAAAGTAACAAAAGAAATTTCATTGATCCATTTGCTTTAAAATATTTTGTTTTAAAAGAGCTGGATTTGACATTTGATCACTATTTACTTTCATCTTGTGTTAAATATCACTTGATATATTAACTGTTTTGGGACACAACCACTAGTATTTTTTCCAGAATATTTGGTATTTTTCACGCCTAGTTTGGCATTTTGCATAAAATCTTTCTGCCCACCTTTCTGGGGATAACGAATTTTTATTATCCCCAGACAGGCGTCTGGGAATAATGACAGCCCTAATACTACTACTATTACGACTAATAATACCAAAAAAATACAACACGAGCAATTATATGGAACAATTTACACGGGGTGCCAGTCAACAGCAACTTTCGACATTAGGAAGTGGATTATATAAATCTGGGTTATGGAGGTACGACTGTATTATATTTTTGTTATACTCTGGCCTAGTTTGTAGAAATACGTGGGTTGAATGTGTCGCATTTACCTCAATAAGAACGCCCACCCCAGCTTTTAATTCATTTGTGTTCATGACAACGGACGACCATTGCAGCTTTGACTTCATTTGTTTTCAACGGACGGCCATTGTAGCTTGAAATTCAGTCGTGCTATTCCTATTAATCAAAATGAATATTTTCAACATTCTAATTCTGGTAAGAGTTTCTTTATTTTATTTTATTTTTCTGAAATTTTTCGATAATTGATAATTGTATTGTTTTGATGGTTTATATGTATATTCATAATCAATTCGCTTGATAGTCTTCCCATTTGAATGAGAATGTGTTTCGCTAAGCCTAATTTTATACAAATGTATGTGAATAACGATCTGTAACTATTTTAAAACATTTTTAAAACGTTCGTCGGTTTTACTTTCACTTTCATACACTTTCGATACAATGAATACTTTTATAATGCACATAGACACGTGAAAAAAAAAAGATGTTAAAATATGAGCGCAAGACAAAAAATAATTATTTAGACAACTATTAATAGAGCTGTGGCCTACTGTGTATGTATTAAGATATGCGTTGTCGTTCAAAAGGTTTTGCGTGGCGTAATTGGTTGGAAGACTGTCATGGAAGGATTGACTTAGTCGACGATTTGCAATCGATTCCCGTAGGCGCCACTTTTTCCCTTCCCTTTGAATGTTACAATGGGGTTGATTCACGGCAGAGACGCGGTCCCGTGAAGTCCGACATGTGTCGATTGACGGTAAATGTGATGTCAGTATTGAATGACTGACTGTGTAGTAGATACAGTCATCAGTAAGCTAAATTAAACGAAGATCACTTTGATTTTGAATTATAATTAAACATTATATTCAAGACTATTCTGGGGAAATAAAATTTAAATAAGCTCTTTCGATTTCAGACAACGGAACGACTTCATATTTACAATTTAAAAAATCAAAAAAAAAAACTATTTCAATGTCTGGTCACCGATCAGTGACATGCTGTTAGAGAGAGAGAGAGATCACCGATCAGTGACATGCTGTTAAAGAGAGAGAGAGAGAGAGAGAGAGAGAGAGAGAGAGAGAGAGAGAGAGAGAGAGAGAGAGAGAGTTTTTTTTTTCTTTTGTTTTTTTTTACAACGACTTGTAACCTTGTTTGAAGGCTCAAAAACAATGCAATATCTACATATGTAACGCTATCTACGCTGTGATTATCCCCAGACACCTGTCTGGGGATAATAAAATTTGTTATCCCCAGACAGCTGTCTGGGGATAACGAATTTTCATTATCCCCTGACGCATATTTGAAACTCCGCTCTTTTAAACAATTATCCACATTCCAGAATATGGAATGTTTCCAGATGCACATAGAAATAAGGAAAGTTAATAAAATATCTATAAAAACATAAAATTAACCAACATTAAAATCAGTTGTTACTACATATACACAATATGCGTCGACTTCGAAGTGGGTGTCATGGCCGAATGGTTTAGTCGTATGCCCTGGAAGTTTGACCATAATCGATGTTGTGGGTTCGAATCCTGGTAACGTCACATTTTTTTTTTTTTAAATTCCGTCTTCTTTTTAAAGAACGTTGAAAGGGACAAATGTCCCACCCATCCTCCCCCCACCTCTTTTTTTTATTATTAAACCTCTCTCTCTCTCTCTCTCTCTCTTCTCTCTCTCTCTCTCTCTCTCTCTCTCTCTCTCTCTCTCTCTCTCTCTCTTGTTTTTTTCAAGTTTCTAGCAAATATATTCGTCCCCACTCCGATCCCAATAGTGTCTAAAAAGAATAAATAATTAAAAAGCAAACAAACAAAAATATTCAGAGAGCGACCAAATGGTCAGATAGAGGAGAAAAACAACAATAATTGTTTTAAAAATAAAAACAATAATTGTTTTAAAAATAAAAACAATTTAAGAAATTCATGCTCAGAAACGGAACATTTACATAAAGGTTTAGCAAACAAAAAACTCTAAGGTTTAGGTCAAAATATTTTTAAAAAAAAGAAAAAGAGATTTCCCTCGGAGCAGGGAATAGTGTTAACAATATAATAATAATAATAATAATAATAATAATAATAATAATAATAATAATAATAATAATAATAATAATAATAATTATAATAATAATAATAATATTAATAATAATAATGATAACAATAATAATAATAATAATAATAATAATAATAATAATAATAATAATAATAATAATAATAATAATAATAATAATAGTATGATAATAAGAGTATTAATAATAAAAATAATACTATTATTGATAATAATAGAATAATGATTATGATGGTAATACTAATAATAATAACAAATATTACAATTATTATTATTATTATTATTATTATTATTATTATTATTATTATTATTATTATTATTATTATTATTATTATTATTATTATTATTATTATCATCATTGACCAAAACAAAAAAAAAAAAACAATAATAGATCTAGACCAAATTAAATAATGAAATAATATTATCGGAGAAATAAAAAATTCAACTGATTAAAAAAAAACTCTTGCTCGGAACTCGGAACAAACGTGAAAACAATGAAAATCAATTGGGAAGAAAGAAAGAAAAGTTAAAAAAAAAAAATTAGTGGGGGGGGGGGGGGGGGGTCGCGACTGGGTCGAATCTGTGCAGCTAAAAGGAGTAAAATGAAAGGTGGCCTTACCCACTGAGCTGCCTATCCACACCGCTATCGGAATATTTTAAATTCATATATGAGCTAAACATATTTCCACCATTTTTGCTTCCTTGTTTTGGTTGTTATTTTCATCTCTGATTCGAATAAAAATATGTTGTTGGATCTAGTTTTGTGGACGTGTGATACTAAATTGTATTGTCTTGTGCGTAGCAGACAGGAAAATAGCAGGTGTGGGTTTTGGGCTTTGGGGCGAACAACACCATGGCCTAGGAATTCGTCCGCGACATAAAAATTATTCCCGGTGGTCCTCAAAATTGTGGCCAGAATGAGCAAATTATAGAAACAAGAGATGATCAATAAAGTTAACAGGTAGGTAGGTAATGAAAATTTAAATGGTTGGTGGACTATGAACAGATTTGATGATTAACAACTTTCTTCCTGGTTGAAAATAAAAAGTCGAATTGCCAGTTTGACGTTTTCAGATCAAAGTAACAAAAGAAATTTCATTGATTCATTTGATTTAAAATATTTTTTTAAAAAAGAGCTGGATTTGACATTTGATCACTATTTACTTTCATCTTGTGTTAAATATCACTTGATATATTAACTGTTTTGGGACACAACCACTAGTATTTTTTCCAGAATATTTGGTATTTTTCACGCCTATTTTGGCATTTTGCATAAAATCTTTCTGCCCACTTGCTACATGCGTCTGGGGATAGTATCCCCAGACAGGTGTCTGGGGATAACAAAAATTGGTTATCCCCAGACACCTGTCTGGGGATAACGAATTTTTATTATCCCCAGACAGGCGTCTGGGAATAATGACAGCCTTGTTGGAAGTGATTCAAAATTATTTTTATTTTTATTTTATTCTTTCCTTTATTTTTATCACACAATTATTTGTTTCATAATGATACTATACAAAAAATACATAATCTGTTAAAAACTTAAATAAAATAAAGTCAAATTGATTGTTTGAAGTGTGATTGAATATTCAAAATGACGAGTGCATCATTGGCATCATGTAGAAAAAGAAAGTTTCAGTTCGCTATTGATAGGGGTGGAACTTTCACTGATGTTTGGGCAAGATGTCCAAATGGAAAAGTAAGAGTCCTCAAGTTATTGTCTGAAGATCCTTCCAACTATGAAGACGCACCAAAAGAGGCAATTAGACGCATATTGCAACAGGTAAAATGAGAGTATATTATAATGTATCTAAGATAGTTGTTTTGGACCAAAGTCAAAGCTTAAAAATACCACACTACTCACTGAAGTTAGTAGACTGAGAGTATTGCTCAGGCTCAAGTCAAGTTAACCCCGAAAATTAAACGGTATCAAAATTTCACTTTTAATACGATTAAAGAACAAAATGTTCTTTCAAAATATCACAATGAAAAGTGAAAATTAATAGGCTAAAAAGCAAACGTGAGGTCCTCATGTACTATTAATTTATATGCACGAGGAGAATCCCTTTAGATGATAATGAGAGGACATTTTACAAAACAAATTTATTTATTTGATATTTGTTATATTTTTATATTTATTATTTATTTATTTATGTTTTTTGTTTGGTTGAAAGCTAAGGATAAAAGCATTAGCCTGAAACTAGAACTTCCGTAACCATGTAAACCCCAGACACGATGGGAACGTGAGGTAATGACAAAGTATTTCAAAACTGTTTTGGGTTCATTAAGATTGAATAAAAAAATTAGAATATTTAAATATATTGCTGTAAAATTAAGATAAGAGAGATATTTCAAACTCAGCTATCAAACAATATTCAATATTGATTGATCAGTGATCAGAGGTCAATATAGCTCAACGTGTAAAAACACCAACTGGCAAGCACAAGGCTCTGTTTCAATTCTGGGTTAAGTTAAGATTTTATTTTCCCTGTGCATCTAGAAGAGTCCGTGATTGGGTAGGTAGTTCTCTAGATTGGTCTGATGGAAAGTATTTAAAGTCAAGGTTGCCCTGTCTAAATGGTAACTAACAATTGGAATTGTAATAATAACTGATATAATGCATGAAAAAGCTTATGACCATGGAGAGCTACTGTTAAACAAAAAACATTTATCATTCAAACAGCAATAGGATACTTTGATGGCTTGACAGCACACTTTAACTGGGAAAAACATGTTCTATTACTCCTATCCCGAAATACATAAACTTAAAGGTATAATCGTATTCATGATTTTAAGACTTTTAAATATGGTTGATTCTGATTTTCTATAACCTTAAGTTAAACAATCCATGCCATACTTGATATATCAAAGCAAAATTTTTGGCTTGTGATTGTGGATTTCCTAATATTTTAATGAACTTTAATACTTTTTTAGCAAGTGAAAAATATAGGTGAGACTTCAAAGAAGATCAAGGTTTATGTAGAGTACAAAATAGGAAACACGAAGCAAATTGCTTTCCTTATGTTATAATAAAATTGCACCCTTTGATAGTACCTCGGCGTGTCCCTGGACAGTAATACGAAGTGGAAGAAGCATATTGCCAACACAGCTACTAAGGTAAATAGAACCATGGCCTTCCTCAGGAGACAAATTCGCTACTCCACCAATCTGTGAAAATGAAATGCTATGAAGCATATGTCTGGCCCATACTGGAATATAGTAGCTCAGTGTGGGACCCACACACATCACAACAAATCAATGAGTGAGAAAAGTCCAATGTCGGGCGGCCAGATTTATCAATGGAAACTATGAGCTGGATATGAGCATAACTCAGCTCATGAATGATCTCCAATGGAAACCGCTACATGAAAGACGTTACATCAACAAACTCCTCGTATTCCACAAAGCATAAAACGGAAAACTTGAAATTCCAACTAGCCATTTGAAACGGAACAACAACAAAACTAGAAACTCAGCGTTTAATTTTAAAATCCCCCACTAAAGAACAAACCATCATCTTTACTCTTTCTTCCCCTCCATCATCCGACTTTGGAACTCCCTACCAACCACTTGTAAACAAGCCCTTTCGACTGATGCCTTCAAAAATCATGCTCTGCTTCCCTCTAAAATCCCTGTTACTGAAAAGACGGCCATACAATCTTCAGCCTGAAGCTTTGGTCTTAATGGAAGTAGAATAAGATAAGCAATCTGTATTACTATTACCTTGCACAGTGTAACAATTCAGTATCAGTGGAATGCTTGGCATCAAAGACCTGCCAATTATTATGTGTGACCAGCCATGATAAACTGGTATTATATTATATCGGAATGAAATGGATGCTAAAAAGTCATTTAAGGCTAAATTGTTTTTATTGTTTGTTTTTAGGGGTTTTATGGCGCTTACAACAGTTTTAGGTCATATCAGCGTCAAAGGCTGACATGATCAGATATATTAAAATTTTTTTCTGATTTCTAAAGGCTAAAAATATCAGATATAATAATATTATATTTTGGGTCTTGTTCATAAATGTAATTTTCAGCATCAATATTACTCTGATATGATACCATTGTGAGACAGATGGGTCCTTTTTTTGTGCTCGATATGTAAAGTTTTAAGCAATTATTTTATTAATTACTAGTTTGGAGATTAGGATAAGAGATTTTAAAATTATCGAGGGTATGCAAACAATGACAAATAGAAAGGAAAAATGTCGGCGTTTTGAATTGTTTTCTCTTTTTCTCTTTTCCTTCTCGATATTGCCATTTCGATTTATTTATTTTTTTATTGTATGATATTGTCATGTAACAGATGTCATTGAATTAAGGGCCTAAATGCTTGGGTTAAGAATTTGAATTGTAAATAATTCAAGAATCATAACTTTTTATATTATAGGATCCATTTTGCCATTTATTAACATTACCACTCTTTATTATTCTATGTTTAATCCAGGAAACAAATTCAACAAATGAGATTGACATCAATCTTATTGAGTGGATCCGCATGGGAACAACTGTGGCCACCAATGCACTTCTTGAGCGGAAAGGTGAACGCATGGCTCTTGTCACCACCAAAGGCTTCAAGGATCTACTCCATATTGGAAACCAGTCAAGACCAAATTTATTTGATCTGGTTAGAAGCACATTTTTACATCTGGAGACAGTTGTTATTCAAATATTTAAGCAAAACTGATATTTTGAACTAAATGAAGTGTTTACCTTTTATTTTAAAGCTATAGCAATACAAACTTGATTTAAATCAAAGACTAGAACTCTTTGAAATAAATTCTTTATAAGTTACATTAAATTAGAACACAATTTGAAAAATGATCATTGTTCACAGTGATAGTCATATTCCCATTCATAAATACAAACATTGATTTCTCATTAACCGGATAGGATAGAATTTTAAAATAATATGTGAAAGTTTTAGGAATCCATGTCAATTGATATTAACAAATCTTGACCTGCTAGGCCCACTATGATATACATGCACAAGGTTTTTCAACATTGTCTCACAAAGGATGCAAACTTTTTTTTTTTCTTAATATGTTTTTAAATTTTTCAGTAATTCCGAGGCTTTCCTTATGAACAGTATTTTGTAACTCGCATTAAATAGAATTAGTTCCATTTCAAGGGATGAGAAAAATATTTTGAATTTGTCGACATTTTACTCTCTGTCACAGGAGATTGTTTGTCCTGATAATCTGTATGAGTGTGTTGTGGAGGCTGATGAGCGCGTCATTCTGCAACAAGAAAAGTGTCAGATCCAGAATGATCAATCCCGGATGGAAGGGACTACTGGAGAGATGGTAGGCATTAAATTTTTGTTAAGATTAAATCTATAACTAAAAACCTATGTATATTGAGCTTTTATTTTAAATAGACTCGATTTTCCACAATCCACAATGGAACTCTAACCAGGGACTAAGCCAGCCACAAGACAACAAAGCGACACACATAGTGGAATTTTATTTGGATTTTATCACTGTTTTGTTGCCTGTAAATCATAACATTACACCATAAAAATATGAATTTCATTTCACTGTCATACATCTGAAAAATTGACTTTTCTCATTCATATATAAAGATATTCAATATCAATTTCAACATAAATGTCACTTAAACTTAATATAAGTATAAGAGTGTTCATTATTTTTGTATTCTATCTGTTTTTGTTTTTTTTCGATTTTTCATTAATTATTTTTTCAAGGTACAAGAGTGGAAGGGAGTGGATTTGGCACAACTCCAGAATGATCTTCAAAGTGTTTTGGACAAGGGAATTAGTAGTCTGGCTGTTGTCCTCATGCATTCCTATATGTATGCAGATAAA
Organism: Berghia stephanieae; assembly: GCF_034508935.2. NCBI lineage: Eukaryota > Metazoa > Mollusca > Gastropoda > Nudibranchia > Aeolidiidae > Berghia > Berghia stephanieae. The sequence continues at coordinate 17,031,130 of NC_088366.1, read as the reverse complement.
ATAGTTTAACCCTCTCCTTACCAACTATAGAAAAATTGTCACATTCATTACGATACAACCAACATTTTTCTTATTCAAATTTCTCTTGCACATCATAAAATTTAAAGAAAATGAACTGTGTGGTGTAGAGCATGTTTTGCAAAAGAAATCATGTATCGCAAGAACTTACTGCTATTGTGTTTGAGTGGTAAAAAATATTTATATACATCATCATCATCATCACCATTATTATTATTATTATTATTATTATTATTATTATTATTATTATTATTATTATTATTATTATTATTATTATTATTGTTATTATTATTATTATTATTATTATTATTATTATTGTTAAGATAATCTAATTCTATCTTATATAGTGTATTATAATTGCTATGGTCGTTATTCCAGATATCCAAACCATGAGTTGTCAATAGGAAAACTGGCCACAGAAATGGGATTCACCAATGTCTCACTGTCATCCCAAGTCATGTCTATGGCCAAGATCGTGCCTAGAGGCTATACGGGTAAAAATGAGTTATTTTAAAAAATAATTTTTCAAGTCAAATCTTTAGGAGCTCAGATTCAGATCGTAGACCTTTCGACCCATTAGCAACCAAGCTAATTTAAGTTGGGTTTAGAATTGGATAATTTTTCTGACCCCCTTGTCCACCCACCCAACAGTGATCGGGTAGATGGATTTGTTAGATGTGGCAAAATTGATTCTGCCATAGACTGAATCTGAATCTTAAAGACTAGCATCCCATCCAAAGAGTAGCATGCTTTTGTCATTTTGCGTAAAATGCCACAGAAAGTGGGACTTCTTTTGTGTTTTTTAGTTGAAAACAAGCTGCCAACTTGCCATTTCCAATTCCACATTGTTTGTATTAACAAATAAGTCTAGCTGATAACTGAAGTTAGTCATATTTGCCTTTGGATCAAAAGTATCCTTGGATTTGAATGTAAATAAAGACATGCGAATTTTCATATGATTATTGAGTGTTAAAGGCTTTTCTCCAAATATATGAGCCTCGAGCTCAATCTGGAATTATGGTGAGGCGAAATATGAATTTTAAGTCTGTGCTGCGATGTAGTCTTGTGGTATGACACTCGCTTTTGGATCGGAAGGTCCTGGGTTCGAGCCTCGCTCAACAGATAGTTGAGTCATTGGAGAAGGCTCTTTACTCACATTCTCTGACCATACTCAGGTGTAAAATGAGTACCTGGCCGTTAACAGCATTGTCTCTGTCCGAAAAAAAAAAATTGTAATATCTCCTAACAGGCTTCATGTCACGTCCTACATGTTAAGTGTTGCTGTTAACCAGGGACCCCTTGTAAAGCGCTTTGAGCTTATTTAGTGGATATTGCACTATATAAAAGCTCAATTTTTAAAATGATTTTTTTAAAATTTTAGTGTAAAAGGCTCTTCTCCAAATACATGAGCCTCGAGCTCAATCTGGAATTATGTTGCGGTGAAATCTGAATTTTTAAGTCACAATCCTCAGAGTTTAAGCATCCGGCTATATCCAACCCCAGATCCTGTAGCAGTGGGAGTTGGGTTTTTTAAAAGAATCGGTTTCAGATAATTGACCAGTATATATCGCGCGCTCTCCTTTTGATATTTGTTGAACTCGTAACACTTTTCATACTTTTTATTATGTGTTAGTTTGCATGATTTAAACTTGAGCATTGAGCAAAATAATAATTCAAACTCAAGTATTTATACAGTGCAATATCCACTAAACATGTGCAAAGTGCCTTACTAGGGTTCCCTTGCCAATAGCAAGACTGAATAACTTGTAGGACGAGACATGCCATCTGTCAGGTGATATTACTTTTTTTTTTCAAGGCCAGGTTCTCATTTTACACCTGATTACAGTGAGAGAATGTGAGTAAAAGACTCATTTATGTATCATTCAAATCCTGGACCTTCTGATTTGAAGGCAAGCGTCATACCAAAAGACCACATTGCACATCTCTGGACTATTCTCGGCACATAGTTTGATTTATTGGAAAAGGCTCTTTACTCACATTCTCTCACCGTACTCAGGTGTAAAATGAGTACCTGGCCGTTAATAGCGTTGTCTCTGTCCGAAAAAAAATTGTAATACCGCCTAACAGGTGTCGTGTCCCGTCATTCATGTTAAGTGGCGCTGTTGCCCAGGGACCCTTGTAAAGCGCTTTGATCACGTTTAGTGAATATTGTGCTATATAAAAGCTAAAGTTTAAGTTTTTTTAAGTTTATTCTATTAGGTCATTGTTCTGATGCTGAAATGACTAAAGTGTCTCAGAAGTGTAAAATCCTTAATAATGAAAACCAACAAAATTAAGTTTGCAATGTTCGTTTATAGGTAATAAATAACAATGGGAAATTGAATGTAAGCTTCAATTTAATATACGAAAACAGATAAAATGGGCGTTTTGGGTTTCCCCTTTATCAACAAATCAGGATGAATGAAACACTACAGACAAACATTTCAAATGTTTTTGTTTATTCATCTTAACAACGCCACTTCCACATTATCTCGTTCGTCTCTAGTATTTCATTCATCCTGTTTTGCTGATAAAGGGGAAACCCAAAACGTCCATTTTTGTCTGTGTATATGAAATTGAAGCTTACATTCAATTTCACATTGTTATTTTTTTCTTCAAGCTTCGAGCAGCAACATTTTACATTACATTTATGGATAGTAACACTTAATTTTTTTGTACATAAAATAATCTACAGCTTGTGCTGATGCTTACTTGACGCCGTGTATCAAGAAGTACTTAGAGGGCTTCAGTGACGGCTTAAAGGTAACACAATTTGTTCTGCAAATCACATTTGTTTAGTTGTAATTGTAATTTTACCACTTAACTATGTAACCTGCAAAATTGTATTGTGTCACTGTTTTAGCAGTAATTTCAATTCCTGACATGCATCTTATTAACTAATATTCTCTCTCTCTCTCTCTCTCTCTCTCTCTCTCTCTCTCTCTCTCTCTCTCTCTCTCTCTCTCTCTCTCCTCTCCTCTCTTCTCCTCTCTTCTCCTCTTCCTCTCTCTCTCTCTCTCTCTCTCTCTCTCTCTCCCCCTCTCTCTCTTTCTCTCTCTCTCTCTCCCCCCCTCTCTCTCTCTCTCTCTCCCTCCCTCTCTCTCTCTCTCTCTCCCTCCCCCTCTCTCTCTCTTCAGACTCTAACTTTAGTGTACCAAATGTCATTCCAGGACACCAAGATTTTATTCATGCGTTCTGATGGAGGACTGACACCAATGGAAAAGTAAGAAAAAAAATTTGTCTATTCTCACAATACAATGGAAGTGCATGACGTATTCGATTTAAGTGGCATATTAATCCGTCTGTCATAGATAGATGGGTTCTTGATGGCTCAATTAATAAAGTGTTCAGATCACATGGAGGGGGATTTGATTTTGCTGTTGCATTCAGTTTCCTCCCGATTCCTCTAACCATCCGCCATTGATTGGAATGATTAGTCTGACAAGAAGCACTTTGCAATTAATTTGTGTAATGCCAAGGAATTTTTTAAAAAAGCAACAACAACTCCTACTGCCTAGGCCTTATGGCTCTAAAGTAATACTTGTTATTTATTTCTTCGAGCTTCGAGCAGCAACATTTACATGTTGGTGACTAATGAATTTATGAGCATATACTTCTCTATTGTTAATTCATGTCAATGTAGGTTCATGGGGTGTCACGCCATTTTATCTGGGCCTGCTGGAGGTGTGGTAGGCTATGCCCAGACTACCTTTGATGCTGACAAAAAGGTGCCAGTTATTGGATTTGACATGGGAGGTAAGACATTATTTTACCTTCTTCATTGTTATCAGTGTTGTTTTCATCACTGTTATTACTTCAATGCCAGGAGCCTGACTGGAGGAACATGCCATAACAGAATTTCACTGTCATACAAAAGCAACTACACACATCGGATTATTCTTGTAGTATACCTACTAGCTTTCATCAGAGTGGTCATTAGATAAATGTTTGTTTCTCTTGAATGCCTATATTTGCCTCATAACAGACATTTCCTTATCAAAATTATTTCTATGAGTGTCTAGTCTGTACATTTTGTTTCGCTTATAAGCCTGTCTTTGTTGGGGTTTTTTTGTTTGTTTTTGGAGGGGTGTGGGGGGGGGGGGGGGGGGTTGCTTTTTATTTCTTTTTCTCCCCTCATTCTCAGACCCTTTTTCCAAGCAGTGATGGCATTTATTCTCTGCTATTTGAGAGACTTAAAATTCTGCATAATTGCCAGGCATAATCGCATTGGTTGACTTAGTTTTAAAAAGGTCAGATTGAATTTGACAAATATATTATCTATATAATCCCTATAAGCGCATCGTGCATTTGAAAATTGAATCAAAGGGTTGTGCCTATTTATTACATCCCACATTTGAAATGTGTTTTGAAAAATGAGTTTCAAACTGAATGGCTGAATGTTAATTATTTCAACTTAAGCTAAACTTTAATAAAATTAGAGTTAAAATGGGTTTTTTTTTAATTCTTGAATTGAAAACTGTTAAACATTGAAAAGTGAAGAAAACAGTTCATAATACAACACAAGCATGTATGGGTTGTTTATTTATTTATTTTTATTTTTTTTTGGTTTTTGAAAAAAATTTAGTATAGTTTACTGAAATGCTAATTTCAACCTTACTTATTTTATTTTTTTACCCATTTCAAATCACAGGAACATCAACAGATGTGAGTCGCTATTCTGGTCAATTTGAACACGTGTTTGAGACAACAACTTCTGGCATTACCATTCAAGCCCCTCAGGTAGATAACGCTACAGCAAAGGCCTTTTTCTTTAAACAATCATGACACAATGGATAGACAATGTAGTTATCCCTTTAAAAAAAAAGAGAAAGAATCACTATTTTGTTGTTATTATTACACACCATAGGCTTTTGTTGTAATTCAGTTTGGTGGTTGGATGGAATTAAATTTGGTGGGAAGTACTTTGTAATTGACCGACATCTTACCCGGCATAATGCAGGACTGACGCAGTGGGTCACATATGTTACAATGAATGACATAATCAGTCGGATGGTGAAAAGGTTTGAACTGATATATTGTAACGTTTAGTTGGAAGGTCAATTTTGATCAAAAATGAGCTCTTGTCATAAATGATTAAATCAACCTTTTTTGTACATCTTCGGGAAACATCAAAGCTCAATTTCACTTCTAAATATTGTTTTACAGCTTGTCAAGTTAAAAAAGTATGAAATTTGAGAAAAGTTGATGGATACCTTGCCCATACATCTGACCATAACTTCACGAAAAATCACCCAATTTACTTCCAATAAAGATTAAAATGCTCTGGGGATCATATTATTTCAGAAAATGAAAAAAAAAATTCAAATCCAAAATTTTCACCTTCCGACTGATTATGTCATGCACTGACACATTTGTTAAACCATCAACTTATTATACTTCCATTTTTTTGCCAAAGTCTGTAACGTAGCGGTATAAAATTTTATTGTATTTTTTATTTTTATTTCGAAAGCTAAACACACAATTTGAGCACAGCTTCTGCAGTTGAATATTTAACGTTACTTTCATAGATCTGCTTTTGATAAGTCATGACGTGATGAAGCCAGATTTGCAACATTTTTACTGTTCTTTTGATGAAATGTCCAGTTTTCAGTTTTAATAGAGAATTGTGAGAAATAATGAGTTGAAATAAATTCAGTATAGTTGTTAATTTGAATTAAATGTTATATCAGTACATTCTGAGTGCTTAAAGACTGTTGACAGTGGTTTTTAGACTTTGGCAAGATATGATACGTCAAAGAAGCAAATATTGAATACGCCTTGATTTCAATTTACACAGTTACGATACTTACTGTTATTTCTTTAGTTTTTCCACACGGAATAAAAATAGGGTGTGTGTTTGGGGGGGGGGGGGCATAGTTACTTATATGCTTTATCAAAGAGATTAGACTCCTGTCTTGCTTCCTAAAACATGAAATAAAAAAAGACTGACACAGTAAACAAAAAGGATTTGATAACATCTGATATTTGATAGTTTTGCTTCTTGTTTTACCTTTGATTTTTTTTTTTCTTTTTCATGATATAATGATTTCTTCAAATGATGCTTAAATAAAATTATATTATCTTATCCTAAAAATCATTTTTTTAATCCATTTTCTGAATCTGACAGACAAAATCAAATTTTAAAAACTTTACTCTCTCTATTGCTCATAATTTAATGAACCCAACCCACTTTACATTATATTATCAGTTCAAGAAAATTATGGACCAGTTTTTCCAAATTTTATCTTCATGTCAATGAGGACATTCAAATAAAAAATGAAAGATACATGTTTAGGGGCAGCATGGCTCAGCGGTACGATCTTTGCTTCGTGCCAAGTCCGATTGTGGCCCTACACTGCGGTTAATGCCTGGGTTATTCCAGTCTTCCCTTGGAAGAGACCCTAAAGACCAAGTTTCCCTATGGGATGAATGAAGGGAGTTTTATTTTATTTTTTATTTTGTTTATTTTTAAATCCTTCCAGTTGGACATCAACACAGTGGCTGCTGGTGGAGGCTCCATGCTGTTTTTCCGTGCAGGCATGTTTGTGGTAGGACCTGACTCGGCTCGAGCCCATCCAGGACCTACTTGTTACATGAAAGGTATGGATAGAAAAGTCACATCTAATTGATACCTATCGCTAATACGCTATTATGTTATATTTCTTGTCAATTGAACGCTAAGAAACTTTACCAAATATGTTTCCATGTGTATATTGCTCTGCAGGCACATTTGTTGAATTTTGTTTGTTTTTTTCATTCACTTACTACTACTATTAGTGATTAGGTAACTGGATATAGTTTTTATCTTGTAAGAATTCTTTAACACAAATTTGAAGAGAATGTAACATTCTGGGTGGGGATCCTGACCTCCCATAGTGGGCAGGGGGGTACATACTGTGTCTTCTATCCCCTTATATCTGTTTTCCAACTTGCTTTCTGTCTTTGTCTTGGCATGAGATTACTTGGTTTTGTCCTGGCCCTGGCCGGAATCCTAGATGGGAGGGAAACAGTCAAATGCATAGTTATTGTTTTGGGAGATGATATTTTTTTCCTTGTAAATCATCTCTCTGTAATGTATTATTGTTATTTTAATGTATAATGTAGGCATTTGAGTGTATTCCTCTTTGTTGGATTTTGTGCTTGTGTCTGGATGAGACTTATAGGTGATCTCAAACTAGATGCATTGGTGGTATGCTCTTGGAATCTTCATCTGATCCCTATTTGTTCCCAGTTCCCCTATGTCTTACTTTTTCTTGCGTGCTTTAATTGTAATTCTAGAACTTTTTACTGTCCCATTTTCTTCCCTTTTACTGGCGCTGATATAACCTAAATGTGTTGCAAGCGCCGTAAAACCCTTAAAAACAAACAAACAAAACAGAATGTAACATTCAATTACCACACATCACCTAATATTTTCATTAAAACACTGAAATTTGGAACTCAAATGCCTGTCTTTAATGTTTTTTTTATGACTGAAGGTGGTCCCCTGACGATAACAGACGCCAATCTTTGTCTTGGACGTCTGCTGCCAGAATATTTTCCTCACATTTTTGGAAAGAATGAAGACCAGCCTTTGGATAAAGTGGCAACTCTTCATGAGTTTGATTCTCTCAGGACTGAGGTTTGACCAATATCAGCACACACGCACTTTCACACTCAACCCCCCCCCCCCCCCCCCCCCCCCCCCCCCCCCTCCCACACACACGTACAAACTCACATACATACATACAGAAATAACCTTATTGTAATGGACTGGATATGTGCATTCTTTTTAGAGAGGGATAGCATATGGCACCGCTTTTTTGTTTGTTTGTTTGTTTGGGTTTTTTTTTTCTTTTTTTTTTTTTTTGGGGGGGGGGGGGGGGGGGGTTATTCTCTTTATTGAGAACAATAAATACAGTTTCTAAAAATGGCAAAGACAAAATATTCAAATTTCTGGTCATTTTAACTTGATTTGGGGGTGAGATGGCAAGGTGCTTAACCCTCTCCTTACCACCTATTTGAAAATCGTCACATTTGTTACAATGCAACCGTCACTTTTCTCATCCAGATTTCATTTCTTTTTGCTATAGCTATAAACACTTGGCATTCTGTAATAGAGTTCAAATTGTTGAACAATATTATGTATAGAATGTGCTTGTTGCTTTTCTGTTTGAGTAAGAAAAGTCTGTTTTTGTGTGGGTGGTGTGAAGGTTTGGGGGAAACTTTTGAAAATGGCTGGTAAGGAAAGGGTTAAGGCATTGCACTGTGAGCTGAAAGTTCCTGGATTCGCACTCCACTTCAGGCCCTTTCATTTTTTTCCTTTGGCTAGATTATCAACCCAAAATTTGATTGTATTGTATTAGGTTTTTTGGGAGTTTTTAAAAAAAGATTTTTTCTAAATAACCATTTTGAAGAAAATATGCTAAAAGTATGTTAACACATGATAAAGAGCAAAATAACTTTTTACACATATCAATGTCTACATAAAAATAGAAATATTACATATGGTGCATAAAGCAGGATAAGAGAGAAAAAAACAAGAAAACAACAAAGCTTGTAACAGCTGGATATTTTCTCCGTCATTTTCACTCCAGCTTAGTACCAGTTCGAGATGATATACCACAAATAACATGGAATGAAAAGAGATCGGACTTTAAAAAAACAAAAAGGATTGAATATATCAAATAAGTTTTTAATCTCATTTTTTAATAATTTTTTCACAGATAAATAATTTTTTGGAACATCAATCAGAAGACAGTTCCCTTTTCAAGCCTATGTCCAGAGAAGAGATTGCCTTGGGATTTATAAGGGTTGCCAATGAGACCATGTGTAGACCAATACGGGCACTCACTCAAGTATGTAAACGTTCACATTCACTTTAAGACTTTGTTTTCCATGCTCTCGAGTAAATGAAGTGAAAGATTATCGTATTGTATCATTTAAGAGCTAATAGGTTCTAAAAACCTTTAAATGCTCTGTGTATGTGTAATGCATAGATACAATTTATCAATCATACAATTAGTATACAATATCAATTAATAGATAATATTGAGAATTAAATTTCTAATACATAAATAAGTATCATATTCAATATTCGTAGTATAATTTACTATATCTACGTTCATTTGGCATGTCCGACTTGTATGTTCGAGACTTTCAAATAATTGTTATACAAAAGACAATTATATCCAACGTCATGTTACATTATTCGTCAAAATTATATAAATTTTTTAGAAGACAGTCTCATGGAATAATGTTGGATCTTGTATTGTTTTAGAAAGATAAGATGTATTGATGGCTGGCCAGATCAATCGTACCAATGCACAAAACTATGAGTACCCTTAAATGTATATAGTCTGATTGAGAGAATTAAGTGAGAATTAATCACTCAACTGGCAGTCTAAAAACAATATCAAAGAGCCAAGTGCTATCAGCTTATTCATTCTTTATAACGATAGAGTAAAATCGAGTCTTGTCTTGAAAGGGTTAAAATAATTAATCAAATAGCAGAGTGATGTCAACTTCATTCATTTTATAGATATTGCCATCACTTGAAAGAGTCAAATGCTAATCTTTTATTAAATGTGTATGATTAGCATTGAATGAAATGTTGAATGCTGCTTAAAATTAATAAATATTTAATAATTTTTAAAATATGTTTTTTTAAATTTGTATTTTACACACATGTTTTTTTAACAGGCCAAAGGTTACGATACCTCTCGACACATCCTTGCATGTTTTGGTGGAGCAGGAGGACAACACGCCTGTGCTATTGCACGCTCATTGGGAATGAACACTGTCTTCATACACAAGTAAAATGCTTTTGCTCTTCATTTATATTCAATTAAAATATCAAACTGTCTAGACTTGATGTAAAGGCTATACATCCCAAATCATTGAATTTTCATTTTCAGTGATATTAGTTCTGGCGGGGGGGGGGGGCAGGGGAGGTTTATTGTTATCTCCTCTATCCGCTTATGTCTGTTTTGCCTTTTCACACATTATATTTATTCATTTTAAAGTTTAAAAAACTCTGCAAAGTGGCCGAGTGGTAAAGGCATTGCACTGTGACCCAGAAGGTCCTGGGTTTGAGCCCCGCGTCAGACACTTTCGTTTTTTTCCTTGGGCAAGATTATTAACCCCCAATTTACTAACTTGGAAAAACATGGGTGATTCCTGTTGACATTAGACATCTTGTTTGATGAATTATCTATATTCCTTCGTGGAATGCCTAGACGATGATATCATATGATGTCGTGGCGAAAGGGCATAATTTTTAATTTTTAAAAAAATGTTAATAATGCCTGTATCATGGTCTCAGACTAGAAGTATGGAAAGATTGTTCTGCTTCTTTACTATGTGTGAATCAGTCATCTTTGTCTTACTTTTTTCATTGATGTCTGAAAGCATTGCTTACCTCTAGATCCTCCCACTTTGAGCTATCATCTCTCTTGTTACTGGCAACGTAAAACCTTTCAAAACAAACAAATCATTAATTTTGTTTGAAAATGTTTGTCCTTCCTATTTGTACAATATGTTGAATTGTATCATTCCACAGGTATGCTGGTATATTGTCAGCTTTTGGAATGGCACTTGCTGATGTTGTCTATGAAGCACAAGAACCCTCAGCTCTTTTATACAGTCCTGGTAGGGGGTCAATTATTATTATTTGATATCTTCAAAATTGCTATTTAAAGAGCAAAAACAGAAAATTATTTTGTGTTTCACTTTTCGAAATACATTCACTCTTTCAGCACCATTAGCCACACTGTGCGGCCAGAGCAGAACCTGTTCTAATGGCCAATGGCCGCACAGTGTGGCTGGTCTTGAAAGGCAAGATTAATAATGTAATCCAATCCTATTTTCTACAAAAGTACTATAAATTGAACCAATGGTATCATTTCTTTCATCAGAACATTCAATTGGCCCTATTGGGGGTATTTTAATTGAGATTTTGCTCCGAATTCGAATGTTGCTTTGTCTTAGCTTGTCATTCTCATGCTGCCTTAATCAGGTGTCAACCATTTTGTGATGGAAGTGTGAATATAGCCTCAGCGCTGAATGGGTAAAGTCAAAATGTAAGATCAAGCAAGCATCACAGTGCTCTAATGGCCAGATGGAACGAAGGAAACAGATTCTATTGAGAAAGCAAACAGGAGGAAGTATATTTACCAAAGAAAATTTTTAAAACCAAAAAACACTTTGACATTGATATAGTGGAATTACCACTTAATGTGTCCTCAAAGTGCTTGACTAGAGATCCCAAGCCAATAGCAACACATAGAATGTAGGACAAGACATGACGCCTGTAAGGCGTTTTTCCAATTTTTTTCCAACAGACAACGCTGTTACCAGCCAGATAATCATTTTATGCCTGAATGCGATGAGAGAATGTGACTAAAGAGCCTTTTCCAAGGACTTACCTTAGCACAGTCAAGAGCAGGACCTGAACCCGGTCTGAAAATGAGAGTCATGCTACATGACCACAAAACAACACAAACCCTGTACCTTCCACCTTAGAGGAAAGTAACTCACCATTGAAGTCTAAATAGGTACAAAAGACAGTGATTGTTTTAAAGCAGGTACTGATTTATTATTATCATCACGATCATTATTCTGTTTCCAGAAAACTACCCACGATTAGATGAACGAATTCAAGCTTTAGAAAAGCAATGTCGACAGGATCTTCAGTCACAAGGATTTAATGGGTAATTCTGTTAACACAATCTATCTGTTTGTCTACCTGTCTGTTTATGTGTATATTAATAAATTTGAGTGTAAAAAGCATTCAAATAAAAATCTCAGCTGTCATCTCTATTATGTTCAATTATTTTGAACTCTGTTACAGTCATTTGTAAAGAAAAATAACAAAGATTATGATTTTGAAAATTGGAGAAGTTTCTGAATATCGAAAATTTGCCGTGGGTCAAGAAAAAGTAATTGAATTTGTTATAGTATAGGATAGTTATTATTTTCTTTTTAGATAATTTTTTTAAAAATCCCCTACTCAAATCAGTGAGGTTAAAATAAAGATATTTTTGCTGTTATTCAATGATAAATTTTTTGGGAGGTAATCAATATATGATCACCTTTGAAAGTAATGTAAGACTTTTTTTTTTTTGTTCTCTTCTCAAAGATCCAACATAGAGCTTCAACCATTCCTAAACCTTCGTTACGAGGGCACAGATTGCGCTCTGATGTGTACAGCGACGCTCGACACTTCTTCAACCAATGGCTCTGGTAGGCACAATAGCAGCGTCTATGGAGATTTTTATGCTACCTTTCTCAAAAGGTGAATTCAATCATTGGTTAGGAAATTGTGTACACATTTTTAAGGTAATGATAATAATAATTAGAAAATTTTACTCTATTTTAACTGCTGTAAAAAGGGAAATAAATTGTTCTGATATTTTTCGACTTTGATTTACTGTGTTTAATAAGGGATATCTTCTAATATTTTACCTCAACAGTTTTTTTGTTGTTTTTTTTTTAAACTAAATGTTTTAATAATTTATGATTTATATTTTCTTTTTCTCTTTTTTATTTTATTATTATTCATTTTTTTAAAAACACAGATACCAAACTGAATTTGGTTTTACCCTGAAGTCTCGTAAGGTTTGTGTGGATGACATTCGTGTGAGAGGAGTGGGCAAATCAAAAGCCTCATCTCAGAACGAGATTGCTGTGGCACAGGGAGAACCTGTGGCTGAAAAGGTCAGAGGTTAGATTCAGCTCCATAAGTGACCAACCCCTCAATCTGGTGTTATGTCGAGTTGATCCAGATACTTAAACATGAGTTTAATGTTTAAAAATTGGAAATATGAAATTTCAGTTTTCATAATTTAATTGACTTCATTCTTTCTACTCAATACAACATATAAATTAACCATGGTCTCATATTTTATACAAAAAAATCACATTTTCACCTCAAAATCACCTGGGTATTATACAGTTTTGAGATGGTGGGTCCCATTAGAGTTGAAATGTTGCAATTTTAAATGAATAAATTTATTGAGGATAGTGAATATATTTTCTGAAATGACAAGTGTTTAATCATTACACCACAGCAGTTACCCCGATTTTTGGGACAATTCTTCACTCGGGTGAATCATCGCCTGTATCACACAACACACCCATTGAACACCAGAGGACGAGGGCGAAGACAGTGGAATAGTTCCATTAGGACGAGGGCGAAGACAGTGGAATAGTTCCATTAGGACGAGGGCAAAGACAATGGAATAGTTCCATTTTTATTTTGAAAATAAACATCAAAGTGACCAATTGGGGGAGCAGGCACTGGTGTAAGATAATGGTCTGAGAAAGTTAGTCCAGGCAGGCTGATTTTTTAGGATGGTATTTTTCTTGTACTTTTCTTTCTTGCTGTGACTGGCGTTGTTTCATGTACGCTTTTTTAGATCTTCACCAGTGTCTGCTCCCTATTTTGTCACCTTAAAATGACAAGGAAACCTAGATTTCATAATTCAGATAATTCAATTCCTCTTTCTAGTCCATCTATGCATAATTCCTAACTGACTAAATTTTAAAGAATGAAGTATTTTTAAAGCCTAATCTCATTTATTTCCATTATGTTTAGTGTGCCCTTTATTTTGCAATATTATCCCATTGACCTGACTGAATGTTTTTGACATTACTATATAATAATAATAATAGACTCTTATAGAGCGCACAGTATCCTCAACAATGAGGCTCTATATCATATACAAGAAATATCAAGGCCATATTATTTCATAATAAATTACTTGTTTTTCAAATATGTAGTCGTCATTTAGTTATCTCTTGTTTGGTATATTATATGGATTAACCAAATATGTGATTTTAAAAAAGTAATCCCTCAGACCCATGAAATCAATTCTTTTACACTAAAATGGTTAACAATTGATGGCTCATTTTCATAGAAATCTAGTCCATCACAAATTTGGGTTTTCTTTTCTATCAGGTCTTACAAGCTTAATCGCCATCGGTGTAGAGAGTTAAGAGAAATAAAATCGGACTCAAGCCCAAAGTATTATAATATTAAAATCTTTTCTTTTCTTTAGACCATTTCCTGTTGGTTTGAGGAGGGTTGTCTAAATACTCAGGTCTTTGTACTAAACAAGCTGCAAGCTGGACACCGGCTACCTGGTCCAGCCATCATTATTGATGCCAACAAGTAAGAGGAAGATAGTTGGCAGTTAGGTTTTGCTTTGATCATATCATATCATGGATTAAAGATTAATAGGAGTAAATCCTTTATGTGCATTTGGTGAGAACCAGCAAGAAGAATAACTACAAATAGTCACCAATAGATGTATATAGTTCAAATAATTTAGACTCAAGTGAGCATGTATTTTTAAGTCTCTAACTTTATACCATTTCAAGTGTGGACTGTTTGATTTATGAATATAACTCAGCTTATAACACTTCTAGATCATATCAGCACTCAGAGAGTAAATTTTATTTTCAAGTTTAATAAGTAAATAAATATGACCATTTCAAAACTGACATTTGTAAACTGCATTTGCACGGATTCATCGTAAACAATGTGCTTCACAACGTTTATTTATCCCCCCCAGTGCATTTGGAACCAAGCTTTCCTTCCATTATTCACTCTGTTGTGACGTATGATTAATCGGTCAAAAACAGTCAATCCATTGAAATAAGCTATACCTATTCTCTGGTAACTTATTTTGTGAGCTAGATTAGTCATGCCAGAGGATCAAAGTTAGTTCATCGGTATTACCGTGACATAACAGTTATGGGTCGATTTTGAGGCAAATGTGGAAACAAAAACAAATGTAAAACTGTTTGATGTCAAGATTATGACATGATTCAGTTATTAAGAAAGAAAAAAAACCAGCGAAAAACAGAACTTGTACATATTTTATAGGGATGACACAATCTACTTATTTAGAATTTTAATTTGTTTTGTTTTGTTTTGTTTAAAGATCTGAACAAGTGTGTATGAAAGGTGCCAGATAAAGCAAAATAGAAAAATACAAGTAAAAAATCTGAACCCCAGTCGAGGTAGACTGAGTTTTTTGGGATGTTTTTTTTTCTTGTATTTTTCGTTCTTGCTTTGTCTGGCACCTTTCATATGCACTTGTTCAGATCTTTATCTTACACTGGTGCCTGCTCCCTAGTTTCTTATTTTGTTTTGTTTGCTTATTTTTAAAAAGTTTTTTATGTTTTAATTTTTTTTATTCATTTTTTTCCAGCACAGTTTTAGTGGAACCAAACTGCTGTGCTGAAATCAGCTTGTATGGGGACATCTCTATTACGGTAAGTTAAAATTGTTGATAGAAATCATTTGAATGGAATTTCGAGGAAGATTACTCTTGTCTTGTCTTCTATCCTCTTAAAGCTTTTTAACCCATTCACATTACGTTCAGTTTTTGGCCAGGAATGAGGTCAGTAGTATATGTCTTTGATTGTTTTGGATCCTTTGCTGAAAGTGAAACAGTAAAATTAATGTCCATTTTATTTTAAAGCACTTTTTGAGAGCATAATTTTTCCCTCATGAATCCTTTTTTTACATACAGGTTTCCATTTGCCTCAAAACATGTTTTGTTTGAAAGCATAGTGTGCAATAAAATAGATAGAACTTATTCAATTTTCATTTTTTTTTCACTGTACAATATAATTTATTTTTATTTATTTCACTGTACTCGGGTGTAAAATGAGTACCTGGCCGTTAACAGCGTTGTCTCTGTCTGAAAAACTGTTATATCGCTTAACAGGCAACGTGTCTTGTTCTACATGTTACATGTCGCTGTTAGTTAGGGACCCTTTGTAAAGCGCTCTGAGCACGTTTAGTGAATATTGTGCTATATAAAAAAGCTCAATTTTTATTAGCATCTAAACCATACCAGCATAATACTGTTTTGATGCGGTGGGTCACATATGTATATTTTAAGATAATTAATAAAGCAAAGCATTTTATCAACTAATCTTATCTTTGCGTGTCACCAGGTGGGCAGTGCCAACAAGAAAGTGATAGGAACAGACCTGGATGCCATCCAATTGTCCATTTTCTCCCATAGGTTTATGAGTATTGCCGAGCAAATGGGACGGTAAGTTGTCAAACTGTTCGTCATCGTTCTTACTTTCTTTGGTATTAAGATTGTTGTATTAATCTTGGTAGTTAATAAGAGTTTCTAACAAATTCGATAAAATTTTGACTTAACTCACACAACCCTAACACCGACTATATCTATAGTTTACCCGGGTTACTTTTACCCCATGACTATTTATTACATTTTTATGAGACAAATTATAGGCTTAGTATCAAAGATAATGTTTTATAATTTTTACATGTTAATGGTAGTTGAATAAAACTATCTATGTACATGCTTATTTTAATACATTTTTTCCAATTTTGAAAAGTAGCAAAAATCTCTAGGATTGAGTGACTTAAAGATTTGAAAAAGTGTATATGACACAGAGCTGGACAACAAAACAAGAGAGATAAGTACAAGAAAAAAATTCATCCCATTCCTGTATTTACCTTTCTTGTTTTGTATGCCACTGTGTCGTGTGTCGTACAAACTTTTTCAGTTCTTTGTCTTATAGTGCTTCCTAATTTGTCGCTAATTTTTTAGATGATTGTGAGAGTGATTGAAAGTGATTAATTAATTTGACACAGGTCCTTTGGCTTCCATGATGTTTGTAAAGATCCAGTGAAAAACAAAAAGCAATTTAAGCATACATTAAGTTCAATATTCAGTGTGTGGTATACCCTGGCATAAAACCGTTTTGAGTTAGTTTTAACTCTTTCAGCGCCATTGGCCGCACTGTGCAGCCAGAGCAGAATCTGTTCTACTGGCCATTGGCACAGTGCTGCCGTTCTTGAATGGCAAAAATAATAATGTAATCCAATCCTACTTTCTACAAAAGTACTATTGAACCATTGGTATCATTTCTTTCATCAGAACATTCAATTGGCCCTAGGGGGGTATTTTAATTGAGATTGTGCACAGAATTCTAATGTCGCTTTGTCTTAGTTTTCCATTATCATGCTACCTCAATCAGATGTCAGCCATTTTGTGACGGAAATGCTAATATAGCCTCAGCAACAGCGCTGAAAGAGTTAATACTATGACTGTTTGATTTGTTTCAGATAATTCTATTCTTCACTTTTGTTGGGGGGTTTTTTGGGGGTTTTTTTTTTGTCCCTTTTACTCTTTATAATTTAATCTTTGTTTTGCCTTTTGTATTTAAGTACTCAGACAGTTTTTTTTTAAACATAGGGCATATCAAAGGTATTCAGCAAAAATGCTTTAGTACAATATAAAAGCTGTATTGATGAATGTTTTTTTCATATATTCTAATGACAGTCATGCTTTAAAATATAAATTTTTATTTTTTACGTTGAGCCGTAAGTTTTTGATGGGTTGATGCCACACTACTTGAATCTTTCAACTTGCAGACATATATCTTGTTTTTTTTTTGTTTTTTTTCATTTTTTTTTTTCACTTTTGAGATTTGGTTCAAATTTGGATAATGAAACCCATTGTGTCAGAATGAATAAGATTTTTAAAAATGAGTTTTATGTCAAAATGATTGGAATTATGAAATTTAAGTATTTTTATGATTAAGAAATGTAAATGGTGCAGCTCGAAGCTCGAAGAAATACAGAAGAAAAATTTTTGTATATTAAATTGAAGCTTACATTCAATTTCACATTGTTATTTATAAGTTTAAGAAAAAAAACTCACTCCATTCAATGAAGTCATTTATTTTCTCTCTAATTTTATAAGTGTATCTTAACATTCAACTTCCTTTGACCTCCCATGGTGGGTAGGAGGTCACTCACTGTGTCTTCTGCCCCCCCCCCCCCCCCAAATCCGTTTTCCAACGTGCTTTCTATCTTTGTCTTGGAATGGGATCACTTAGTTGTATATTGATCCTTACTGGAGTCCTTGGCTGAGAAGGAAACAGTCAAATGTGTAGTATTTGTTTTGGGAGATGATATTTTTTTCCTTGTAAATCATCTCTTTGTTATATATTGTTAGTTAGGTTTCTGTTTTTGGATATATTCTGTAAGCATTTGAGTGTGTTACTCTTAGTGGGATCCTGTGCTGGTGTCTGATTGAGACTTTTAGGTGTCCTTAAACTAAATACACTGATAGTATGCTCTTAGAATCTACATCTGTTCCCTTTTTGGACCATTCCCCTTTGTCTTACTTTTTCTTGGATGCCTTTACTTGCAATTCTAACATTTTTACACGATCCCATTTTCTTCCTTGTTTACTGGCGCTAAAATGACCTAAATGTGTTGCATGCGCTGTAAAACCGTTAAAAACAAAATCAAATTAAGATTCAATTTCAATAATCCTGTTCATCCTGACATAATACCATTCTGAGACTTTTGGTTACAAATGTTAAAGTCTTTGAACATACAATCAATGACCAATCTCGCATAAGTAACCAATACAAGACAAGTGAATAAATAAAATAGGACACAGGGAAAAATGTCCTTGTAATTTGGATTTGTATGAGTTATACAGTAATGTTTGCCATACTTGTTAGTCATATAGATACCATTTATAGGAACTTGAGGGATAAAATAGCAAAATGAGCTTTGGCGAGGTGACTTGCTCAAGGCCTTACAACGAGGCAGGTAGTCAAACTCGGTATCTTTTGGGTACAAGGCAAAGACCATACCGTGAGCCACGCTGCTCCGATGCATGATAATATTAAGAGCATCAAATGATAATCATTAGAGTTTCATTGGATTTCAATTATTTCAGGTTACTTTATTTTTATTCCACTTTGTAAGAAGCAAATAAATAACCAAAAAAGCAAACTAACTTTTCCTTCATATTTCACGCATCAGAGTTCTTCAACGGACTGCAATATCCACCAACATAAAGGTTTGCCATGTACAATCATGAAAAACAAACATTTATATATTTATCAATAATGTTAAATAATAATATATATAAATAATAATTATATATATATATATATATATATATATATATATATATATATATATATATATATATATATATATATATTTACCACAATGTTGGAGTCAGTCTACATCGATGTTTCAGTCCTTTTCAGCCATCGTCAGGACTGTGTGTTACATGAGTTTGGTTTGTCATGTGTTGTTGCTTGTTCCGTAGGAACCTCTTCAACAAGCAGTAACACACAGTCCTTATGAATGCTGAAAAGGCCTGAAAAATCGATGTAGACTGACTCCAACATTGTGGTCAATATTAAAATAATAATTCGCTCCATTGCTACATGTCGAGCACTTTTCGCACCATATTTGTATCCAACACGGTTCAATATATATATATATATATAATTATATATATATATATATATATATACTTATCCTTAAAACTAAAATAAACTATAATTCTGATCAACTTCTACAATATTGTTTCGAGCGTTCACTTTCTGATGAGAGCAAGCGCTCGAAACTATATTGTAGAAGTTGATCAGAATTATAGTTTAATTTAGTTTTAAGGATAAGTAGTTTCAAACATTTTCAATTTTTTAAAACTTTATCCCTATCAATCATTTTCCGTCTTTTCCCAAAATGCCATGCTTACCCAACTCAAAAATTGATCGTTTAAAATTCAAAGCTGAAAAAAAAACATGCCAAACATAATTTTGTTCTACAAAACAACATTAAGTTCTTATAAACTTACACAATTTTTCTTCAAATTTTGGGATGTACAAATCAAATTTGAATAAGAAACATGTTGGTTCTATCGTAGCAAATGTGCTGAGTTTACTGTAGCTGGTAAGGAAAGGGTTAAAGTTAAAAAAAAAAAAAGTAGCAATTGAATTTAATGTAAAAATCAAGAGAATGGTAGATTTCGAGTCTTGATTTATAGTTGGTTATAGCTGGATGTCAATAGTAGTCTTTAATCCATCTAACTCCAAAAATTGTTCTGAGAATTATAGTAAAGAACCTTTTCCAAGGACTAACCTTTGTACTGCTCACTGCAGGACTCAAACTAGGGACCTACAGGTTGAAAAGCAGGTTTCATACCATAAGATCAAAAAGTCAAACATAATCTAGGAAATGGGAAAACTGTATATTATATAGATTAACTCTCTCATTACCGGCCATTTTTCAGGAAATTTTCAAAAACTATTGCAAAAAATAGATTTCCTTTTCACTTAAACACATCAAGTTCATGCTAGTCATAATTTGGTTTCGGCCAAACGAGCTCTTTATAACTGTAATAAACATTTTTCCTCAAATGTGATTTACAAAAGAAATCAGAGAGAAAAATGTTGGTTGTATCGTAACGATTGTGACAACTATCCTATGGTTGGTAAGGAGAGGGTTAATTCACGATTTCAGAGTTTGAGATGGCCCCTCTTATTTCTGATGAACAATGACCAAACACATATTTTATTCTATTTTTCGTGCAAAAAAAAAAAAAAAAAAATTAAAATATTTATTGGTTAAAATGACCCGAAACTTTTCACTTCTTAGAAGGCTCAGGTTTAAGAATAATTGACTGTCTTTTTTGTCAGTGTACATCAAATTTGCTAATCATCCTCCTATTTTATGCAATGCTTTGTTTTTGCCCTTTGTTTTGTCAGAGATTTTAATTCTCATTTGCTTGTGTCTATATGTCCAAATGTGTAAATAGTGATGAACAAAAATGATTATATAACAGCTGCGAGAAGGTACACATTACCAAACACGACACGTTTTGGGCTCAAAACCATTTTCAGCCTTTAGCAAAAACAATAAAAAACATTAATGCATTATCACTTAAGATCCAGACAGACAGCAGAAAAATATTTGGCACGTCTTATCCCCAAGGGGGGTCCTGATAGTTCATTTGGTAGAGCACTCGCTTCTCACGCATATCTTGATCCCAGGTGCAGTCAAGATTTTTTCTGACCCCCCTGTCCACCCAGCAGTGAATGGATAGCTGAGTCTGTTAGATTTGGTGGAAAGTACTTTGCGATAGACTAGCGTCCTATCCAAAGGATAGCAAGTAATTGCTATTTATCCATGTCATGCTATAGAAACTGAGATAAACTTCGGTTCCATGGGCCCAATGGCTCTGAAGGACTCCGTGTTTTTTTTTATCCCCGAGTTATAGGATCTTGAAATCAAGAACAGTTTTTAACCCGAAATGCATAGAACGCCACTACCACATTATCTCATTTGTCTTTAGTGTTTCATTCATCCTGTTTTGTTGATAATGGGAAACCTGAAACGTCTATTTTATCTGTTTTCATTATTAAATTGAAGCTTACATTCAATTTCACATTGTTATTTATTTAAAATGGTAAGAAATTGAAATTTTGGATATTTTTGCAATGTGAAAAATATGCTATTTACTATCCACTGTAAAGGAAAGGAATTTAACCCCAAGTTTCATATTTTTTTTACCATAAATTCAATTTCCAGTACCCTACGTGTACATGTATGCAGGGCTGACATTCAAATCTACTTATGGGCCTAGTTTAACATTGTTGTAATGGACAATATTTTGCGTCATTTTTTTTTAGATTTCCATGACAACAATGAGCCCATAAGGAATTGGGTTATCAGACCTGTGAATAAGTACACATTGTCAACACCTCTTTCATTCCAACATAAAATTGTTTTGAGGCATTAGATCACATGTGTTCATTTTCTGTTGCATTTTGAATAAATTGTAAGCCTTCTACAACAAATGTTAGTATTTTTCATGTTAAAAAAATGAATGATTTTAAATAAAAGGGATTTAATATGTTTTAAAATCTTCATTTAATTAACTTAATCAAAACCATTTTTATAATGTGAGATACCCCATTTCGTCATTTAAACCATCTGTATATGCTCAATGCTTACAAAATGAAATAATTTCACAGCTACCCCATTTCGTCATTAAAACCATCTGTATATGCTCAATGCTCACAAAATGAAATAATTTCACAGCTACCCCATTTAGTCATTAAAACCATCTGTATATGCACAATGCTTACAAAATGAAATAATTTCGCAGCTACCCCATTTCGTCATTAAAACCATCTGTAT
>NC_088366.1:16984121-17004121 GCF_034508935.2 Berghia stephanieae | reverse complement strand
TAGGAACAATTCTGGCTGAACTTTTTAGGCAGCTTCAGGTAGATTAGTATCTAGGGGGCGAAGTGGCCGAGTGGTTAAGGTATTGCACTGTGACCCAGTAGGTCCTGGGTTTGAGCCCTACTTCAAGCACTTTCATTTTTTTTCCTTTGGCAAGATCATTAACCCCTAATTTGCTCACTTTGGACAACATGGGTGATTCTTGTTGACATCAGACATCTAGTTTGATGGATTATCTATTATCTTTATTTTCCTCAGAGTTGATCCAAGCCTTAAATGATCCAGCCAAGTACCCGGGGAGTAGTGGCACGCGTAACCTCCACGACAACCTCAGTGATTTGAGGGCTCAAGTGGCTGCCAACCAGAAAGGAATTCGACTCATCCTGGAGCTGATAGAAGAGTATGGTCTAGATTTGGTTCAAGCCTACATGAAATATATACAGGTATTTTTTTAATTGATTTCCTTATTGAAAAGTTTTGAAATGTAAGAATCCCCACTTCACTAGACCAGTCATGCACAACATAACATTGTAGCCGAAATTAACAAGACAATCCGATAGCTCAATTGGTGAATCACTTGCATCACAAAGGGACTGTTATCAGTCCTGAGTGCAGTCAAAATTTCTCCTTACCCTACCTTCTCTGCACCTCATCTTAACTTTGTTCAAACCTCTCAAAGAAAACTTCCCCCAAATGGTTGAAAAATCTTACCAAGAATTTTTTTTTTAAAGTGATATGAATTAAGTCAATAATTCTTTTTTTGAGAAATGTTCTTAACTTTTTTTTAGGGAAATGATCACCTTCTTTCTCTGCCTATCCCCTAGGATAATGCAGAGCTTGCTGTGAAAGACATGCTGCGTGGCATTGCCAAAAGAACCAAGGAGAGGACAGGAAAGACAGAGTTGTACGGGGAGGATTTCATGGATGGAGGATTCAAGATTTGTCTCAACATCAACATTGATGAAACTCAGGTGAGTCATGGGTGGAATCATGGCTTGTGCATGAAGCAGGAAAAAGCTCTCAAGTTATGACTGAGATGAGAAGGAACACAGCAGAAACCAGTGGGAGAGGAAATAGGAAGAAGATGATGGAAGTGGATTGGACACATCCTTAGAAAGAATGACTCCACTATTGGACTGGAACCCTCAGAGCAGAAGATCAAGGGGAAGGCCACGGGAAACATGGCAAAGAATTACAGAGGCTGATATACGGAGAAGTGATAAGACATGGAACGAGATAAAATATAAGGTAGCACAGGATAGAGAAGGATGGAAACTGTTTGTCTGTGGCCTATACCCTGACCCAGGGTGAAAAAGGCAACAATGATGATGATGATAATACACATACTGTGGGGCAGTGTGGCACAGCAGCATGGTCTTTGCTAGGTTTGACTTCCCACAGGGCTGTGTGGCCTTGATCAAAGTCACCTCGTTCTAGCTCACTTTGCCACACACTGCACTGGGCCTGATGCCTGGGCTGTTCTAGTTTTGCCTTGGAGTGGACCTTAACCCTCCCCTCACCACCCATAGGAAAATCGTCACATTCGTTACGATGCAACCGACAATTTTCTCATTCTGATTTCTCTTGTACATCACAAAATTTAAAGAAATGCTTGGATTAAAGCTGTTAATACTAAACACTGTGTTGTAGAGCTCAGTTTGGTGAACAACATTCTGTATAGAATGTACTTGTTACTTTTTTGTTTGAGTTAGAAAAGTGTTGTTTTTTGTTGTTTTGTTTGTTTGGCGGGAATGAATATTCGGGGGAAGTTCTAAAAATAGCTGGTAAGGAGAGAGTTAAAGATAAATTTTCCCATTTGGATGAATAAAGTTAATTGTACTTATTTATTTTATTTACTTTTTATTTATTAATTAATTTATTTATTCATATTTTTTTAAAGTGTAACATTCATCATTAAAGGTTAGTCACAATTGAAAACTATAGACAACGAAAAAAAAAAAGAATACTTCTCAAGTCTTTGGTCAGATTTCAAGCAATGATAGGCTTATTATTTCAACATGATTTCACTCTCTGCTAGGATTTAAAAAGAAAGGCCGATATATAAATTACAAGGCCACGTACCAAGATACAAAGGTGGTTTCATATCAAGCACTTGTTTTGTTCACAATGATAAAGTCTGTAAAAAAGAAATGTGCTTGAGTAAAGGCTGACTGACTATATAATAGATAAAGCTTTGATAAAAGCACTCTATTCCCCGTCTCCTTCAAACATTTTTTATTATGCTTGTAGGAGTCGGACAAGGTTACATTTCTCTAATAATATATAACTTTAATTGCTAGACACTGCAAAATGTGGAACCATATCTTGCAGCGATGTTGAAACACAAGTCCATATATCTTAGGATTGATGTCATTTGCAGTGGCTTAATGATCTTATGTCAAATAACCGAATATTTAGAACTGGAGGGATTAAGCCGTGACTTATTCGTGTTATTTCTCAAATTTGCAGTAAGGCTATTACCAACTCAAATGATTTAAATAAATTATTATTATTATTAATATCTTTCTTTTAAAAAAAAAAACACCAGGGAACAGCCATTTTTGATTTCACTGGGACATGTCATCAAGTACATGGAAACATTAACGCTCCAAGAGCCATTACAAAGTCTGCCATTATCTACTGTCTTAGATGTATGGTGGGCCATGATGTACCACTAAACCAAGTAAGATGGCGTTAATGGGAGGATTTCTATTGCCCAAACACACACATACACACACTCACACACTCTCTCTATCTTTCTCTCTCTCTTTCTCTTGCTCGCTCTCTCTCTCTCTCTCCCTATCTCTCTTTCTCTCTCTCCCTCTCTCTCTCTCTCTCTCTCTCTCTCTCTCTCTCTCTCTCTCCCTCTCTCTCTCTCTCTCTCTCTCTCTCTCTCTCTCTCTCTCTCTCTCTCTCTCTCTCTCTCTCTTCCCTTCTTTCTCGTTGATGGGTCTTAAACGATTTTGTTTTATTATCATCCACCCATTTAGTTTATAATTTTCTGTCATTCTAGAGGTCAATTTCAATGAAATGCCAGAAAACTACCTTTGCCATACCGATGATTAGAACTAAAGAACACACGATTGTGCACTAACTCCACTTGTTTGATCGATAACCTATTGACATTCACAGATTTATGGAGAAATACAGGATTACTCAGTCAGTCTGTTTTTTGTTTTTGATTTGATTTTTTTCTCGGTTATTTTTCACTGTGATGTATTCATTCCCAAAAGTTTTATGATTAGAAGCAGAAAATAAATTTGCATTATATCATTCAAGCAAAAATATTTTAAAAGATAATTTCTAATATTATGAGCAGAAGTTAATTAGAACGAAATTAGCTAGAAAAATAATTCCTTTTTTTAATTTTTTTTTTTTTTTAATGGGTTTATATTTTGATATTTCTTCAGGGTTGTCTGACCCCTATACATGTGGTTTTACCCAAAGGAAGTCTATTAGACCCATCTGAGACGGCAGCTGTGGTAGGAGGGAATGTCCTTACTTCACAACGCGTAGTGGATGTGATCTTTAAGGCATTTAATATTTGTGCAGCGTCTCAGGTCAGTTTTATGTACTGTTTTGTTGTTTTTGAAAATACAAAAGCTAAGAGTAATGGATTACATAAGATCTGGATTACTAGGAGTAATTGAATGAAATGAAAGCCATTGTTTTGTACCACATAACAAGAGAATATAACTCTATTTAATTTATTATACAACACAGACTAGGGACAAAACTCGGTGATAACTATATGGCATAACAAAAACAAGATTAATTCCCTTGATATATTATCATACACTTAGTTTAAATAATAATAATAATAATAATAATAATAATAATAAATAATAATAATAATAATAATAATAAAAATAATAATAATAATAATAATAATATAATAATAATAATAATAATAATGCTGAAAACTTATATAGCGCTATAATTCAGAGACACCAGACTCTAAGTGCTTAAATTATGATTTTATAATTGATAATTATGATACAATTGTGCATTTACCCCTTCAATTTTAATTATGCTTAACATAATGTCTCACCAATTTACCAAAGATGCTACTTTGGGTTAATGGCGATTATACACTCAATTTTTAAAAAAAGATAATTCGCTTTTTGAGGAAATAATATAGACAATTAAAGTTTTGAAATAAAGGATAGAATTGAAAGCTACTTTCTGTGTTGAAAAGATAATTACATATTGATAAATTATGACAATTTTAATGTTTAGAAAAATTATTAGACATTAATCTACCTTGGGGAACTCTTTCTCCAAAATTGTAGAGATATGTTGCATGGATGTCAGGGGCATTAACAAATGATAATGTTTCCATAAAATACAGAGGTGCTTTTTTTTCCCTTACCATAAACTAGTTTGGAAAATAAAACTTTGGCATTTTTTTCCATAGCGGTCTTGAGGTTTTCAGTCGGTACCTTTTCCTTATATCTCTCTGAAACTTTGATTTGTTAAGTACCACTAGTAGATTTATGCAAATGAATTATAATTGTATTTAGTGAACCCTGCTATTTGTTTAATTTAACATCATGCACGTTAGATTGTGACTGTTGTATAATCGAAATGAAGAAATTTACAGCATTGCCATGGCTTTTATGTCATAACTGGCGGTAATCTTAAAAAAGGGATTAATGATTTTCTACTGCATATACAGAAAGCTGTTCTTTGATCCTCTCATGCTCATACAAATCTATGGTTTCACTGATGAATTCTGTCTTCGTCAGTGCATCAGTTAATAGATTCCTGTCATTGTCAATTTTTTTTCAGGGTTGCATGAATATTGTGACATTTGGGGACGAGACCATGGGATACTGTGAGACAGTGGCTGGTGGAGCAGGAGCGGTAAGTACAATCTCAGAGTTGTGTGATTTATACATATATATTTTTTTAATTGAGCTTTTATATAGCGCAATATCCACTAAATATGCTCAAAGCGCTTTACAAGGGGTCCCTGGCCAACAGCAACACAACACTTAGGACAGGACATGATGCCTGTTAGGCGGTATAACAATTTTTTCAGACAGAGACAACGCTGTTAACGGCCAGGTACTCATTTTACACCTGAGTATGGTGGGAAAATGTGAGTAAAAAGCCTTTTCCAAGGACTGAACTATGCGCCAAACAAGGCTCGAACCCAGGACATTCCGATCCGAAAGTGAGTGTCATACCACACGACCACATAACCACACATATTAGGGTAAAGCTTTTGCTACTGATTGTGTCCTTTAGTTGTTTCCAAAACAGGGAATACTTTTATGGGGTCAACTCATGTGTTACGTGTATTTGAAAGGGCTTGATGATTTCAACTCATATATCAAACAATACATAGAAACATTAAACCACAACACGGGGATAGCTGTTCCATGTAAGTGGATGCTAGAAATTATTACTCAGTCACTGATCAAGGGAAGAAAATGCATAGTGGTTAAGGCATTGCTCTGCGATGCGGAAGGGTCCAGGTTTGAGCCCTGCTTCAGGGACTTTCGTTTTTTGTCCCTTGAGTAAGATTATTAACCCCCAATTTTCTCACTTGGAAAACATGGATGATTCCTGTTGACAATAGACATTCTGTTTGATGGATTATCTATATTCCTTCATGGAATGCCTAGGCGACGGGATCTTATGGTGCCATTGCAAAAGGGCGTAATTAAAATTAAAGATAAATGATTTTTTCCAATTTTCAAGACATGAATGTATGGATTATATCTGCATGAGAGCCATTTTGTTTCCCCTCTAATTTCCTTTTCTTCCCACTTAATGTGAAAGATACTTTAATGCTCCAACAATAATACAATCGCAAACGCCATTTTGTTTGAGCATCTTACCTAATGGCCCTGTTATCAGTCAAAATTTCTCAGCTGAATTGGATTAATTAACTCCAAAATTTCATTGTGACCCACCACCTCAAAACGGTATAATATCAGGGTGGTTAAGATGCTTAAAAATTTAATTTTTAGCAAAAAATATAAGGTTGGGTTTGAAAGTTTATATCTTTAAATAAAAAGAAAGAATGGATATTATATCTAAAATTAACAAGAAAAAAAATGAAAATGACTTTCAGCATGAGGTTCATACTGAAATAATACTATCACTTGGTAAGCCACAATTTAACTTTATCTAGGCCCGCTACCTTACAATTTGCCTAGAGTCGTCCATTGCTGTAATTTTTTTTTCCTTCTGCTTATTTCTATTTTTCTTTCAGGGTCCAACTTGGCATGGGAGGAGTGGAGTTCACACTCATATGACCAACACAAGAATAACAGATCCCGAAATTATTGAGAAAAGGTAGAGATATTGCTGATTTTTAATTCAGGAACCCTTCTCATGAGGTCTTCTTCTTTTTCATTCCCCCTCATTTTGTCTTCATGCTTGAACTTGAATGTCTAGTTGGTGAAGGTACGCTGTTGTCTTCCTCATCTCTGTCAGGGGCACGTACAGTTAAGTCTTTAGAGGTGTGGAACAGGCCAAGGATCCAAGTACTTTGGGCAGGTCTGGTCGCTGATTTGATGGTTAACTCACTTAACCCTAACACTGACTAAATCCGTAGTTTTCCCGGTTACTTTTACCCCATGCCTATTTATTACATTTTTATGAGACAAATTATAGGCGCAGTATCGAAGCTAATGTTTTGTAGTTTTACATGTTAATATATGGTAGTTGAATGATACTATCTATGTACATGCTCGTTTTAATACATTTTTTCCAATTTTGAAAAGTAGAAAAAATCTCTAGGATTGAGTGAGTTAAAAGCGGATTTTAGTTCTTAAATGTAGTCAGATTGTTTAGTTAATGGTAAAGTAGAAATACTATTTCTATTTTGTTTGCTATAGAAATATTGTGAATGGATTACATCGTTTGTTTTTGTTTTTATTTGATGTGATTGGTTCAGCAGGACCAAATTTGTAATCATTTTCTTCGATTTGAAATCTTAGTTATCCCTTTGACATATATACTATTTAAAAATCAATTTACAAAAATGGTTTGGGCTACTATTAGGTTTAATTTGATTTCATATAAAAGACTGATTAAATGTTTTACCCCCCCCCCCCCCCCCCCCTCTTTTCTCTCTCTCTCTCTCTCTCTCTCTCTCTCTCTCTCTCTCTCTCTCTCTCTCTCTCTCTCTTCTCTCTCTCTCTCTCTCTCTCTCTCTCTCTCTCTCTTCTCTCTCTCTTCTCTCTCTCTCTCTCTCTCTCTCTCTCTCTCTCTCTCTCTCTCTCTCTCTCTCTCTCTCTCTCTCTCTCTCTCTCTCAGATACCCAGTGATTTTGAAGAGTTTCCATTTGAATCCTGGCAGTGGAGGTTTGGGACTTTTTAATGGAGGAGACGGCATTGTAAGAGAATTATTGTTCAGGCGAACTTTAACCCTTTCCGTGTTGAGTGAGAGAAGAGTGTTCTCCCCTTATGGATTAGGAGGTAACCAGTTATATCAATAAATTAATGATTTTTATCTTATCTTTATGACTGTTATAAACTGCACACTTTTAAGAGAGGAAAATTGAAAACAACAAAGTGGAAGCCATTTCATTTGTCCATATTTTAAAAAATGTCTTTAATTATTATTATTATTATTATTATTATTATTATTATTATTATTATTATATTATTATTATTATTATTATTATTATTATTATTATTATTATTATTTTAAATTTTAATTTGCATCAGTTTTTAGATGTTGTTTTTCTTTTGGGGGGGATGGGAGTTTGAGGGGTGGGGGGGTTGAGGGGTGGGGGGGGGGGGGGGGGGTGAGGGGAGGTGGGGGTTGTTATGGTTTTTTTTCGTGCACGTGTGTCATTTCATGAATTTGTCGAATTACTACATTTTGTGCTTGAATTAATAAAATAGTAGGACTATTTTTAGATGTGAATGAATGATATGCTCAGATCATGTTTGTTATTGATAAAGAAAAATTAAACAAAACAACAACAAAAAAGTAATAATTTTACTCTTTTCTTCTTTGTTCGAAGAATGTTTTTGTTCCTTTGTTTTCATAAAGGGATTTTTTCTGTCATATCATGTTTACATTCTCCTCTTATTTTGTTCGGCTATGTGGTCTTGTGGTATGACACTCATTTTTGGTCCTGGGTTCGAGCCTCACTCGGCGCATAGTTGAGTCCTTGGAAAAGACTCTTTACTCACATGCTCTCACCATCCTCAGGTGTAAAATGAGTACCTGGCCATTGTCTCTGTCCTAAAAAATTATAATATCACCTAACAGGCGTCATGTCCTGTCCTACATGTTAAGTGTTGCTGTTCACCAAGGACCCCTTGTAAAGCGCTTTAAGAACGTTTAGTGGATATTGCATTATATAAAAGTTCAATTTTTTTTTGCATTCAACAGGAGGGCATGCTGGAAAGCTGGGTGAAAACCTCATGCTTTACTCTGATGGACGAATCTGTAACTTGGGAGCTAAGACTGCCGTACAAGTTGGACCTGGGGTAAGAAATTAGAGTCACTTTATATCTAATCTATAAAGAATTCTTTCCAAGGACTCAACTATGGTTGCACAAGGAGATGGAGATGACTTAACAATTTTGTTTTTAAATTCTTATTTTGCCATAATTGTCTTATGACATATTTGTTTAAAGAGTACCGATTTTTAAAGAATTAAACAGGACATATGCGGCTATGTGGTCATGTGGTATGACACTCTGTTTCAGATCGGAAGGTCCTGGGTTCGAGCCTCTCTTGATGCACAGTTGAGTCCTTGGAAAAGACTCTTTACTCACATTCTCTCATCGTACTGAGGTGTAAAATGAGTACCTAGCCGTCAACAGCGTGGTCTCCGTCGGAAAAAAAAGTAATGTCGCCTAACAGGCATTGAGTCTCGTTCTAATTGTTTCATGTTGCTGTTGGTCAGGGACCCTTTGTAAATCGTTTTGAGCACATTTAGTGGATATTGCGCTATATAAAAGCTCTAGTTTTTCTATATTTCAGAATTTACAAAGGACGCCTTTGCATCTTTTGTTTTGTTTTTTTATTCATTTTTATTTTTTCTTACAGGATGTTTTCAGGTTACAAACCCCAGGGGGCGGTGGCTATGGATGTCCAAAAAGCAATGGCACCAAAGATGATCTTCATTGTGAAGATAATGAAAGAGATGGGAGGAAAAGAGAGATGGCCACTCAAAAACCAAGGGTAGAAGAGCCTGTTACAAGACACGGTGGCAGCAGTTTGTTTACATATCAAAAACGACAGGAATCAGCTTGATTTTATGTTAGATATTTTCGACTCACTGTTATCAATAATATATACTTTAAAAATGGTAAAGTAACAAATTAGAGCAGGCAGCGGTGTAAGATAAAATACCTGAAATGATGTGTATGAGAAAATGCCAGACCAAGCAGCCAGAATTGTTTGTTTTTTTAATCATCCCCCAAAAATCAGTCTCTTTCGCTTGGCCCAGTCCATAGCCTTGCTATCTCTTCTCTCCCACTGAGCCTTTTGTCCTTGTTATGGAATGGGAAGACTTGGTTTTCCTTGGGCCCTGCTTGGAATATTTTTTATGAGAGAGACTCAGTCTGATGGATTTATCTCTATTTGATAATTTTTTTTTTTTCATTGTTAATCATGTCTTCATTACACTATAACTATATTGGTTGTGTCTATGTTAAGCTTTCATTGAAATGCTTATTTTGTAACACCCCTTGAGTGTATCCCTGGATTTCCTGCAACAGTTTCAGCTAATATTTGTAATTTAAAATCGTACTCAGAAACAAGCTATTCAGATTATCATTGTTTTTATGCTATATTCAGAAATTAGCAACTGGGCAGGGTCTTTTGTCATCCCATAATGGGCAGGGAAGTTACTTCTGTTTTCTATCCCCTATTTCTGTTTACCAGGTTGATCTCTGTTTTTGTCTTGGAATGAGATTTCTTGGTTGTGTCCTGACCCTGTCTGGGGTCGCTGGTTGAGAGGAAAACAGTTAAATATATAGTTTTGAGAGATGATATTTTTTTCCTTGTAAATCATCTCTCTGTTATGTGCCATTATATTTTATATCTAATATGATTTGTAAGCATTTGAGTGTGTTACTCTCAATGGAGTCCTGTGTTTGTGTCTGGATGGGACTGTTATATTATCTCTGACTAAACACATTGATTGTTTGCTCTTGGAATTTGCCTCTGTGTTCTATTCTCCTTTGTCTTTTCATTGGAAATCTAGAATGTTTTAACTGTCCTATCTTCTTCCTTTTTACTGACGCTGAACTGACATAAAACATTGTAAGCACAGTAAAACCCTTAAAAACAAAAACAAACAAGCCTGACATATGTACTTTAAAACCGTACACATCTTATTCAGAATATCATTGTTTTTTATGTTATATTCAGAAAATAGCAATATCACATAGTCATGATTCTATGAAATCGTGTGTTGAAATATAATATACCAAAATGAATTAAGAAGTTCCTCTCTTTCTTTCTTTTTTTTTTTCTTTCTTTCTTTTTATATTTGGATTCACTTTTTGTTGCTTCATTCAGTCTCCCGTTTATAAATTATATAAATGAAGATTTTTTTGTAGTATTGTTTAAACTCAGAGGATGTTCAGATGATCACTTTGTTGGACAAGAAAAGATAAAGTGAGAAATGAACGAATTGGAAGGTTGACTGAAGTGAAGAATGTATCAATAAAGATGAGAGAAGATAGATTGAAATGGTTCGGACATGTAAAGAGACGAGAGGGGGAGTACGTGGGAATGAAAGTATTGGACTTACAAATAGCGGGAAAGAGGAAAAAGGGACGCCCAAAGACTAAATGGTGGGATAAGGTAAAGGATGATATGAAAGAACTGGGCCTGGAGGATCATGATGCTGAACCGAGATGCATGGAGATGTGGCATTCATTAAGGCAACCCTGCAGGGTGTGGGATAAGCTGAAAGAAGAAGATTATATAAACTCAGACCAGTATGGCTTATACTATGTAATATTCAGAGAACCGTCCCATAGTGTACCCGGTGTCATTTTTTTTTTGTATTGTCATATCTAGAAATGTCCAATAGTTTATTGAATAAACCTACTACAAGGCTATATATTTCCTTGAATTTTAAATGTCATGTCATTTTTTCATTGTTTAAGAATCGGAGGTGTTGTGGATGAAATTTCTCTTTGATGGCGGAACGCTTTACGTGAAACTACTCTTAGCAGGTGGGGAAACTACTGTGGGTGAAATTTCTCTTACTCTTAGATGGGAACTACTGTGAGTGAATACCCTTCATGTGGAGAACTACCATGTATGAAATTCCCCTCCGGTGGGGAACTGCATGGGTAAAGTTCTCCTGCTGTGGGTGAAATTCCTCTTAGGTGAGGAACTGCCTTGGTTGAAATTCCCCTCAGGTGAAGAAATGCCATGGTTGAAGTTCCCCTTCTGCTGTGGGTGAAATTTCTCCTAGATTGGGAGCTGCCTTGGTTGAAATTCTCCTTAGGTGGGGCACTGCGGTGGGTAAAATTCCTTACTTTCAGGTGGAACTGTCGTGGGTAATTCCCCTTAGATGGGGTAATATTGTCCTCCTTGGACTGGTGTATTCTACTTGGTATATTATTGTTTGTTTCCTTTTTTTAAAACTGTTATTTTATTCATTTAAATACTAATTATACAGTACACTAATTCAAGCATCTTGGGGTGGGGATTCTTATTTAGTTTTGAATATACAAAAATACAACGAGGGACACGCGACACGGGTAACCATCCCAACATCAAAAACGGACGCCCACCTGTATTCATTTTTCCCTTCCACCTTCCACTGCCCGACTGTGGAATAGCCTCCCAGCTGACGTGGCTGGAAACGGTTGCCAACATGCCTTCATACGGTTGCTAGAGCTCACATCGTGACGTTTTACTCTATGTATTTTTTATTAGTATTACTATGTGCAGTGTTTTAACACGTTTACAATGCAATATCCTACAAACTGTTGAATGCTCCTGAACAATATTGGAGGTTTCCACAAGAAGAAGACAAATTACTCTAAGCGGGATCCTGTGATTGTGAATGGATGGGACTTTTATGTGATCTCGACTGAGAATATGATAGTTTGCCATTAGAATATACTTCGGCTCTCTAGTTGAACTACCCCCATTACTAATACTAGGTCTCGTCTTACTTTTGATTGTAAATATAAAATTTTTCGACTTTCCCATCTTTTTCCATTTAACTTATCAAGGTATCTTCGTATTTACCTAAAATCTAAATTATCAATATTTTTGTTGTTGTTGTTGTTGCCTAACTGAACTGTCCTTATCCGCCCAGCCCACAATAAACATGAGATGGATTCTTGTTACTACTGAAATGATCCGTGGTTGGAAGGAGGGATAAAGGTGACTGCAAAATCTCTGCTGTTTCTTCTGTCCCTCCAAATTATTTGTCCC
Source organism: Berghia stephanieae (assembly GCF_034508935.2). NCBI lineage: Eukaryota > Metazoa > Mollusca > Gastropoda > Nudibranchia > Aeolidiidae > Berghia > Berghia stephanieae. Next base: position 16,991,734 of record NC_088366.1, on the reverse strand, counting down.
GACCACGTGACTTTGTATGCTTTGTCTAGAATGAGGAGAAACAAAAACTAAATTTTTCAAAATAAATTCGCTCTTTGTCTCGCGGGGGGGCGGGGGGGGGGGGGGTGAGTGGCCGAGTGGTTAAGGCATTGCACTGTGGCCCTGAAGGTCTGGTTTAAGCCCCGCTTCAGGTACTTTCGGTTTTTTTCCTTGGGCAAGATTGATAACCCCCAATTTGCTCACTTGGACAACATGGGTGATTCCTTTTGACATCAGACATCTTTTTTGATGAATTATCTATAATATTCTTTCGTGGAATGCCTAAGCGACGATATCTTATCATGTCGTGGTCGTGGCGGCGGAAGGGCATAATTTTTTATTATTCCCCCCCCCCCCCCCCCCCCGTTATATGGGTCTAATGAGATAAGGAAAATAGCACAGGATGATGAGAAGAAGCAAGACATATTCCTTCACAAAGAGTTGAGATGTCTCCTCAAAATAAGATGACCAACGAGAGTGTCAATGATGCGATTAGGAATAAAGTAAACATCCCTCACATAAGTAAAATGGTGATACTAAGAAAATGGAAATGGTTGGCCATGTACGTAAATTGCCAAATAAATCTTCCTTATGTAGCACTAACTTAAGCAACTGGGTGGGGTCCTTGTACCTGACATGATGGTGGGCAGGAGGTCACTTGCTGTGTCTTCTATCCCCCTATATCTGTTTTCTGAGTTGCTCTGTCTTTTGTTTTGGAATGGGGTCACTTGGTTTTGTCCTGACCTTTGCCGGAGTCCTTGGTTGAGAGGGAAACAGTCAAATCAAATGCGTAGTATTCGTTTTGGGGGATAATATATTTTCCCTGTAAATAATCTCGTGCAATGTTTTGTTTCGAATATATTTTGGTTTGTAAACATTTGAGTGTATTCCTCTTCGTGGGGTTCTGTGCTTTGTCTGGATAAGACTTTTTGGTGATCTCCAACTAATACGGTGATTGCATGCTCTTGAAATATACATCTGTTCCTATTTGAACCTTTCCTCTTTGTCTTCGTGTTCTGTGTTGGTGTCTGGAGGAGACTTTTGGGTGATCTCAAACTAAGTACACTTGGTGATATGCTCGTGAAATCTACATCTGTTCCCTATTCGAACCATTCATTTCCCCTTTGTCTTACTTTTTTTTGGATGCTTTAATTGTAATTCTCTAATGTTTTGACCACCCCATTTTCTTCCTTTTTACTGTTTCTGAAATAACCTAAATGTGTTGTAAGCGCCGTAAAATCCTTTTAAAAAACAAACAACTGAAAACAAGAGGAAAAGAAGAAGACTGAGAAACAAGGATGACAGCATAACGTATGAAGGAAAAAAACAAAATTAGGTTTATATCCCGGAGAGAGGTAATCACTGCTGTTGCAGCCAACATGACAGCCTGGAGAAGATTGAATTGTTCATGGTCAGATTCTCCACGAAGTGGGATGAGAAATTGTAAGTCTAGAGTGAGACCATCTCGTTTTGTCTAAGCCCTGTTTGTTGCTGGCATACAAGATGGTCAGATGAACGTATATTGGTACGGTTTTGTGGTCTTGTGGTATGAATCTCGCCTTCAAAATGGAAGATCCCGGGTTTGATTCTCACTCTGAGCGGTGAAAAATCAAATCGAGGCGTCATACGTCTAGTCCTACATGTTAAGTGTTGTTTTTGGCTTTAATAAGTACCCCGTGTAAAGCGCTCTGAGCACGTTTAGTAGATGTTGCGCTAAATAAAAGTTTTAAAAAAAGTATTTGATCATTTCTTTTGTAAGAAGATTCGTTTTCCCCCTTCTAATCATCGCCATTTAAGACAAGACGGCTTTGCCTTTGTCTTGTGGTATGACACTTGCCTTCAGACTTGTAGATGTTGGGTTTGATTCCCGCCCTGAACGATATATTAAATTGTTAGCATGTGAGTCTATCCCTCTTGGCACGATTCTTGTCACGGATAGATGCATTTGGCATCTACTTCTACGAGGTGTTATTTGGACCAATCCCGCTGTATTGAACGCACCTGGTATTATATATTCTCTATTTGAATAAGTCCCATTGTTCAACATTGTCATCGGTGCTTTAGATCGTGGCTGAACTTGAGATACATTCCAAAATAATGTTTAACTCTCTCCTTATCAACCATTATTAGGATTTTCCCCAAAACTTCACACCTAACTAACACAAAAATATATTTTTATCACTCAAACACAAGAGCAGTAAGTACTTGCGATAAATAATTTCTTTAGCAAAACATGCTCTACAACACACGGTTCATTTTCTTTAAATTCTATGACGTACAAGAGAAATTTGAATAAGAAAAATATTGCTTGTATCGTAACGAATGTGATGATTCTCCTATAGTTGGTAAGGAGATGGTTTTAAAAAAAATCCCGACCACGAGGCTTGAACCAGGGTTCTGCGGAAGTGAATGAAATTGAAATACCTTATGCACTTGGCCACCTTGACCCCCACCCCGCCTAAGACTATCCCATTATTTTTTACTTAATACTAGTGCTGAATGACCATAAATGTTTCAAACGTCGTAAAACTCATCAAAATAACTCATACCTTATTTTATTCAACTTTACTGATTAAACTTAATCAAAATAAAATCAAGATGTAGAATGAATGAAGAATTGACGATGGAGGGAAAATTCGCCTTTTCTGATTCTCTCTCGATATATTACAATATTTTTCCGACAGAGACAAATTTGTTAACGGCCAGATACTCATTTTACGCCTGAGTAAGGTGAGAGAATGTGAGTAAAGAGCCTTTTCTAAGTACTCAACTATGCGCCGAGTGAGGCTCGAACCTAGGACATTCCGATCCGAAAGCGAGTGTCATACCACAAGGCCATATAGCCGAACTAGTTTATGGACGTTGGTACATTTTAACCATTAATGATTATGTTAGATATTTGCGACTTGGTCCACAATGTCTTATGGTCTTTTTAATATGTTTTTCCCTTGTGAGTTATCAGATTAAAGAGTAAAGTTAAATGCCTCTCGAACAGGAGGGTGGTGTAAGAAGTGAGAGACGCCAACCATGTCAAACCATTTGTAATTGAATTGGATGCTTGAATAAACCCACAATCCCATCGCTTTTACTGCACCTTTGGTTTTAAAAAAAATAAGGTGCGAATATGGGGGCTTTAAAAAAATAAAATTAACCCTGTCCTTACTACCTACTGGAAAATCGTCAAAGTTGTTACGATGCAATCGTCACTTTTCTCATCCAGATTTCATTTCTTTTTGCTATAACTATAAAAAATTGACACTCTGTCGAACAATAATATGGATAAAATGTTCTTGTTGCTTTTCTGTTTGAGTAAGAAAAGTCAGGTGGTTTTTGTGTTTGGGCGGGTGTGAAGTTTTGGGGAAAATCCTGAAAATGGCTGGTAAGGAGAGGGTTAAACTTCCTCCTGTAAAAGAAAAAAAAAAAGATCTAGTTTGGGGATAACAACACTGAGAGACGTGATTTGTTCATTGGTAAATAATGTATGTTCCGATGAGCTGCGCTTCTTCTCTGTTAGAGGAAAAGTTAAAGAAATCGGAGGCATAAACAAATTCAGACACGATCCCCATTGGCGGACTAATCTGTCTCGCCGCCGGCCATTCGTCTCTTATCTTCATATTATGCTTTTCATTTTATACTTTGGATCTATTTCACGACCTTTCAATGACAATAACACTGGAGAGAGAGAGAGAGAGAGAGAGAGAGAGAGAGAGAGAGAGAGAGAGGCTGTGATTGGAGGGAACAAATAGATAGATATATAGACACACACACACACACACAATATATCTATATACATATATATATATATATATATATATATATAATATATATATATAAATATATATATATAAATATATATATATATTATTATTATTATTATTATTATTATTATTATTATTATTACGGTTTTTTCTCCCATCTTCGGGCAACAATCTTTCACGAAATATAAAGAACTAGATAGATAGTTGATAGATAGATAGATAGATAGATAGATAGATAGATAGATAGATAGATAGATAGATAGATAAATAAATAGATAGGTAAATAATGAAACAGATAGGTGGATAGATAGATAGATAGACAGGTAGATAGATTTGAATAATTCACTCTTGGACCAATAGAACAACTCCATTGAGTTTCCTTGATTCAAGCATTTACAAAAATATATTGCATTAATTCTTAAGATACTAAACTACAATTTCTCACATGCGAGTCGCCTTCTTAGTTTACCTTATCATGTCTAATTTCTTTTGTTGTGAGATAATTGGACGACCCTCTTGTTAACTGGAAAGCTAATTTAGTTCCTCTCAACCGTCTTGAAGCGTTCGAAGCCCGGATTGGCTCATTGACAAATTGTAAACTAATAATAATCAAGATATCTACGTTCTACTCCATATTGATGCAGAGAGGTAAGGGGATGTATGGGTTGTTTGGGGGGGGGGGGGGGGGGGGGGGAGTGTAGAATGGAGGATTAGAATCAGAATCGGAAGATGCCATCTTATTAGCTGTCGACATTTTCATTGGTTCACGGCTGGCAACCACCCCAGTTATTGCTAGAGGGGATGCTTGCTATCTTATCATCTCTGGCATCGTACTGAGTGATTGACAGCTCTGGCACCGCCCACAGGCACCTTGTAGAAGAACACGGAGTGAGTGTATGGGTGTGTGGGTGGGTGAGTGGCTGGGTAAGTAAAGTGAAAAAAAAGTCTGAAAAAGTTTGTGGTGAGCCTAGATTGGACAATGAGATAGTCTGTTATGGTTTAGACGAAGAATGTTCAGTGTGTGTTATAATTTGAAGAATTGGAAGGTATAGCTTGTACGAATAATAATAGTGATATCAAATGTGGGTTTTAGTGTTTTGGTTGAAATCTATCTTGACAAGCTTCGTGATTTGAAAACTATCTCAGTCATATCCAACTTTTTTTCAGGACAGTTAGTATTTTGTTGAACTAGACATGAAAAATATATATGCCTGTGATAAGAAACCGTAAAAAGGTTTTGAACTTAAGTTCCATACCTTTATGATAATGAGTTAATCGTTGTTTCTGTTTCATGCTCTTGAAATATTACACCTCGATATTTAGTAAAAGTTGTGACATTATCCATTGTAAAATAGTAACAGTAAGAATTGTAAGTTTTAGAGAAATATTGATAAGAAAGAGTGATATTTTTGTATGTGATAAGATAAAGAGAAACAAGAATAAGTGATACCAATATTCAATTAAAATCTAATCATACATTTATCAACGTAGTTGATGAAAACTTTGTGATAGAGTAAGAAGTTCACGTAAGTTTATGTTTACATTCAAAGGATTGAAATCGTGACTGCTTGTGGAGTAATGCTGAAAATGAAAACGTGATTTGACAAGTTTAGGGTTAAAATATGTACCTTAAACTTTGAATCTGTTACGCACCGTCTCAGGTGAGTTAAAATGAAGTATAATATAATATATTCTTTAAGAATCGTCTTTCTCAAATGTATCCGAATTTCCATCAATATCATCTTCGGTATTATTTTGGTGTGGAATACATTCTGAAAATCGAATCTTAAGTTAAGTATAACCCAAAGCACAAAATCTGGAACTTAATATGCTTTATTGGGGAGATCGAACATTCGATTTTACTCTAGTTCCTGAAATTAGAATTAACCTAAAAAATTAGGACTTCTTATTCCTAATCATTTGAATTTTCGGCATCAACTTCACCCTGGCATAATAAAGTGACAAATTAGAAAGCAGGTGAAACTTTTTGTATGAAAAAGTGACAGAAAAGCAAAGAAAAATGCAAGAAAGCAACCATCACAAACAAAAACAAACAAACAAACAAACAAAACCCAGCCTGCCTCGTCTGATTAGAACGCCGGCTGATTTTCTATTTGGGTTGATCTTTATATATCGGGTATCTTTTTTTTCTGCTGTGTCCAGCACTGTTTCATACACACCTTTTTAGATTTTTACTTTTATTGAGCTTTTGAGCTTTTATGTAGCGTAATATCCACTAAATGTGCTCAAAGCGCTTTACAAGGGGTCCCTGACGAACAGCAACACGTGACATGTAGAACGAAACATGACGCCTGTTAGGGATATTACAATTTTAATGTCACTAGATGTTTACTAGACAATAATATACCCCCCCCCCCCCTTCTCCCTCCTTAGATGAAATGTTTCAAAATATGTTAGCAATTTTAAAGCGCGTTGAAAGCGTGAAACGCTCTGTATAATTAATTGTGCAATATAAGTATTTGAATTTATTCATCTTGCTTTTATCGAGATGAATGAATAAAATGTAATCTGAATAATATCCTTCAGAATGAATGAAGTTGGTGTCAATTGGCTCTTTGTTATTATTTTTATTTTCCGGCGCTGCACTGCGGCTGACGCCTGGGTTATTCCAGTCTTCCCTTGGGATAAACCCTAGAGACAAATTTCCCCTGTGGGATGAATAAAGGGATTTTTTTAAAACCGACATTTGGGGGATGAGTTCTCACAAGGTTTACGATTGCACAAAGGTTTGTGTTTTGATACGATTGATCAGCTGGTGGGCAGAATTGGTGAACATTTCATCCTTTTAATTGCAGCTTTGTGGTCTTGTTCGATACCAGGCTTCAGATTTTTGAGTCACGACTGACTGTAACTTCGAGTCCAACAGCGGTCGGCAGAGCTCTGAGTTGAATATTAGGAAAAGCCACATTAGTCCCAGTGTGTACTCTGATGTAAAACTTAAATAGTAATGTTAAATTGAATGTAAGCTTCAATTTAATATGGGATTTAATATACGAAAACCGATAAATGGACGTTTCGGGTTTCCCATTTTTCAACAAAATGTGCGGCTATGTGGTCTAGTGGTATGACACTCGCTTTCGGATCGGAAGGTCCTGGGTTCGAGCCTCGCGCTCGGCGCATAGTTGAGTCCTTGGAAAAGGCTCTTTACTCACATTCTCTCACCGTACTCAGTGTAAAATGAGTACCTGGCCGTTAATAGCGTTGTCTTTGTCCGAAAAATTATAATATCGCCTAACAGGCGTCATGTCCCGTCCTACATGTTAAATGTTGCTGTTGACCAGGGACCCCTTGTAAAGCGCTTTGAGCACGTTTAGTGGATATTGCGCTGTATAAAAAAAGCAAAGCAAAATAGGATGAATGAAACACTACAGACGAATGAGATAATTACCCCATTCGTCTGTAGTGTTTCATTCATCCCGTCATATACAATTTTGTTCAGAAAAACACGGTTTGAAAACAGCATTCCAATGTTCTTGTAAATATGACAAAGATTTTTCTTCAAATTTTGTGATGTGTAAAGCAAATCTGAATAAGAAAAATGTTGGTTGTATCTTAACGAATTTGACGATTTTCCTGTAGTTGGTAAGGAGGGAGTTAAGGGGATAAAAATCGTAGCCCTATAGTTAACTTTATAAATCAACATTTGAGTGCATTTAGTGGATATTATGCTTTACATAAGCAGTTGTTTTGTTTTGTTTTGTTTTTGTTTGTTTTTTTGTTTTTGTTCTTTGGTTGTTTTTTTTTTTGTTGTTGTTGTTGTTGTTGTTGTTGTAAATTTTAATTATACGTGTCATGCGTTGCGATAGAATTTAATTC
>NC_088366.1:16904121-16974121 GCF_034508935.2 Berghia stephanieae | reverse complement strand
GCACGAAAAACACGGCCGAAAAGAGTATAGGCAGTAAGAAAAGTTTGAAAAACGGAAAGTTATTTTGATATATATATATATATATATATATATATATGTGTGTGTGTGTGTGTGTGTGTGTGTGTGTGTGTGTGATATTATCTATTTTGTTTGTAATTAAGATTTTAGATATTTCAAAACAATATATGCTACTTTTTTGGTAAAATGGCAAATTTCTGAAAATGAAAATGGTCTTATGTCCGGATGAATTTAAGACTCTGAAAAGTTGATTTAGAATTGATATTAGAAGAAATACAAACTTTATGTTTTCAATTCAAATGTATGGAATAGAAATTAACTCAGAATTGTATATTCGTGGTTACGGATTGAATTTCCAACACTAAGAGTTCATCCAGACGTAATACCAATTTGACAAGATGGGTTTCTTTTCTTTTTTTTTCTGTTTGAAAATATCAAAGCAAAAAATAAAGGAGCAGGCACTGTTGTAAGATATGTGAAAAAGTATGTATGAAACATTGCCAGATAAAGAAAAAAAGAAAAATATAGGTAAAAAAAAAAACCATCACAAAAATTCAACCTTCCTCCCAATGTAGGAAGGACGATTTATTTGGGGATGGTGTTTTTTCTTGCATTTTCTTTTTTGCTTTGTCTGGCACTGTTTCATACACAATGTTCATATCTTTATCTCCACCCCCCCCCACCCCACACCCCTCTTGTTTTTAAACAATACGAACGGGATTTCCTGATCAACCATTAAAGTATTACCCAGGCAAACATAATACACGCTCATAACATTTAAATTTCTCCTTTACGCCGAATTTTAAAAAGTTATCTAGCACAGCTGATCTTCTCCACCCCTTTCTCGTCATTCTACAGGTGATGCAAGTTGAGAAATCACATTGATATTAATGATGATAATAATAGTAACGATCAGTATAATAATTATCGTCAGATGTTGGAATAGGTAAAAGGTTTCCTTGCAGCTGCAAATTTTCTTATTGCTCACCAGTAATCAGAAATTCATTGGTAATTCTGTTTTACTGCGGTGTTGGCTACATTGACTAGTTAGCCACCATACTCTGGAAAAACATTTATTTAAAAAAATTGACCAGAAAACTCGTCCTACAAAAATCGATCGATTTAAATTACCCTAATCTTGGCAACAACGACAAAAAACTCTCAAACCTGGGGCTTTGCAAAGACCGCAATTGAGAGTTTTTGCCAAGTTGAAGGTCATTTAAATCGATCGATATAATTTAATTTGAAGGTCGAGTTTTCTGATCAAATTTTTAACTACATGTTTTTCCAGATTACGGCAGTTTACCGGTTAATAAAAATCAATCATATTTTCCCCAATATTGAAAAAATAATAATTTCGGGACGATATAACTAAACTTGAAGGCTGGGGGAATTGCCTTTCATTAAAGGGTGATCAAACCTAACTGTTTGTTTTTCTTAAAATTTACACTGAATTACTTGTCAAGATCAACGTCGGAACAAGTGCATCACGTTTGTAATTCAAATGTCGTGAGAGAAATATCGTGAGTTTTCATCGACGACTACCTGGTGGTGATGAACGAACGTGTTACAAATCTCTGCCAAATAGGTAATGGCATACGTGCTCTGATTTGCAGGTCTGGTGACCCAAATTGTATTGAGTTCATTATTGTTGTTATGAAAATACTCTAAAACCAACGCAAAATTGTATAAATAACAACATTGTAAAATCAAACTCATAATTGCGTTTTGTTTTTAGGCCTGCTACTGTGTGCATCCACTGCTGACTATCATAGGTAGTATTTGAAATTATGGCTAGGGAACTCGTCCTTCAAAATTCGATCGATTAAAATGACGCTCATCTTGGCAAAAACTCTCAAACCTGGGACTTTTACCAAGGAGAGGTTCATCTTAATCGATCCATATTTGAATGACGTGTTCTCTCGCCACGATTTAAAACACATGCATTATTAATGAATGGCAGGTCAGAACGCCATGGCTACCTTATTTTACCATTTCCCTATAAATAATTTGCTGTGAAACAATATACGTATAAAGCGTCCCTCTTCCGGAAAGGCAAAAATGGATCTCATCCATGGGTCAACAACTCCCAATCACAGTGAAAAGTTATATTATTCTCTATTTATTGTCTTCTGGCCGACGTGTACATGTAAGCAGGTCTGACATCCGAACCCTCTTATGGGCCAAGTTTAACATTGTTGTAATGGACAATATTACGCGTCAATTTTTTTAAGATTTAGTGTGACAACAATGAGCCCATAAGGAATTGGGTTATCAGACTTGCAAATATGTGCACGTCGCTTCTGGCACTTCTCTATTCCTTTCCTTTCTTGTTATTCATAACATAGGTACCTGCTCCTCTCACTTTTTTGAATACTTTATGTCGTGACCCAACGCTTCAAAACCGTATCTTTAGGGATGAACTAAAAGCTTAATCTTGAATTTACAGCCAAAAATAACGCGAAACTTGGGATGAGTTTATTTGTTTTTTTTAAAAATAATATGATTTCCTAAATAACAAAAAAAAAACCAATGATTAAAAAAAAAACAACAAATAAATAAATTAATCAGTTAAATAAAGAATTTTTAAAAACGAAACAAAACAAAACAAAAATCAAATTGAAATGTCATGATCGTTTTGTAAAACAATTTTAATTCAATGTTCTTAAACCTCGATATAATGCCTGATTGACACGATGGGGTGGGTCTCAAGTAAAATATGTCAGTCAAAATTGACAAGTTTTTGGTGAAAATGTGTAATGCATGTTCTTATAACTAGCGGAATTGACAATTGGAATACTTTATTGAATTCTTCTTCTTCAAGTACCAAGTCTGTGCCAGACATCGGTGATCATGGTACGCGATTCATCTCTCTGATCAGATAACCTCAGAAAACTAATATTACTCTTCTCTTTCTTTGTCACCCAGCTTTTCAAACTATTCAAATATATTTTTCTTGGTCTACCTTTACTCTTTTTACCTTCTATCTTTCCCGTGAGAGCAAGATGTTCAATACATTTATGTCGATTTAGGTGCCCTAAAATTGCATTTGTCTTTTTCTTATTGTACGAATTAATAACCTTTTAGTTTCAGCTTGCGTTAATACTTCTTCATTAGTTTTCTTCTCTGTCCACGAGATTCTTAACATCCTTCTAAGAAACCACATTTCTGCTGCCTCCAGTTTCTTTCTAATGTCTTCTGTAATTGTCCAGCTTTCGCAGCCATATAATAATACTGACCATACATATTGAATAGTGTACCTAAATTTGATAATAATTTTATTTGGTTTTAAAACTGCAAAACAAAAATCCAGCAAAATAATAATAAAAACAAATACTGAGAAGAAAAACTTAAGCTATATTTTGAAATAAATCTGCGTTGGTTTCTGCTATATGAGGTAATGCTATATATAGCTAGAAGACCTTGGTGGTCCATAATCTGTTCCTTTTAAAAAGATAGGGTTGGAGATCAACTTTGTTCGTACTGCAAATGTTAATTTTTTTATAATCGAGCACATAATTATTAGGTAATCTAAACATTATAAAACTATTTTTCACAGATTAATGTACGAGTAACTTGCAAATCTTCCTTATATTAGGGCTAAATCTATTGCCCGTTGATTCCAATGGTTATTTAGAAGGGCGTAATCATGAGTCCTTATTTGACCTTGGCCTTCGCATTTGTCCTCATTTCGCCTCCCTTCCGCCGGACAGATCAAAGCTGATGGCTTATGGGACGGTTTGGGTATTCTCTAATAAAAGTTTAATTACCTATATTGGGCGGTATTAATCGTTCTGTAGAATCATCATTATATGATGATATAAACAACATTTTTGGTGAAAAATACATTATCTTTCTTTGTTGATACCCCTGCTGCGTCCTGATTTGGGGGCCTGGCACCCAAAAATATTATAATCTTATGGCAAATTTTCCATTAAAACTAATGAATAAACTAATAACCTCCACATTTCCCCTCTTATCAACATGTATAGCATTTTATGTCACCATACAGATTTTACAATTTTAATCTATGGGATTTGTATTAGAACATTACAATGTTGCGAATCAAAATTTTATGGCAAAATTGATGTTAAAAATTTATAATTTAGAATGAGTCAAAATAAACATACCCTTTCAAAATAAATATCTCTATGGTGTCATAATACATTATCTCTGTGATGACTGGAGATTTTCAGACAATTTCATAGATTCTGAGAAACGTTTAACACAGTATCCGATAACCCTAGAAAAAGGACACATACACGCGAACACACACACACACACACACACACACACACACACATATATATATATATATATATATATATATATATATATATATATATATATATATATATACCCGAAAGTCACTTTATTGAATTCAGACAAAATAATTCTGCAAATGGTGATAACGGACGAGATGGCCAAGTAGATAATGCATTGCTTTTCTTCCGATGGATCTTCGTTCGAACCCCGCAGCCGGAATCCCGATTTATTTTCCTTGAGCAAGAAACGTATTGCTCCCTTCATGGCGCTGAACTGTGGCTAATGTATGGGTTACCTCAGTCCTTTCTCGATTCAGGAAACTTTTTTTAAAACCCTCGGAAGGAAGAATGATAAAGGATTTTATTTTTTTAAAATCTTAACTGCGCCCTTGTCAACGTAAAGATGCTGTACTCGGCTGACTCTCTGCTAATCTTGATTTGATTATAAAAACTGTATCCTTAGCAATAAGAACATAATTTATATTTCTATCGTAGCAAATCTTATCTCTTGCTTTATGAATAATATGACGAATTAAGGTATTGTTTCACAAGATATATAATATTGCAATGGTAAGATAAGGTAGCCATTACGTTCTGATCTCACGCACATTGAAAAATCAGGTATTTAAAATTTTGGCCATAAAACTCGTCTTTCAAATATCGATCGATTAAAATGACCCTCGTCTTAGCAAAAACTCTCAAACCTGGGACTTCGCGCGAAGTCCCAGGTTTGAGATTTTTTGCTAAGAGGAGGGTCATTGTAATCGATCGATATTTGAAGGACGAGTTTTCTGGCCAAACTTTTAAATACATGCTGTTTTGTTTTTCAGAGTTTGGCAATGATTCTAAGGATTTTTGTCATGCAACACGGTTACGATGATCTTATGATAATGTTTTTACTTTTTCAACATCTTCTTATTTGGCGTTTATGTCAGTGTTGCTACTTAAAGCTGAAAGATGTAAAGAGAAAATAAAATAAATAGAATAGAAGCTTTAATAATATCATAATACATATAGACAAATGATATGGACATTTCATCAACAACAACAACAACACCAACACCAACAACGACGAAATCAATACCATCATCATCATCATCATCATCATCATCATCATCATCATCATCAACATCATTGTCGTCGTCGTAGTCACTGTTGTTGTTGTTATCATTATCATGACCATCATCATTACCATCATCTTCATCATCGTCATAACCACTTTCATCATCATCATCATCATCATCATCATCATCATCATCATCATCATCATCATCATCATCATCATCATCATCATCATCATCACTAGTAGTACCACCACCACTAGTTTAAGGACTTACAACGACAATAACAAGAATATAAACAACAACAACAAAAGTTACCAATGGATCGTTGCAACAACAACAACAACCAAAATAACAAATACGAAAACAATAATCATATCAACATTGAGCAGCTGAAGCAACACAGCGGCAGTGAAAGTAACAAGAATGTAAATGATATGTAAAAAGTAACGTAGCGTAAAAATGGGAAACGTAAAAAAAAAAGAGAAGAGAAGCACGTTTTCTTAAATCTCAAATAGTAAGACTGAATTCATCTTTGATCAGAATCATTTGCGTTAATATTGTTTAGAAAATTAACCACAGACCTCCTATTATTTTTAACCATGACAGCAGTATCACAGATGTGTTCAGTCGATTTTTTCTTTAACCCTTCCGTTCACAAAGTAGTGATCGGATATATGTGACTCAATAACAGAAAAAAACAAAACTTTTTGACATACAAACATCCCATAGAAAGGGTCCAAGCTATAGTTTTCTTCTGCTAAACGCTTCAGAAAGCACGATGAACTCTGGCCACATTTTCAGTCAGCCGTCGATTCATTGCATTTCATAATTTGTTCATTCCAAGATGTTGTCCTTTATTCGATCTATGACTATTATAATTCTTTTATTTTCAGATAAGATAACTTTAAAGAACTTACTTTGATGTCGGAAAAGGTTGAAGGATCATCGGCAAGAATTGAAATCATTTGGTAATGGATAAACAATATATCAAATAACTGACTCCACCATAAGTCTATTCGTTTCTAGAATATAACAGCAGACCAAGGGGGTAAAACGTCACAGAAAATGGAGTGTTTAATGGAACACAAAGGCTACAATACACCAATCAAACACTATGACACCCACATTAAGTCGTATGAGCTACATCACAAACCTCATGATCCTTCGCTTAGATCTTATGAATCCTCAATGGTAAAGCCTTACGAAACATCTTTAAAACCTTACGAATCAACACTGAAGTACCACGATCAATCTTCATTGCTTCCTATGTCAAATGGACATGACCTTTGTGACATGAAAAACATAATGCCCATAAAACACGAAGACAAAATGATAACGAATGAGACAAGACTTACACATAATCTGAGCAATGGCAGTGTGGGTGGGAATCGGGGTAGTGAAGGCTCTACGGTTGGAGGCGGTGGTGACAATCATGATGCTGGCGATGCTGATAGTGATGACGAGGCTCCCAGTACGACCACAAATCCTCCAGAAAATCTGGACGATGAAAAGGGAGGAAAGAAAGGCGGCGTTGGAGTCCGACGTTCAGAAAAACCACCGTATTCATATATAGCCCTGATTGTTATGGCAATTCAATCCTCACCTACAAAGCGTTGTACACTTAGTGAAATATACCAGTTTCTTCAACAAAGGTTCCCATTCTTCAGAGGAAGTTATCAAGGCTGGAAGAACTCGGTCAGACATAATCTCTCTCTAAATGAATGTTTCATCAAACTCCCAAAAGGAATTGGTCGACCAGGGAAAGGACACTTCTGGACCATTGACCCATCTGCAGAGTTCATGTTTGAAGAAGGGTCTTTCAGACGAAGACCTAGGGGGTTTCGAAGAAAATGCCAAGCTCTAAAACCGTTTGGCATGTTAAATGGTATGGGCGGTAGTCCTTCCATGATGGGCCACTATGATTTCATGGGACCTCACGGTGGAGGCATGTCTAGCATGAATATGTCTTGCGGAATGCCCAACGGTCAGATGCCGTCTTACGATCCGTACGGTCAGCAGATGATGGCGGCCGGGAATTCTGTACAACAAATCGGGATGAATTATGGATTCAACAATAGATATTCCCAAGGCGCTTGCGGGATGACTGGGGTTCCTGGATTCCAATCGCCGGTGTCCAATCATTTGGCGAATATGTCCGCAATGTCTAATATGACATCAGCTTTGCCCAGCATGTCCAATTTTCAAGGAGTATCAAACATACACAATATGACAGGTGCCTCAAACCTTCCCAATTTTCACCACTCTCTCCACGGAATGAGCTCAATGAACCCAGCTGCAGTGGGTGCGGGAGACTACGGGAGTATGTCAAATTACGGAATGAATCACTATTCAGGAAATCTTCCAGCTACAGTAGCCACAGCTAATATGACACCTCCAATGCATGACGATCGTGAAGTTATGGGTTCATCAACATCCACGTCATCCTCTGCAATCCGAGGATTGATCAATCGCGATAATAGCGCGACATCGGCCCTAACCCCTTCCCGTGACGAGAATAACACGTCGTCTACTGAAAATCCTCGTAGAGATTTATACAGTGTTAATAATAACAGTTCAATGTTACCATCTTCTAGGGAAAGTCATCAGCAAGACAGTAACAATTCTACAAATTTATTACACTCTCCCACCGACCCATCTTCCTCATACCTCGCATCAACACATTCATCCTATCATTTACATAACAAAGACTCATCCTCCTCCCCATCCTCTGCTCGAGATACATCTTCGTCATACTCCGCAGGAATGTATTCAAAAGACACTCTTGTCAAAGATGGAGGCTCTAGTTTAAGAGCGCCATCTGCTGCAACTTCAATAAATTCCTTGAGCTATAACAGACATTTAGCTATTGACGCGTCAGGAGATGGTAACCTGTCTTCGATATACTTACGTGACCAGCGAAGTTCTTACAATAGAGATACATCTTCCTCTACCCCAGCAATGTCAGGAATACCTTCAGGAAATCATCATAGCATGGCCTATTCTCCGTGGGGACCGTATCCCAGTCGTGTAGCCAACAACGCCCCAGGAGTTAAGCAGCCATTGTCTCCTACAGGCAGTACGGGATCGCCACAGAGCATGTCTCCTCCTTCTAGCAATGATCAGAGTCCTTATGGGAGTTCTTCAACATCAGCGGCGGCTGCGGCCTCCGTGACGAATGCATCTGGTTTGTCTGTTGATGGAATGGACATGGCGTCTCAAGGTAAGGTATAAAAAGGACATTTCTTTTTTTATTTTTACTTTCCTTTGTTTTTGTTTTTTTTTAAAGGTTTTCTTATGTTGTAAAGATCTTCTGATAATTCTTGTCTCTTCTTTTTATTCCTTTTCACTTTCCCTTCTTTCTTTCTTTTTTTTTTTTTATCTCCATTCATTATAAGCGACCAATTGGGACCCATTGTCCCAAATCTGTATTTATAATTTGGCCAGAAAACTCGTCCTTCAAATATCATCAATTAAAATGACCATCATCTGGGCAAAAACTCTCCGACCAGGGACTTTGCGAAGTCCCAGGTTGAGTTTTTTTTGCCAATATAAGGGTTATTTAAATCGATCAATTTTTGAAGGGTGAGTTTTCTGGCCAAAATTTAAATACTTGTTTTTTCAGAGAAAGCAGTATTGTGTATCAAATGCTTTAGATTGGGAATGATTAAATTTATAGCCAAGAAAATGATACTTTGGTGAGGCTTTTGTTTTATTGAACGACCAAACAAATAATTCGTATTCTTGATCATTGTAATTTTAAAGCCTTTTTCCATATCCAGTTCACTCCCAACACAATACGATTTTGTGCTATTTTCATCTTTCATATATATATTTTTTTATTAAATCATTATTTTAATTCATTTGCAACAAGGTCTCATCCAGTTAACTTTCTCTCCGTTAAGTGACCTCTCTCTCTCTCTCTCTCTCTCTCTCTCTCTCTCTCTCTCTCTCTCTCTCTCCTCTCTCTCTCTCTCTCTCTCTCTCTCTTTCTCTCTTTCTCTCTCTCTCTCTCGTTCTCTCTCTCTCTCTTTCTTTCTCTCTCTCTCTCTTTCTCTCTCTCTCTCACTCTGTGTGTGTGTGTGTGTGTGTGTGTGTGTGTGTGTGTGTGTAATCCCCCAACTTGCGATCGAAATCTACAATAAAGCGCTGAGTGACGTCAACTTCATTCAGTTTAAAGAGTGAGCCGATAAATTTGAACCTCCAGTCAGCCGTTAGAATACAAAATGGTTTTAAATTGTTCCCAGCGAAAAAAAACTTTTCCTTCTTTGTTTTCCTTCCATTGTGTATGTGTATGCGTGTGTGTGTGTGTGTGTGTGTGTGTGGCGGGGGGGGGGGGGGGGGGGTTAATTCTCTCCTTACCACCTACGGGAAAATCGTCACATTTGTTATGACACAATCTACATTTCTCTTACTCAGACTTATTTTGTACATCACAAACTTTGAAGAATGATCTTTGTTTGATTAATAAGAACATAAAGTTGTCTTGTAGAGAGCTTGTTTGAGTTTTAAAAATCAGTTTTTCTGCTGGGTAAGCCTGCCATTTTGGGAAAATACTGAAAAGGATCGGTAAGGAGAGAGTTAAGGAGAAAGGGGGGGGGGGATGGTAAGATATTTTTATCAATAAAACAGTCTTATTTATCTGTTCCGTCTTCATTAATTTGTAAAAGGTTACTAGCACACTTCGCGTCACTTTTTTAAACAGAATCCAAGAGACAGCCATTTCTTCTCTCCAGAAATGATTATTGTGACAAAAACCCACGTTCTTCCGTTGTTTTAACTAACGTTACAAGGATAACAAACTTGAGTCGCATAGCGTAAATCACACCAACAAACATAATAGTTACTCACAACAGATACGTCGAGCTTGGATAGAACAGGTGACGACGACTCACCAAAGAATATTAAAACGTCAAAATTTACGAGGATTACATTTTCACAGTAACGTAGTACTCATTGTTTTCAGTTGTCGACATTCTAACCCACCACACACACACACACACACACACACACACAGAGAGAGAGAGAGAGAGAGAGAGAGAAAGAGAGAGAGAGAGAGAAGAAGAAGAAGAAGAAGAAGAAGAAGAAGAAGAAGAAGAAGAAGAAGAAGAAGAAGAAGAAGAAGAAGAAGAAGAAGAAGAAGAAGAAGAAGAAGAAGAAGAAGACAAAAACGAGAAAGAAGCAAAACCAAAATGTTTTGCATTTCGTTTCTTCTTCGTGCAGGTGGATAATATCCAATTTTCAATTCTATACTTCTGAAAATATCACCGTCCCAATCAATGATTGTGTACACTTTCCGAAATCTTGTCCTTTTCCAAAATTATTTTCTGCAGCATGCTAGGATTGCGAGAGATAACAATTTTAACGCATTTTGGGACCATTTCCGTATTGTTACATGTGTGTTAGTTTTTATCTCAGAATATCCAAGCTTCCATCCAACTATTTTAGGAGCCTCTCGTCAATCCTTGCCCTGCAGGGCATCTAACATCAACATGATCGTGACCCTTGTTCTTTTTTGACGCCATTCCAAAAGAAGTATTATCGTTCGGTTCCTGGGCTGGTTGTAGTTTGTACAATTAGTTACCACAACAGAGAGTCACTTTGAAGGAACGCCGTGCTGTTCGCGCTCGGGCAAGAATCCCTGCCTCTGCCACGTTGGAATTTTGTGCCACGAAATTCACGAAGATGCAAAGGTGTCGGCCCCATTGTCTTCGTAATATCATTGTTCTGACTCAGAATATACTACACTGTGAAGCCCGATTAGTGTGGTGAAAATAGTCTCAAGCATAAAATAAAAATTGCCGAGGTATATTTTTTTTTAATAATGTGAATTTCTACTGCATACTCCCGAGAGCTCGGAAGTTAGCTTTTGACACAAGCAAGCCCAAACACACGCACACACACACACACACACACACACACACACACACATACACACACACACGAAAAAAATATTGTTTTTAATGTCGGCTGTCGAAGGATTTTTAGTCTGAAATAATGGTTATTACTTTTTTTTTTCTTCTCTTTTGTTTTTTGTTTTTTTGCTCTATTTGAAGCTGTTCTTTTCAGTTTTGCTCAAAACTCTTCAGCCTACAGCTTTAGGGCAGCATATACATATATGTGACCGGCCGTCTCAAAACGATATCATGCCGGGAGGCAATCGGCCCCAGAAAAGTAAAAATGAACTAAAATCAAAAGAAATACCAACTTTCAGATTTTGTATTGCAAGAAATTGTATTTATTCTCCTCATAAAGAAAAAAACAGAAATTAACCCAAATTTTCATTTTCATGGGTATAACATAATTTTCCAGCAACTGGTTCGTCCCGACATAATACCGTTTTAAAACGATGGATCACATGAGGGGTTAATTCTTCATTGGGGCACTTTGCATGGAACTGCCTTTATCACTTCCTACAGATAACCATTTTTAAACCATCGCCTTGAAACGGTATTGCGTCGGATTGGGTTGGATGCTAAATATTTGAAGTTCTTGTTAAAACAAAAATAATAGATGTGGGTAAAGTTTAGATACGTATTTCATTGAGCAAAATGAATATTTTTACATAAATTAAAATGTAATATTTCTGGCCATTTTAAAGTATAATATAGACTTTTTAGTATTTGTTAAATCGGTCATAATGATGTCTTGAAGCAATTAAACACATATGTGATGCAACCTCTCAAAACGGTATTATGTCGGGATGTGTCGGAACCTCCTACCCCCCCCCCCCCCCCCAAAAAAAAAAAAAAAATTAATAAAAATTAAAAACCGTCAGCTTTTATATAGCGCAATATCCACTAAACGTGCTTTAAGCGCTTTACAAAGGGTCCCTGACCAACAGCAACACAAAACACGTAGAACGGGACATGACGCCTGTTGTCTTTCCATACGACATTATCAAAGGGAGCGGTTTGAAGCATAAAGATGAATCATGCGTGGAAAGATGAGCTGAAAAATTATTATTATTATTATTATTATTATTGTTATGATTATTATTAGAATAATAATAATAATAAAATAATAATAATAATAATAATAATAATAATAATAATAATAATAATAATAATTATTATTATTATTGTTTTCATTATTATCATTATTAATATTAACATCATCATTATCATCATCAGCATCATTATTACTTACATTATTATTGTTGTTGTTGTTGTTGTTGTTATTGTTGTTGCTATCATTATTGTCATTATTGTTGTTCTGGTTGTTCTTATTATTGTGACATCATTAAACCCCTCTTTTACAGGTGTAATGTTTTCTTCGTTTGTAAACATTTTTATCTATTTATTTTTTGTCTGTTTCTTTAATTTTCGTATTTTTTACATTTTTATTTTGTTTGTTTTGTTTTTGTTTTCATATTTTATTTGGTTAAGTATGTAGATCTCAACTTCAAACTTTGCATTTCACCATGCATTATACGTATATGCCTTCCTCGTAAATCTTTTACTGACATTATTTTGATCAGTGTTATTAAACTTAATCTTTTAAACTTGAACTTTTCCACTAAACTAAACGTGCTCAAAGCGCTTTACAAAGGGTCCCTGTCCAACAGAAACACGTAACAAGTAGAACGAGACATGACGCCTGTTAGGCGATATTACAATTTTTTTCGGACAGAGACAACGCTGTTAACGGCCAGGTACTCATTTTACACCTGAGTACGGTGAGAGAATATGAGTAAAGAGCCTTTTTCCAAGGACTCAACTATGCGCCAAGCGAGGCTCGAACCCAGGACCTTCCGATCCGAAAGCGAGTGTCATACCACAAGACCGCAAATCTCTTCCCGACTAGTTTCATTATTCAAAAAGATAATAATATGTATAAATAGAATGAAGTTGACGTTATTCGGGTATTTGTTATTGTTTTTTGTCATCCGCGTTTATGAGTAATTCTCACCAAACTGTCTTCGCTAGGCTTTTAACGTTCAAGTTTACACATAGTTTTGTGTGTTGGTCCGTTGTACTTCCGGATGGCAATGCTGTGAGCTTCTTAACCAAGCGCATACTATATATACATTGTACTAATGGAACTTTATCCCTCTGGGTAGACGGTTTATGTGGCACTCACACTAAGTCATACTTAACTTACTATGTACTCACGATTCATTCACACCTCTCACCTTCAGCACGTGCTAATAGAGCCATAACATCACGCACCCCAGCTCTCAGCAGGGAGCTTTCAGGGATAGGGTGTGCTAATCGTAGCCGATTTGCTACGCTCTCTCGGGAGAAATTTGTTTTTTTTAAAAAAGCTTTTACAGCATGACACTTTCAGCATATTTAATATTATGATAATTATTTTCAAGGTTAGGACTCCCGTCACAAAATCTGGACGGTCGTCCTTGTCACAGTAAAGGTTGTTCACAATTATCTTATTAAATTTTATTTTATTAAGAACTGAATTCATCTCACTCCAGTTATATTTTCCTTTTATAGCCTTCCCTCGAATTAATTTCTAATTAGTGAATACTTTTCGTTCTACATTCTGTCACGTAGCCACTTATTATAAAAGCTGATAGGTCTAACATTTGACACTCACTTTCTCTCCACAATCTATGCCGGACGGCCAGTCGCTCTATTCCTATATATATACTGGAAGATTTTTATCTTTTGGGACTTTGTAGATATTATATCTACACCATTAAGACGCCGGAGCTTTTAACTTTGATTGTATAATCTTCAAGGATCAAACCCAAGCCCGCTGTCAAAGGACTACACAATAACCTCTTACCAATTGCCTGGAAGTGGAATTTTACGAGTCCGATCCTGTTATCAGAGGAATAGATCATCCAAGCCCATCAACTGCCTGGAAACGTAAACTTATGAACCTGACATATTATCAAAAGTTACGTAAAATATTCATATCTCTATTTGTAACTGCCACGATCACTGTTTATCTCTTTTAATTAAATTTCATCATTATTTTTATTTCATTGTAAACAAATCGTTAATTGTTTATCACAATGATTTGTAATCACATTGCCATCATGTTGTTCATCACAATGATTTGTAATCACAATCTTTCATTGTTATTGTCACCCATTCATATACCTACGTTAATATAAACATTTCCATGTCTAGTTAATAAATAATTTAATTGTAGCACAAATCATAACAATGGATTAATGCTAGAGTATCATGATAGTAAATTTACTTCCGTTTGTAAAATCTATCTTTCCCATAATGGTTAAAGAGTATATTTTAAACGTGGGTGGGGGGTGTCACAGTAAAGGTTGTTCACAATTATCTTATTAAATTTTATTTTATTAAGAACTGAATTCATCTCACTCCAGTTATATTTTCCTTTTATAGCCTTCCCTCGAATTAATTTCTAATTAGTGAATACTTTTCGTTCTACATTCTGTCACGTAGCCACTTATTATAAAAGCTGATAGGTCTAACATTTGACACTCACTTTCTCTCCACAATCTATGCCGGACGGCCAGTCGCTCTATTCCTATATATATACTGGAAGATTTTTATCTTTTGGGACTTTGTAGATATTATATCTACACCATTAAGACGCCGGAGCTTTTAACTTTGATTGTATAATCTTCAAGGATCAAACCCAAGCCCGCTGTCAAAGGACTACACAATAACCTCTTACCAATTGCCTGGAAGTGGAATTTTACGAGTCCGATCCTGTTATCAGAGGAATAGATCATCCAAGCCCATCAACTGCCTGGAAACGTAAACTTATGAACCTGACATATTATCATAAGTTACGTAAAATATTCATATCTCTATTTGTAACTGCCACGATCACTGTTTATCTCTTTTAATTAAATTTCATCATTATTTTTATTTCATTGTAAACAAATCGTTAATTGTTTTTCATTTATAGTAACTAGTAAATTCTGGGGCCTCATTCTACATATATCTTTATGCATTGTCGAGTAGCTCTTTACTCACTTGAGACCATGACAGTCCTTTTGATGACATGGGGTATAACGTACCAATACACAAAACTATGTGTAACCTTTTATAGATAGAATGAAGATGACGTTACTCTGGTCTTTGTTATTTTTTTTCTTTTTTTTTTTGCCATCCACGTTTATGAGTAGTTCTCACTAAACTGCATCAACCAGACTATAAACGTTTAAGATTACACACAGTTTTGTGTCTTGGGTTGTTACACTTCCGAATGGCAATGTTATGAGCTTATTAGCCAAGCGCATTCTATCTATAGTCTGATTGATAGAATTTGGTGAGACCTTATCACTAACAGTTTTAACAATAACAAAGATCTGAATGACATCAACATAGTTCCTTCTATAAACAAGTTGAAACAGTAGTCCTTAACAGCCAAAAAGCTCGTCGTATCCCAAGTTTGTCCCGATTTTGGTAGCGTTCCACGTAAAATATCGATTGCGCGACATAATACGGTACAACACCGCTTTGAAATGGTGGGTCACTGTCATTATTCTTTTTTTTTTTAATTTTTTTTTTTTTTGTTACAATCGACTCGACGAGTATATATTTGCAGGTCTGATAGCCGAACACAATGATGGGCTTGATTTAACGTTGTTATAATGGGCAACATTTTGTGTTGGTTTGAGAGTATTTCCATTACAACAATGAGCCCATAACAATATTAGGTTATCAGACCTGCAAATATGTTACAGTAAATGACATAATCAGTCGGATGGTGAAAATGTTTGAACTGAGATATGGCCAAGTTTAGTTAGAAGTCAATTTTTATCAAAAGTGTGTTCTTGTCATAAATGATTAAATCAACCCTATTTGTACTAGATCTACGGGAAACATCAAAACTTAATTTCACTTCTAGGTCTAAATAATTTTTACAGCTAGTCAAGTTGACAAAGTACGAAATTGGAGAAAAGTTGCTGGATACCTTTCTCATACATCTGACTATAACTTCATGAAAAATCACTCGATTTACTTCAAATAAAGATTAAAATGTTCTTTCAGAAAATGCAAAAAAAAAAAAAAAAAAAAAAATACAAATCCAAAATTGTCACCTTCCGACTGTCATGCACTGACACATATTATATCTATACGTCGGATCGACTCTACTCGTACGGTCGTGCATATTAGTACCGATGGGTACGATGAAGTACTTCCGGCATCTTCCCATGGAAAAGTAGCAAAGTTGTTCAATAACTCCAGAGCACCATCAATAAACGTTTATGCAAACATACACCCACCAAATATAATTGCTTCACCAGCCACTTTAATTTGACAACCATATAGTGAATAATACTGACACATTGTTAATTTTAGATTCACACCTCCATGACCCCTAGGGGAGGGAACTCCTTGTCCAGTATTCACCTAAGGGAGGGATAACTCGTGACCACCCCTGCTGAAGTGGCATCTCCCTGGATTTTCATGTACCATACTGCCATTTTCTCTGTTTTAAAAATAGGCACGTATTCAAAACTTTGGCCAGAAAACTCGTCTATCAAATATCGATTGATTAAAATGACCCTCATCTTTTCCACAACTCCAAACCTGGGACATCGCTCGAAGTCCCATGACTAAGAGTTTTGGATAAGATTAGGGTCATTTTAATCGATCGATATTTGAAGGACGAGTTTTCTGGCCAAAATTTTAAATACGTGTTGTTGTTTGTTTTGTTTGATATATTTGCAGAGTGCGCAGCACAGTAGGCAATGAAGAGAATGAGGAGTTAATAAGGATATTTTTTGACCCACAGTCTCCAACCAGTATTAAGTCGCCATTAACTACATGCTGAATAATTGAATTTCGACTTTAATTTCGACGTTTCAAAAATAAGAATAATACATTATTTGATAGTAGTAATAATTATTATAATATCAGTATTATTTATATGTATATCATATCACTTGCTTGAAACTCAAATATACGAATGGGGCATGCCAAATGAATGTAAATAGAGTTAATTATACTTATGAATATTGAATGTGACACTTATTTATGTATTATATATTTAATTCTCAATATTATCAATTAATGATAAAAATATAATTTATATATTGATAAATTGTATCTATGCATAAAAGTTACACAGAGCATTTAAAGGTTTTTTTTATTAGAACCTATTAGCTCTTAAACGATACGATACGATATTTGGCATGGTTTTCTTATTTTTCTTGTAGTTAAAAATATGTTTAATTCATAATTACACAAGACATCAATGCGAATATCGAATTTTCAGATGGTTTACTTTTTTTAAAAACATATTAAGATATTGAAGATATATTGCTACAACAAGGTAGTCATTTTTAGCCGTTCTTTTCATGAGGACTGAAACATTTCTAAATTATAACTGCTCACATCAATTTCACATTATAATTAATGTACGTGGTTATTTTCAGATGGTGTAATGGCATTATAAATTCCCTGCATTTTTCTACACGATTTCTAAACAGCTGTTGGGTGTTTTTAGGAAGATTTTTAAAAATACAAAAGTGAAAATAACACAATAAATTATATCAAAATGGTAGTATATTTAATTAAGTTGGTAAACAACATCAGAAGCTCTCAAACGTAAGCCTCATAATTTTGGGATATCGCTGGGTTCTTGTGAGGATTTTTATGTTGCCGTTGCTCCGTGTTACACCCTTGATAAACAGCCACAAATTAGATAATTAGCGCTTGCCAAGCGGCCATTAATGACACAAGTCGCGTGTAGGGGGCGTTGTGATCACTTACCTCCCATCGTAGCCGAGTAGAAAGATGGCAGGGGAGCGAACTAAGAAAACAAGAAATTTACGCATTTTTTGTTACTTCCATCACCACTATTGAATTTATGCCTCGTACCATCTAAGGCCTATAGATCACAAGCTTACCCCGGTTTCTGTAACGTTTAATGGGTAGTAGTGACAGTTACTCTCTACCTTTTGAATAGAACACTAATCTATCGCAAAGTTCGTCCCGCTAGATCTGACAGCCAATATATTGCTAAAAATAGATATTTAAAAATTGAGCTTTTATATAGAGCAATATCCACTAAACGTGCTCAAAGTGCTTTACAAGGGGTCCCTGACCAAAAGCAACACTTAACATGTACGACGAGGGAATGTGAGAAAAGAGCATTTTCCAAGGACTCAACTATGCGTCGAGCGAGGCTCGAACCCAGGACCTTCCGGTCCTAAAGCGAGTGTCATACCACTAGACCACATAGCCGCATATAAGTTTAAAGAGAACAATTAACTATAAACCCGATTGATTCGGGACCCAAACCGGTTCCTTTGTGTGTTGAATTATCAAATAATTGAGCTTCCGGTTATTGAGCCATATCGGTTAATATCCTCTTATTGACCAGTATGTAAAGGTTTCCGTAAAATTATGAAAAGAGCAAGATCAACGAGTCCATAAAAAATCTAGAGAAATTTGAATTTGGCTAAAGGTAGGTCAATGCCAGTAGCCAATGTGCTCTACCCACCCACCCCTCCTTTTGTTTCACTAGCTAGAAATAATTTTGAGAATATGGCTCCCCAAAAAAAGTTTTTGTAGTTGGTGACAATAGGATTCAATAGTCTGATGTCACGTCCCCCTAGCAAGGAGCAGCTTGGTTCTAAGCCAAGAAAATCGGTACTTTTTATTCTTCACGCTGGCTAGAACTTTTTCACGTGTCATGTGATCAGAATATATAAAAGTCAAAACATGATCAGATTTATAATGTTTTTCTCCTCTGGATACACTTTTATGCTCGTCGAAAAAGTATTTCATAAAGGCGTCCGCCATTGTTCCGATAGTTTAGAACCTGTTACTAAGTTACTATGCGTCAATACGAGGGAAGTGACGTCACACCTGTTGGACCATATTGCTGATGACATGTGCTCCCTGGGAGTTCAATTACGTGTACTTTATAACCGTATTTAAAAAAAAAAAACACTATTCAAAATTTTGGCCAGAAAACCCGTCCTTCAAATATCGATCGTACTTAATACTCCTTAAGAAAAGCATTTATTTCAATTAAAATGTTATTGAATTAAGCTTACAATTTAATTTTAAGAATCAGATTCAGCTCGACCGACATGCATAAAAAACTGGCAGGTTTGATTACAAAACCCAATTAGGGACTCGATTTAACATTGTTGCAATGGACAACATTTTGGCGTTGGTTTGAGACCATTTCCATTACAACTACAATGAACCCATAACAATTATTTAGGTTATCAGACCTGCAAATAAGTACACATTGAATTAGATCTCGTCATAATATCGATTTGATATGATTAGGTACTTTTAGGCTTTGAATTTTGTTTAACATTATGGGAAAAAAATTATTCCGCGTTATCTATAAATAAATTTCAAGGAAGTCCGCCGAATCGTCTACCTTGTTTTAAACGTGAAAGTTAGTTGTTATCAGTAAAGAAAAAAAAATTAAAGCCGTACCTTCTCTACCATCTCTAAAAAAAAGAAAAATGTCAAGATTTGTGTCGGGTGTCAGTGTCGGACTCCCTCCTTCTTCTCTACAACTCACTCGTCTTTTGTTATCTGCTTCTCCCTCTAGTCGGGAAGATAGAGGCTTGGGTGGTTTTGGCACAAGAGGGACAAAAGATGACTTTGTAGTGTTAGTTAACCTCTAAACGGCGAAAATGAATTTCTTACGCTTCATTATCGTGATCTACTGCCTCAAAACGGTAATAATATATGCCTGTCTAGGTAATTTGATGTCAAAAATTAAAATGATATATGCGCCTACAGATAGTATGCGCTTGGCTAAGAAGCTCACAACATTGCCATCCGGAAGTATAACGGACCAACACACAAAACTCTGTGTAACCATGAATTTTTATGGTCTGGATGATACAGTTAAATGAGAATTACTCATAAACATGGATGACAGAAAACAATAACAAATACCAGAGTGTCGTCAACTTCATTCTATCTATATGCCTGTCTAGGTAATTTGATTTCAAAAATTGAAATTATATATCCGTCTATACATAATATCATAATAGTGTCTTGTGGTGTGTATTCGCCTTCTCACCGGACGGTCCAGTGTCCGAGTTCCGCTTTTAGATTCGCATCGCTATGAATTTAAAAAACAACAAATATCAACAGCAATATCCACCAAACGTGCTCGCCGTGCTCTAGCACTTTTGAATGCTGATATATTCGAGCAACAGTTGCTATTTTAGGAACCTCACGTTTTGTGGGTTTTTAAAAAAAAATTGTTTGTTTGTATTTTTGGTCTTTTGTTGTTCTTTTTTTTTTTTTTTGGGGGGGGGGGGTTGTATTTTGTTTTGATTGTTTTTGTTTTGTTATTTGTTTGTTTGTTTTTTTTTTTGGTTCTTTTGTTGTTGGGTTTTTTTTTTTGTTTTTGGTTTTTTTTTTTTGTTTTTTTTTTTTGGGTTTGGTTTTGATTTGCTTTTTAGTTTGTTATTTTTATTTTAATCGTTTGTTCTCTTTGTATTTGATTGACTGTATGATTACTATTTCATGCTAAGTATTCAAGCTGTATTTACATCGAGTAAGCCACTTGCGTGTCCTTTCTTCCAGCAATCGTATGGTTCGGTGTCTCGTCTCGTCACAAAAGTCAATCGATGTTAAGCGCGGTTACTGGCCGGATAGGTGACTGTGATCGTGTGAAACTCTAGACCCCACTGTATTATATCCTTGGGTAAGATACTTTACACGCATTACCCCATTCGACTCAGGTGTGAATGAATACCTGATTTCAGGCAGTGATGGATACTGTAAGTGTTAATACAAAAAAGACGCCTAACAGGCGACTGACACTTCGACATAATATTGTTCTGAGAAGGTCAATCACATAGTAAATCAATGTTTCTCACATTCTCTAACAGTTTTCGTCTTTTTGTTTTTGTTTTGCTTTCATTTGTTTGATTTTTGTTGTTGTTTGTTCTTTTCTTGCCTTGTTTTTTTTTTTCTTTCTTTCTTTCTTTTTCTTTTTTTTTTCATTTCATTATTTTTTTTTTTTTTGTCTTTTGCCACAAAGCAAGCACTCATTCACACCCTTGCGTTTTGTTGTGTGGTCCATAACATTATCTTTCCGTGTTTTTGATTGCCGCTAGGACGCTAGTTACATGCTACGCTTCAACGCTCCATTTACTTCTTGGGGAACTATGAACTTTCGCTCACGCACTCACTCTTCAAACAACTGATGTACAGCAGGCAACGAAGGAAAGTGTTGGATGGAGCGATGTTATATTGTATTGTGCTCACGTTGAATAAATTGTAAGAATGTAACCGCGAGTCACAGTGATATTGTTGTTGTTTACTAATGCAGATGTTGGCTGTATTACTAATACCGATTTTTTAAAAGTTCCGACGATTTTTAACAACCCTACCCCCCCCCCCCTTTCCCCCCTACCCCGCTAGGTTTCGAGAAATCCTAGTAGTTTTGTTTGTTTTATCTTTGTTTTATTTTTGTTTTGTTTGGCGGTTTTGGGGTTTTTTTTTTGTTTTTTTTGTTGTTCTTGTTTTGTGTTTGTTTTGTGTTAGTTTTCGTTTGTTTGTTGTTTTTTGGGGATTTCTTTTGTTTGTTTGTTTTTTTTTTTGTTTTTTTTAGTAGTTCCCCAGAGCAATATCGTCCGTGTAATTTGGATTTAAAAATGACTTGAGCATTCATCTTGCGCAATAAACACTTAACGTTTTTCAAGGGGTCCTTAGCCAGCAAGCGCACTTAGCATGTAGGGCGAAACATTAGACCTGTAAGGCGGTTTTGCTTCTTTTATTTATTTTTTTCTACTGTGCTGAGACAACGCTGCTGACGACACCATACTCATGTTA
The DNA here is from genome assembly GCF_034508935.2 of Berghia stephanieae. Lineage (NCBI taxonomy): Eukaryota > Metazoa > Mollusca > Gastropoda > Nudibranchia > Aeolidiidae > Berghia > Berghia stephanieae. The sequence goes on along the minus strand of NC_088366.1, from coordinate 16,952,050 downwards.
CACCTGAATATGGCGAGATAGCTAATGTGAGTCAAGAGCCTTTTCCAGGGCCTTTTCCTTTCCACCGCTCAGAACAGGAGTCGAACCCGGAACCTATCGGTCCAAATACGGCGGCTTACATACTGCAAGAGCACAACGCCGCATCGAATGCCGAGTTGTGACCTACCATATCAATCGAGTATTATGTTAAAGTCAATTAAATGAAGACTAAGTCTACAGTTAATGCGCTTTCTGAAACCAGTTGAACACTAGCTGCTATATCATCGATAAAATAATTAAAAACTCTCAATGGAATTTGAGAAGAAAAGAAAGAGAGAAAAAAAAAAGAGATAAGATAGAAAAAAATAGAGACTTATATCGATCAGAAAAGATGACTACATGGCAGAAAACCGCACACCGGAATTCGAGAAGAGAGAAGAAAGAAGAAGAAGAAGAAGAAGAAGAAGAAGAAGAAGAAGAAGAAGAAGAAGAAGAAGAAGAAGAAGAAGAAGAAGAAGAAGAAGAAGAAGAGGAGGAGGAGGAGGAGGAAGAAAAAGAAGAAGAAGAAGAAGGTTAACCCCATTGTGCCCTACGCCTGATTTGCCATTATCAAATCCCCATTTAGCAGGCAACCAAATCGAATAAGAAAGGACGGCGACCCAATCCGTGTTTCCTGTCAGAATCTGGTACTCACTGCATGTGCTTTAGTTTGACCACACACGATGCACGTGAGAAGAAAAGCTAGCTAGCTAGAACTAGAAGAACTATGATGATGAGGCATAACAACATGGGCCCACCACTCACCCTGTATTGCCGTTAATGCCCGTGAGTTCTACTCATGCTGAGTTTGTGGCACTGATCGCTGTACAAGTAGTTGTGGTTAGTGAGTGAGTGACTGGTGGGTGGTAAGCAAAGGGGGAGTGTCTTTATTATCATGTGCTGTCTCTCCTTAGACAATGGGATTCTGCCAATGACGAAAAGAAAAGGTTATATTATGTAACCCACCGTGATAATCCGGTATTAAAAAGTAGTCCTACAGAGCCATGAGGACCATGGGCCGGAGTTAATATGGTTTCTATAGCCGAGAAAAGGTCAATAACAATTGTTTGCTACCATGTTGATAGGACCCTAGTCCATTGCAAAGTACTTTCCGCCAGTACTGACAGATACCTAATCACTCCTGGGTGGACAGGGAGTGAAGGGTCAGAGAAAAAACATCGTCTCCACCCGGAACTCAATGAATTGAGTGTTCTACCAACTGAGCTAGCGGAACCCCGTCATCCAGTGCCAAGTCTTGGATGACTTAGAAGAAGGAAATTAAGGTAAAAGTCACCCAATCAGAGTCGTGACATTTCAGATTTTTGAAGTCTTAGCTACAAAACACACTCGTCTAAAATTATTTTAAAAAAGCCCTTCCGCTACGGCATCATAAGATATTATCGCATAGGCATTCTAATTCTACGAATGTCAACAGGAATCACTATGTTGTCCATGTGAGCAAATCGGGGGTTAATAATCTTGCCCAAGGAAAAAAAAACCCAAAGTGCCTGAAGGGGGTCTCGAACCCCAGTGCAATGCCTTAACCACTCGGCCAGTTTGCCTCTCGTCTAAAAGATACATTTATCTTAACTTATAATTTCAATTTAAGTACCAGGTTCACCCCGAGATAATACCGTTTTCATACTATGTGTCACAGGCACATATTCAGATAAAAGGGTTTATTGGAGGATTGAGCGAGGATTTGTATTTCTTGATATCACCAGGTTCACAAAGAAGACTCACATTCAAAACCTGCCCCATACATATCTGTTTCCATATTTATTTTGACAAAATGTGATTATTTTGTTTTTTTTTTTGTTTTTTTTTTGTTTTTTGTTTTTTGGAATCATATATTTTTGTGTCCAGATTATTTGTCTCCTGACGAAGGCTAAAGACCGAAACGTTGTTTTTTCTTGTGCTGTCCCCTTTATTTTACTCTCTCCTATCAGAAAGCGCTATGCTCGTTAATGTAAGAACAGCTCAATTTACAACAACATGCTACCCTTCGACTCAGTTCAATTATTTTGTGAGATGTCAGGGTAGTTAACGAGTTAAATTGTCCTCCAGTCACCATTACCTTTAGACCCGTCTACCCAAATATTTTCTGGGTAATATTGGAATGGCCAGGACTTTTTTTTAAAGGAATATGGTGATAAAACTGTGCTGTCCTTCTACTTCTTGTCAATGCGATATCAGTTGTGAGAGGTTTAGGGGATTTTCTCCATTCAACGACATAACTGACATTATGTAAGCGGAATTTGCTGGGTTGTTTTTTTTTCGTTGTCTGTTGTTTTTGTTTGTTTTGTTTTTTAATTTGTTTTGGGTTGTTGTTTTTTTTTTTGTTTTGTTTTTTGTTTGTTTGCTTTTTGTTTTGTTTTTTTTTGTTTTTGTTTTTTTTTTGGGGCGGGGGGGGGGGGGGTTGGAAGGGGGGGTTCGTTTTTTAAAAAAATTATTATTTTGTTCGTTGTTTCTTTTCTTTCTTTCTTTTTTTTTTACAATTTTCAATCGCCATTGTTTTACCATGTGTCATACACAACTTTTAGATTTTGTTTCGTGTATCAGTGCCTGCTTCGAAATTCTAAATCCTAAGCTATGCAAATTGTGTCGTATAAGAGGGAGGTGTCTCAACCCTGAACTAGTAACCATGTATCAGTAAAAAAAAAATAATTTAACATGAATAATTAATCACCACAATATCACAAGAAAAACTTTGGGACCAATACTTATGCTATGGTTAAGTTTATTGTCTATTTCGCTGATGAAGAGCAAGACCTCGAAATCCGTTTGATATTTCTCTAATTTTGGTATTTAAATATATGTATTGGAGTATGATATTCAATTACCATTCTCCATCTTCTTTTCTTCGACTTGTATGAAAGAGAGAGAGAGAGAGAGAGAGAGAGAGAGAGAGGGAGAGAGAGAGAGAGAGAGAGAGAGAGAGAGAGAGAGAGAGAGAGAGAGAGAGAGAAAGGAAATTAAGCACTTCCAGTTATATCTATACGAGATATGTGCAATGTGGAATAGCCGAAGAAAGCCTGGGAATTTCTCACCCATCTACAATTTTCTGTAACAGCTCACACATCCTAGTTTAGCATAGCGCTATTTCAGTGATCATAGGAAATTCTCACTCGAGTCCTTCAAATCCTGAAGCAATCAGCTCGAGATCCGAAATGTCATACGGCCGGTTGAGCAGTATGGGATCCATTCTAACAAGGGAACAATGAAGATGAGTGGAAGTAGGTGGATGAGTGGATGGATGGACGATAATGGATGGGTGAGTGGATGATAGATGGATGAATGGATGATGGATGGTGGATGGGTGGATAGTGGATGAATGGATGGATGATGGATGATGGATTTGGTGGATGAGTAGTGGTTTAGATGGATGAATGAGAGGATTGATGGATGTTGGTGGATGGTAGTGATTAGGGGGAGATGATGGATGGGATGGTATTAGTGGATGAATGGATGGATGGATGGGTTGATGGATGTTGGGTGGATGAGTGGACGAGTAGATGGATAGATGGATGAATGGATGAGTGGATTGATGGATGGAAGTTGGATTGGAAAGATAGATGAATGGATGGATGGATAAATGGATTGACGGGTTAGCAAGTGTATGGATGGATGAGTGGATGGATTGATGAATGGATGGATGGATGGATGGATGAGTGGATCGATGGATGGATGGATAGTTGGGTGGATGAGTGGATGGATGGATGAGTGGATGGATAGATTGATGGATGAGCAAGTGGAAGGATGGCTTAGTGGATGGATGAAAGGATGGAAGAATAGATGGATGGATTGATGGATGGATGAATGAATGTTTGGATGGATGAGTGAATGTTTGGAGGATGGATGAATGGATGAATGGATGGATGGATGGATGGATGGATGAATGAATGGAAAGTCCGTTCAGTCTTCAGTAAGAAGCTTGACTAATTAAGCTATGACTGAAAGTAATCCTTTTATTTTTTACAGACCAGCCTATTTTTCTATCAAATGGTTACAAAAGTAATGAATGGTTCGATGCCAAAGGGCCCGAGGCTGAACACAAGTTTGAATGTGCGATACCGGGCAAAGATTGGTCGATAAGCAGTCATTCACATGAAAAAGTGAGTTACCTGGACGGTAAAAGAGTTGTCTCTGATGAAAAATAATATTATATGATAAAAGCGCCTCGTCTTCCACAATTTGGTGTTGCTATTGGTTTGGGATTCCTTTTAAACCATTCTGAGAATATTTTGTGGATATTGCATTGCATAAAACATAAAAAAAAGATAGTGGTTTTTGGGGGAGATTTTTTTGTTTGTTTGCATTTCTGTTTTGTTTTGTTTTCTATTGTTTTGTCTTGCTTCGTCTCGTTTTGTTTTGTTGTGGGTTTGTTTTTGTTTTGTTTTTTGGGGGGTTTTTTTTTGTTTTTGTTTTTTTTTTTTGTTTTTTGTTTTTTGTTTTTTTTTTTGTTGTTTTTTTTTTGGTTGCTTTTTTTTGTTTTGTTTTTGTTTTTGCTATTTTGTTGTTGTTGGTTTTTTTTAATGGAAATAGTAAATTATCTTAATACCAATCCGATTATTCAACCTACTACTAATCCACCAATTTTTCCAGTCATTAATTTACACTCACAAATACAACACATAAAAATATATGTATACTCACTTCCACCCTTACACTCCAACACCCCAACCACCAAACGTTCCATCCAAAACTTATACAACCAACCATGAAACCAGATCAAACCCGTCATCGTTCCCGAACAGCATCATTGGCATCGGTCTAAGCAGGTGTCTCATCTTTCTCAACACTGACATCAATCCACTTCTTCTACACAATCCCCCCCCCCCCCCCCCACATCCCACCCGCTCCCATCCCGACCCATCCGCTAAAATCTCCACCCCCTATCCACCAATCTATCCCATCCCCACCCCCACCCCCTTCCGCCTACCTTACCCGAACCCCGTTCACCGTCCGTCCACCTAAAGCGCATACTCGCACGTCCATGAAATTATATATTATGTACGACGAGAAGTACATTCGCTCCCTCTCCTTCCTTATTTCCCACTTACCTACCACTACTACAACATATAAACAAAGTAAAATGTGACCCATCACCTCGACCGGGTTACACGTCGGCATGGACAAGACACAGAAAACTGAATTTTAAGTCTTAAAATATGAACAAAAATGAAAATATCAGCTTCGAAAAAGAACAAAAATACCAAACACGGAACATTTTGGGCTCAAAATCCTTCTTTGAGTAAGAAGAATTTGCTTTATTATTTCAAAGACGGAATGTCATTTCGGGAACTGCATGCAGATTTTTTTTACAAATTATTTCAAAACTTAGTGGTGTTTACTTTAATTTCAAATTTTAGCACACACTTCTTGTAAAACAACACCGTCATTGAATAAGTTAGATAAAAAAGATGAACTTTATTTATCCAAGACTTACAAGGGATATCACACATCCAAATTCTCTCCTCTTCTCTCTTTCTCTCTCTCTCTCATCTTCTCTTCCTCTTCTTTCTGCCTCTTCTCTCTCTCTCTCTCTCTCTCTCTCTCTCTCTCTCTCTCTCTCTCTCTCTCTCCTCTTTCTTTCTGCCTCTTCTCTCTCTCTACTCTCTCTTTGTCTCACTTTCACACACATCTTTGCACGCACTCTCAGTCACACACAAACTCTCTCTCTCCTCTCTCTCTCTCTCTCTCTCTCTCTCTCTCTCTCTCTCTCTCTCTCTCTCTCTCTCTCTCTCTCTCTTTCTTTCTTTCTCTTTCTCACACTCTCTCACACATATAGATACATGCACACATCCACATACACACAGACACACACACACACATATATATATATATATATATATATATATATATATATATACATAAATTGAGCTTTAATATAGAGCAATATCCTCTAAATGTGCTCAAAGAAGCGCTTTACAAGGGGTCCCTGGCCAACAGCAACATGTAACATATAGGACGGTACTGACGCCTGTTCGGCGATATTACAATTTTTTCGGACAGAGACAACGCCGTTAACGACCAGGTACTCATTTTACACCTGAGTACGGTGAGAGAATGTGAGTAAAGAGCCTTCTCCAAGGACTCAACTATGCGCCGATCCTAAAGCGACTGTCATGCCACTAGACACATAGATACACAACCACAAACACCGTTTTAAGATTGTTAGTCACACATTAATTCTTTTTCGTCTTAACAACAACTAATTAATCACCTTCACCTCATATCTGCTATTTATGCTTAAGAACCGCTCCCGTCCAGTCAACCTGCTTGCAGTGGCGTGGCATGCTTACAGTATAAGGTGGTGCCAGAATCAGAAGAAAAGGACTAAAAACATGCTATATTTGTAGAAACAAAAGAAGAAGAAGAAAAAAAGAGACTTACTCAAATGATTAAGAGGCGGTATGTACAATTTCTCAGCTTTATATTTTTTTTTTAATGTTGCAATCCATTTTTTAAAAGATGGATGAGGTGCCAGGCACAAAATCAACCAATATAGCCACGCCCCTGCCTGCTTGTCCTTAGTGTGATATGACTGTACTTATAACACCACAGATTCGGACAGCTCTCGATAAAAGAGAAGAGAAGGATAAACAAACCAGTTTCCTCGAATTCAACATGCCATGGTTTTGTTATCCATCATGGAAGAAAAACTATTTTTCAATATTTAAAAAAAAAATGAATTTCCCTTCATTATTATAGTCCTCCGGGGTGGGTGGGAAATTTTTTCTGTAGAGTTTATCTCGAGAAAAGACCGGTATAATTAAGCCTTCAGCCACAGTGCACGTCGCAGAGTGAGCAGCAGGGTTAAGTTTTTTGCTCCAGAAAAAAAAAAAACGAGATGAAAGAAGGTCTCAAACCTAGGTCCATCGGATAGAAGTGTAATGCATTATCTACTCAGCCATTTCCCAGCCCCCTCTATTTAATCCTTTAATTGACAGACTTTATTATTTTTTAAAATCATAATTTATTCCATCATTCGCGTCATTACTAATGTAAACTTGAGCTTTTATATATAGTGCAATATCCACTAAACGTGCTCATCGCGCTTTACAAGGGGTCCCTAGCCAACAGCAACACTTAACATGTAGAACGATACAGAACAACTATTAGGCGATATTACAATTTTTTTTCGACAGAGGCAACGCTGTTAACTCCACGTACTCATTTTACACCTGAGTAAAGAGTCTTTTCCAAGGACTCAACTATGCGCCGAGCGTGGCTCGAACCTAGGACCTTCCGATCCGAAAGCGAGTGTCGTACCACAAAACCACATAGCCGCACAAATGTAGACTCAATCTTTTACACAAAGAGAACAGTTACAAAGAGGTGCCTCGGGCTCCACAACCAATATCGAAATCCACATCTTTGTCTCTGCGTTCTTTGCAGCTTTGTTGGTCTATTGGTGTGGCACTCACCTTCTGACCTCGTTCTCCTCATCTCCCCATTTTTTTATTCCTATAGATAGTATGCGCTTTGTTAAGCAGCACACAACATTGCCATCCGGAAGTATAGCGGACCAACACACAAAGCTATGTGTAACAATAAACGTTGATAGTCTGGTTAATACAGTTTAGTGAGAATCACTCATAAACTCGGAGGGAAAAAAATTGTTGTTTTTTTTTTGTTGTTTTTTTTTTTTTTTTTTTTTTTTTTTTTTTTTTTTTTTTTTTTTTTTTTGCTACCCATGTTTATGAGTAATTTTCACTAAACTGTATTAACCAGACTATGAACGTTTAAGGTTACACATAGTTTTGTGTGTTTGTTCGTTACACTTCCGGATGGCAATGTTGTGAGCTTCTTAGCCAAGCGCAAACTATCTATATCGGAATCCTCTTTTCTCATTCCCGTATTATCATCTCATTCCGACGTTATTAAGTTATATCATTTTCTCACCATTTAATGAATGGTATAATTTCCTCATATAATATGTGACCTATCGTCTCAAAACGGTATTATGTCGGAACGAACCAGATGCTTAAAAGCCGAATTTAATGTTAAACTGTTCAAAAATATAAATTGTTGGCATTCGCACCCTAAAATATGGTTGCCATTCTCCTCAATAAATCGTATAAACTCAACACAAGTCTGATATTTCTGGCTATAAATTCAATTTTCAACATCTTTACCAACCCGACTTAATACCGTTTTGAGGCGAAGGGTCACATATATAACACGTTTATACTAATACACATAACACCCCGATATAACAACATCATTAATTTTTTACCTTGACTTCATAACTCTTTCATTCTTTTCCTGTCCAATATCACAGCTCGTGGTAGCAGCTATCTCCTTACGGGCAGGCGTGTTGATTTTCATATTAAATTTTCAAGATTCATTTTCAGCATTTTTACAACATTCTATCTGAACAATTCATCTCCCAATAAAACCGTGCATGAATCAGATAAGCCACGCATTATCGGAGTGAGTACTGTTTTCGTTGCGTGTGAGTAAGGACAGAGCATGAGGTGGTGGCAGCTTTGTGCCACTTTCGCATTATTAAACTTGATAGGACGTAAAAGGAGAACTGATTTATGGCAGTTTAGGCAATGATTTTAGAATGCTAAAAACGGTTATGTACATTTATGTATTGCATTCTCACGATTTCCATTTCAATATGTACCGATTTCCAGGAACCCACATGCACATATTGGCGGCTCTGATAACCATACGCTATGTTATTATGGGCTTTATTTAACTTTGTTGTGATGGACACTATGTTACTTTGGTTTGAGAGGATTTCAATAGGCTTCAACAGTCGTGACGTCACTTCCCTCGTAAAGCATAGTAACTTAGTTACTGGTTCTAAACTATCTGAACAATGGCGGACGCCCTTATGAAATACTTCTAATTCTCCGACGAGCAATAAAAGTGTATCCAGAGGAGAAAAAACATAAATCTATCACGTTTTGACTTTTATACATTCTGATCACATAATGGCGTGTGAAAAAGTTCTAGCCAGCATGAAGAATAAAAAGTACCGATTTTCTATGTTTAGAACGAAGCTGCTCATTGCTGGACTGACATGACATCAGACTATTGAATCCTATTACAACAACGAGTCAATAACAATTTGGGTTGTCAGACCTGAAAATGTTTGCACTTCGCCGAGAACCTATTCAAGCCAGCCAATAGTGCCGCACGTACTGATAAGTTCTCCAACAAAAAAAGTATCAGACACCAATAGGATTCATTAGTTTGATGTCACGCCACCCGGCAACGGCGGCCATCTTGGTTCTAAACAAAGAAAATCATTACTTTTTATTCTTCAAGCTGGCTAGAACCTTTCATATGTCTTGTGATCAGAATGCATCAAAGTCAGAACAAGATCATATTTATAATGTTTTTCTACTCTGGATACACTTTTATGCTCGTCAGAGAAATATTTCGTAAGGGCGTCCGCCATTGTTCCGATAGTTTAGAGCCAGTGTTACTAAGTTAACATGCGTCATTAGGAAAGAAGTGACGCTTCGACTATTGAATCATTTTTAACCAGTTAAATGCTGTACTCTTGGGGAAAAAACATGTATTGGGCTAGAAAACTCGTCCTTTAAAATATCGATCGATTAAAATAACCCTGACCAAAAACTCTCAAACCTAGAATTCTTGAAGTAAAAGGTCCCACAGGTTTGAGAGTATTTATCAAGACGAGGAGGGTCGATATTTGAAGGACGGGTTTTCTGGCCAAATTTTTAACTACGTGTCTTTGCAGATTCGGCAGTTAACTGGTCAGGGTTTTCACACGGAATGCACGATCGTTCGGCACGCTCATCAAACACCTGTGTAACTGTGTAATTATGGGCCTCAACACCAAACTCAGGCAATCTGCGCCTTTAGCAAGACTAGAAAAAATGCTGGTTGAGAATTGGCTTCAACAGTCACGACGTCACTTCCCTCGTAATGACGCATAGTAACTTAGTAACTGGCTCTATACTATCGGAACAATGGCGGACGCCCGTATGAAATATTTCTCCGACTAACATAAAAGTGTATCCAGAGGAGAAAAACATAATAAAAATGATCCTGTTTTAACTTTTTTACATTCTGATCACATGACATATGAAAAGTTCTAGCCAGCATGAAGAATATAAAGAACCAATTTTCTTTGTTTAGAACCACGCTGCTCGACGTGTCATCAGACTATTGAATCCAATTGGAAAAACATTAATCAGATTATAGAGTCAATAATATTGATGCTATGCGTATAGTTAGAAAACTCATAACACCCGCCGCCGGATATCACGTAACAACACAAAACAAAACCAATGTGTAAACTTAGATGTTTCAAGTCTGATTAATACTATTTAGTGAGAACTACTCATAAAAAATGTCAGGCTAAACAAGAAAAAAAACAAAGAACTGGGTGACGTCAATTTTGTTCTATCTTTATTATTTTTGGCCGATATCGAGAATAACATTGACCCGAGAACCAAAAGACCTAGTCTATAGATAGTATGCAGTTGACGTCACTCAGGTCTTTGTCATTGTTTTTTGCCATCCGTGTTTATGAGTAATGCTCACTGAACTGTATTAATCTGTCTATAAACGTTCATGGATACGATACACACAATTTTGTGTGTTGGTCCGTTATACTTCCGGGTGGCAATGTTACGAGCTTCTTCGCCAAGCGCATACTATCTATAGATCGGTCAGGATCAGATCCTTTCTCGTGGAATGAACGATCGCTCGAATCTCGCCCATTGAACACCTTTAGAACGTAATTGGCCTTCATACCAGTGCCAGGAAATTTACACGTTTTGCCACGACAGGAGAGAATGCTGGTTGAGAATTGGAAAAACATTAATCAGATTATAGATACTATGCACTTGGCTAAGAAGCTCACAACATTGCCATCCGGTAGTATAACAGACCAACTCTTGTGTAACCAAGAACTTTTATAGTCTGGATAATACAGTTAAGTGAGAATTACTCATAAACGTGAATGGCAGAAAATAAATAAATAAATAAATAAATAAATTTATAAATAAAATAAAAAATAACAAAGACCTGGGTGACGCCAACTTCATTCTATCTATAGAGTCAAGCAAATACGATTATTGACCGATAGCGGGAATCATATTGACCCGAGAACGGAAAGACCGAGTCTTTAGATCGGCCGGGGTTTTTCGCGTGGGATGCACGATAGCTCGACATGACATATCTATCGACCATCGAACACCTGTGTAATGTGTAATGTAATCCCAATGAGACCCCATCCCAATGCCAGGATATTATATAACAAAAAGAAATGAAGTGAGTAGGAAAGTGCCAGAAGACAACAGAGAATAAAAATTTCGCGGCGGCGATGGGGGCTCGAACCCACGACCGTACTGGTACAACTCCGCCTGGCCGGGGAGATCGTGGCTCTACCGTATGAGCTATCCACGACCGTGGATTATTATTATTATTATTATTATTATTATTATTATTATTATTATTATTATTATTATTATTATTATTATTATTATTATTATTATTATACTGTCATTATTGTTATCATTACCAACATAATCATCGTCATGCATCATGATAATATTAATATTATTAATATTAAGCATATCCATTTTATTTTTCTTGCCAATTTTTTTTTTTTTTTTTGGGTGGACGCTGCTGGCTTTTCAAAACCATAGCCCTACTATAATACTCTTTTAGTACGCCATGTTCAAAACCAATCATTGCCAATTTTCTTGATTGTTTCTGTAATAAGCTATATTGCCATATTATGATATTTCTATCTATCGTAAATGATTGTAATCATCAAGAACAGCTAAACCAACAGCAAGAGAATCGAACGAACACCCGAAATGGTGTAGCTTTTCGTACAGTTTCATTGAGCTAAAAGGAGAGACACCGAGATTCAGGGATAGGAGAAGTCCTGATCCGATGAGTGACGTGTTACAAATGTCTATCTTCTGTACTTAATTGTTGATAAACTCGAAAGTCACTTGTGTAATCAAGTCAGTGGCGGCACGTCTCTCGTGGACAGTAGGGCTGGGGTCCGGGAATGGGAGGGGATGAAAGGTAAGGATGAAAGGAAAGGAGTGTTGAATGATTAGTGGGTATGAAAAGAAGAGTAAGGAGAAGAAGAGGAAGAAGAAGAAGAAGAAGAAGAAGAAGAAGAAGAAGAAAGAAGAAGAAGAAGAGAAGAAGAAAGAGAAGAAAAAAGAAGAAAAAGAAGAGAAGAAGAAAGGACACAAGAGGAAATGGAATGAATACATCAGTGCGTAGTACTGATTCTATCATTGATTCTATTATAATTACAACGAATTTCTAAAAACAGATTCATGATCTTTCTCTTGTTATTTATCCTTTTAAACTTTAATTCTATGTATCTTCTATTCTACACACTATATCATGGAATCATCCTCAATAGCTTTATTGTAATCCGTTGGAGAGGCATGTGTGTATTTAATCAGAGAATTTTAGGTGACCTTTGAAAATGACAAGAAATGGGGATCATTAGTTTCACGCGGCAGAAAATCAGAAATTGTCAATTACATAATGATTTGTTATATAAAATTAACTACTAACTCACCTCAGTGGCAATACTACATGTTGTCACAGGCAATCACTCGAATTCGGATTTGCAAGATGGGGTGTGGGGGAGACGGGAGGGGGGGGGGGGGTAACCATCTAACGACTTGGACTAAGCCAAATGAGTAATGCTTTACATAAATTCTAAAAAATCAAAAAACAAAAATTAAAAAAAAATACAAACACATAAACCGAATTTAACATTATGTCGTTCGTCATTTTAAGACGAGGAGATTTCAACGGCATTCATTTTTCATAAATTGGTGATTGAAAAACTGTAGAGGGAATTTATGCAAATTAAAAGGTTCAGCGTGAGTGCGTGTATGAGTGTGTGGTGTCTGTGTGTGTTTAGTGCGATTGCACGTGTGTGTAGTTGTGTGTCTTGAGGTGTCTGTTAGGTTAATAGGGAGAGTACGTAGTTGAATTGGAGATGAGATTTGAGAGTAGTTATCACCTACTTCATTACTCACCACCATCCACCTCCACTCTTCACGGTCATTTCCTCTCTCTCTCCCTGAAGTTGCCTCGCCTCTGACTTTGATTAAAGTTATGCCGAACGATGCATTGATAGACTGACGTCAACTGGCTTAGAGCAAAGAATTGACATCAAAGGATTTAAGAAAACGTTTGAGGGATTCGAAAGATTTCAGTATATGAACAAAATTGTGACCCATCACCTCAAAACAGTATGTCGGGATAAACCTGATGAAATAAGAGTGATTTTTTAAAGAGGAGAAATGAAAAATTTTAGGGTTTTTTGTTGTTTTGTTTGTTTTTTTTTTTTTTTGTTTCTTAAAGAACTTGTATGAATATTTTTTTAACTTTAGCTTTTATATAGGGCAATATCTACGAAAAGTGCTCAGAGCGCTTTACATGGGGTCCTGACCAACATCAACACGTAACATGTAGAACGAGACATGACGCCTGTTAGGCGATACAATTTTTTTCCGACATAGACAACACCTGAGTACGATGAGAGAATGTGAGTAAAGAGCCTTTTTCCAAGGACTTAATTAACTATGCGCCGAGAGAAGCTCGAACCCAGGACCTTCCGATCCGAAAGCGAGTGTCATACCACTAGACCACATAGCCGCAACGATTTAAATCTAAACACTAGTCTTATGTTTTACACTAGAACTTTAAATATAAGCATGAGGTTCATCCCGACATAATACTGTTTTGAGACGGTAAGTCACAATCTTGAGCTTTTCTTGGGCTTTTATATAGCGCAATATCCACTAAACGTGCTCAAAGCGCTTCAAAATAAACCAGTTCGTTTTAATGACCAGTCCCATTGACTGCCCCCCCCCCTCCCGCAACCGTTTCTACCTTTTGATTTTGTTTTAATAAAAGATTTTAAAGAGGGCTCTAAGTGTTTAAATTGATTCCCCTGATTTTCAAAGACAAATGCATTCAGTTATTACTTGAACATTTAACATTTCATGACTGGGTTTGATTATGCTCCCAATTTGACCCTCACCTCCTCCCCCCACCCAAAAAAAAAATAAACTTGAGCTTTTACATAGCGCAATATCCACTAAATGTGCTCAAATCCCCTATAACGGGTCTCAAGTCAACAGCAACACTTAAATAAATGGACGCGACATTTATCTACTTATCTATCTATATCTATATTAACCATACTCTCAGTCTATACAAACCAACATGCATATTATTATGGATCAATAAAAATGTATTAATTTAAATAAATAGATGAATTAAATCGATATATACAAATAGATCTATTCATCTACTCACCTTTCGACCCGTCCCTTGTTTTCCCCCCTCTCACCACCTCTACCTTCCATTCATCTCCCTCATCAAGACACAGACGCCATTATACCCAGCCAAATCACCCAATCGCACACGCCTCAGTCAATCCAGGCTGTCAATAAGTTTCTTCTATTTCCATGTCAAGCTTTCACGTTCCCAGAATTAAATCAGCAACAACTCTTCCCCTGGGCTCATGGCGTTGTATTCTCTCATAACAAAACCCTCTACCTCTCTATTTTCACCCTCGGGACGACCGCTGACCACAGCGTTCCGGTGAAGACTAATATTTTTATACCTCACCTTCGCCTCTCCCCGGGTGCCTGCCAATAAGGCATACCTTAGTCGTACCCCGGACAACTTAATTTGTAAATCAAACGTGCTGGGTTATTGTTCAATTATGATTGTACTGCTCAACTATTTTAGAATAGCCTCCGTAAATTGTTAATTGAGATTTTATATAGCGCAATATCCACTAAACGTACTCAAAGCGCTTTACAAGGGGTCCCTGGCCAACAGCAGCATTTATTTAGGACGGGATATGACGCCTGTTAGGCGATTTTACATATTTTTTTTTCGACAGAGACAACGCTGTTAACGGCCAGGTACTCATTTTACCCATGAGTAAGGTGAGAGAATGTGAGTAAAGAGCCTTCTCCAAGGACGCAACTATGCGCCGAGCGAGGCTCGAACCCAGAACCTTCCGATCCGATAGCGAGTGTCATACCAAAACCACATAGCCTCGGTTAATTGCGCTGCTTTTAGTCCCAGCTTGATATCAGCAAAACCCTTAACCCCACCTCCTCCCCACCACGTATTTTATTTTTAATTACAACTCAAAACACTTTCATTCCTTGCCATCCATGAATATTTAATTGGACGATTTCAGGAATCTCATCTAAAACACCAAGTAGTTTTAGTATTGAATATTTAAACATTACAAAAGAAAGAAAGATTCGGCCTTTAATTTTTGTCAGGAGATCAAGAAAGCATGGTAAAATAGACCGTTTGTCTGTTATGGGACAAGAAGAACAACCACGTAAATTACTACCATTTCTAGAGGCATATAAAAAACACAACTACGTATGGCATTCTATTACTAGAGTGTATATTTTGCATTTCATACCAACCATCCAAATTAATTTGAAGCCTATAAAAAAATCGAGGAATTAATGGATCTCTTCCATTTGTGTAGAAAACACCAAGGGCGACACATAACAACAGTGGTTGTGATTTCAGGAATACGATATCTTGTTGACCACCCACTAGCTACTAACTCTCCTTTACTGTGAAATAAAAAAAAACACATTTTAAAAGTTTCGGCCAGAAAACTCGTCCTTTTGAATAGACTATCCATGGATTAAAAGGATCTTCATCTCGTCAAAAACGATTAAACCTGGGACTTCCCGGGAAGTCACGGGTTTTAGCATTTTGTCAAGTTAATGGGTTATTCTATGCGATGGATATTTAAAGGGCGAGTTTTCTGGCCAAAATGTTTGAAATGTGTTTTGGTATTTTTATTCAGAGAACGGTGGTACCAACGGTGCCAGTTGCAGATTTGGACAATGTCCACAACATCCGATCTGCGTCGAGGCACGCCAGGGAAAATATCAAAAAGAAGTTGGTGCAACCAGCAGGCAGTATAGTAACACATACTGTGAACAAAACAACGATTCTCTCAATGAAATTTGGTTCCCGCCGTCAACCTGTTACCAGACTTGTTCCATGAGTGGAGGTAGTTGTATGCGTTTAGGTAAAATACTCACAACATCTGCCAGCCAAAATTAAACATACCAACTCAGAAAACGATGTATATCCTTTAACGTTTATAGTCTGATAGATATAATTTAGTGAGAACTAATCACTAGCAGACTGTCTAAAAATAACAAGTAGTTGAATGACGTCAACTTCGTTCGTTCTATAATATGAGTGGACTCGAAATATTGTTATTCAGTCACCGTGCCTATCTATGTAAGTCCGGATGGGCCAAAGTAGGAGAACTAACTTTAATCAATTAACTCCCCTACATAATATGTATTTAAAAATTTGGCCAGAAAACTCGTCCTTCAAATATCGATCGATTTAAATGACCCTCATCTCATCTTGACAAAAACTTCCAAATCGGACTCGGCCCCTTTGCGTTTAAATCGAATACTCTACCAACTGAACTATCTGGACCCCCTATATACTCTCAACCCAACGTCAGAGTATTGCGATGGTATGAGTGTTTTAACTAAATGGACAGCATCAATATGAATGCAATAGCCTGTACTTCTCTAAGCTATAATATCATGTTGTTACTATAACCACTTTCCTTCTACATTATATCATTTTACTTTGACGTCACTGTCCTCACCTTTACACTTCATTACAGCTTATAGGTCGGTTCTTATAATCATATAAGACTAAATATTCTCAAATCATCATCACATCATCATCATCATCATCGTCGTCGTCGTCCGTCGTTGTCATCATCATCATCGTCGTCGTCGTCGTCGTCGTCAACATGATCATCATCGTCATCGTTTGTTTTGTATGTTTTCGACAGCGGCAATGCTGTTAACGGCCAGGTACTCATTTAACACTTTGATACGGTGAAAGAATGTGAGTAAAGAGCCTTTTCCAAGGACTCAACTATGCGACGTTCAGAGCGGGAGTCGAACCCTGAAGCTTTTCAATAAAGCACATCAACTTCACTCGGGTTCCGTATTAATTTGTGACTATAATTTCAATGTTAATCATCTATTTCAAGCG
This sequence comes from Berghia stephanieae, assembly GCF_034508935.2. Lineage (NCBI taxonomy): Eukaryota > Metazoa > Mollusca > Gastropoda > Nudibranchia > Aeolidiidae > Berghia > Berghia stephanieae. The sequence goes on along the minus strand of NC_088366.1, from coordinate 16,934,959 downwards.
GACATAATAGCGATTTGAGGCGATGTGTCACAAATATTAGGAACTCTAATGACTAATTACGTTTCCTACCTGATTCAGTCCCCTGATCAGTGACTGAATTACAATATCACGATTACGCTCATATAGAAGGAACGAAGTTGACGTCATTCAACTACTTGATATTTTTAGACAGTCTGCTAGTTCTCACTTAATTATATCCATCAGACTATAAACGTCAAAGGATACACACAGTGTTCTGTGTTGGTATGTTTAATTTGGCTGGCAGATGTTTTGAGTATTTTACCTAAACACTAGGGGATCGGTATCTCGCTGTTGTGGATTATTTTGCTCTCCGTGCCTTGAGTGATCTGTGGGTTTTGTTCACTCCAAATTAATCATTAAGCCCATGCATATGTTGTTTCCGTGTAAATTATCCCTCGTAAAAGTGTTCATTGTGTCGGACACAACTAAGGGAAACAATCGGTCACAAACGCATTCCTATAATAGAAGAAACAAAGTGGACGTCACTCAGCTCTTTGTTATTATTTTTATACCATCAGTGGAATTATTATTTCTCACTAAAATAACATAATATTATCAACTAGACTATAAACGTTTATAGTTATATTTAGATGGTATGCGCTTGGCTACGAAGCTCACAACATTGCCATCCTGAAGTATAACGGACTGACATACAAAACTCTGTAATTATCACATAAAGGTGGATGGTAAAAAACAATAACAAAGACCAACTTTATTCTATCTATACGAGTAATTTTATATGTTTGTACGTCATTTCTCTGGCGGGTAGTATGGATTTGGATATTTTACCTAAACGCATAGCATCAATTCATAATACATTTTGTTTTTCTGGTTTAACACCACCTTTCTCTGAAACGTCAGTGAAATATCATCGAGACCTCATCTTGTCTTGGGCTACCAGGACTGGTACAGAAAACCCCTCAGCGTACCACCCACCCAGCCGTTGAAGTGCTTACACCGGTTTCTCAAGATATGCCAGAGTGCTCCTGGTCTAATAATATGACACTCCAGAAGGTGCTGAACCATTTAGCCTTGGGCTAGGCATCTGGGACAATCTCAAGAATTTTTCAGAGTGGCTGCTTTTATCGAGAGAAATCCTAAACCCGGCACTCCGCGTTGTCAAGTAATAACTTAGAGACGTCATTCAGGAATCAAGTTATTAAAGTAGTCAACTAAAATCCTAAGGCACATGAAACTGAAATTTATCCCGGACAATCGCTATAGAAAAAAGTAGTCATTTAAAACCATTAAGTTTATCCTGGTTTCTATAGCGTGAAACGGACAATAGCAGTTACTTGCTATCATTTGGATAGGACGATAGTCGTCTCATCATAAGGTAGCTTCTTCCAGATCAAACACACAACTAACCAATCACTGCTGGGTGGACGAGGTGGTGGTGGAGCGGAAAGGCAGGGGGGGGGGTGGTTAGAAAAAATCTCGACTGTACCCAGGATCGATTTCGGTCCTTTTGCGTATGAAACGAGTGTTCTACCAATTGAGCTATCGATCAATCGCTAACGATTTATTCATTTTATAAGTCGAATATTTTAATATACAATGAACTATCATGGTCTCTAAACAAAATAATATGTTAAACCCACAACTCTTAAGACCGAATATTTCGTTCTTGAAGTGCCGGGAAATTTGTCCCGAATTCGTGACCTTTTAAGATTGTCTTTTAAATAACAGCCGCTCTAGTTTGGTTTGGATATAGATTATATTAAATATAATATATATATATATATTTATTATATATAATATATATTGCTTATACCCCATTGGTTTTCTAAATCGTGTTCTTTCAAAGAACAGGGGTTCTAATCCTATTTATAGCTTATTATTTATATTATCCTCCACATTGAAAAAAAAAATTAAGCACAATGTTACAAGTCATTTTCAAAGTAATAAGTTCAATCAATAAACAATTGGAAAGAAAATTAAATACATTTAGAATGAAAAAGAATCATTATGTTGGCATGAAATTACTAAAGTCATAATAACATGGCGCTTAAAAATGGGACCTCACCCTTCCAACGAAATAAGATGACTTGCAAGTCTTGTTATGTTTTATTTGGCAGAATAAAAATAGTTCCTTTACTTAACAAGAAAACAAGATTTCTATTTACTGTTCATTTTCATTTTAGTAGCTTTTTGGCATCACCTACTGTTTGGAGACGATTGGTCACATATGCAGTTAAATGGGGCCTTTTTTTGGCCTGCAGAGACTGCATGAATTGGGTTTTACAATCCCTTCATTAAGGAATGTCCATTTATTTTTCCCCATCCCCAGCCATATCAATAGCATTGTCGTTTGTTAAAAGAGAGGTGAGACCAGGGCAATACACTGATGTCAACATATTATTGCTCTATATATAAGACAACAATTTTGCAACCCGTAAATAAGTCAGTGTGCCATTGGCATTTAAAGTCAATGGCATAAGACTCTCTCTCTCTCTCTCTCTCTCTCTCTCTCTCTCTCTCTCTCTCTCTCTCTCTCTCTCTCTCTCTCTCTCTCTCTCTCTCTCTCTCTCTCTCTCTCTCTCTCTCTTCTCTTCTCTTTTCTTCTCTCTCTCACTCTCCTTTCTGCAGTCAGTAGAATGACTCAGAATGCAAGCTTCTTTGGTGGTCTTTCATACTTCATAATATAAAATTCTACAAACACACGCTTCCAACTAAAAGATCACAATATTAATCCAATGCATATTGTTGCAATCATAATAGCACATACTTCTCCCCTCGAGATCTGAATTTTAACATAAGGCTCAGTACATTTGTCAACGTTATAATGTGTCTACTACTATTTTCCAGTTCTGAGAAAAAATGGTCCTAATTTTTAGTCCAGTTTTCTCATTTCTGCCATAGAAATAACGTATAAACTGCAAGGCCATTTTCCAAATAAACTTAGGAGGGTTTTCTTTACCGACAGCAATGTTTTCAAACCAATTATGAACTTCCGTAGCTTCCGCTTCCACTCCGCTCTTGTCAATATCATTCTTTTCTCGTCTCGCGTGACATTCGTTTTTTTATTCTTCTAATCATATGATTTGCACTGTTAGTCTTTACATCGTTATTTTTATTGCAAACAGACGTCTCTCTTATAGAAACTATTATGATATTTTGGGGTGTTTATAATGACTTGACCGCGGTAGACTTTAATTCTTTTATCTTTTAATCCGGCAATTTATCAAACTGCCTGTCATTATTACTTTATCAACTTGTATATTTATCTTTCGTGTTTGCCTCTCTGTTTATTCATCTTTTTATCTATCTGATTTAATCTATATTGAGTGGCGCTCAATGGCGACGCTTGGTTTTTCATTGCTCTGTTGTTCATCAGTAAAAGTTTGTATTTTTGTGTTATTATCTGCCATCGTTTTTGTATATGGACTTATTATTTGTAATTGGAATACAGGTATGACTATATTTAAATATTTCTATTTGTGGTACCTATTTCAATAATGTGTAGAGCATGAAAAGTTACAACGAAGTGAACAATGTTGTTGTGTTCGAAATAAAAACAATATGGCGACCGTCGTCTACACAAAAAACGAATTGCTTGATATTGGACAAACAACAATCAAAACAAATGATCGAAAAGGTTTTATTGTTTCAATCAAGAAAAGAAAAAGAGGAAAACGTGGAGGCGTCAAGCAAAGAATTCGAAGAACTGGTAAAGTACCACTACCTATGATTATACTTTCAAACGTTCGATCTATCAGAAACAAAGCGGACAATATTAGCGCGTTGTGTAAATTTGATCCTGATTATGAAAACTCAAGCATACTGTGTTTTACAGAGTCATGGCTTTCAGACTTAGATACAGATAAAAGTGTAGAATTGGAAAATTTCATAATACATAGGCGTGACAGAGATAGCTCAATGACAGGAAAACAAAAAGGTGGTGGTATTTGTGTGTATGTCAACAAAAACTGGTGCAAAAGCTGTCGAACTACACGTTCATTATGTGAAAAGGACATCGAGCTCATTTCCCTCTCTCTTAGACCCCACTATTTACCTCGGGAATTCCCACTTATTTATGTCATTGCTGTGTACGTCCCTCCTGATGCGAATGCTAACACAGCTTTACGGGTAATTGAGGAGGAATCATTTAATTTTTTAAGAAAACATCCTGATGCCCCCGTAATAATTCTTGGTGATTTCAATCACTGCCCTCCTATAAATTCTTTTTATCAACACGTCTCTGTTCCTACCAGACGAGATAAAACCCTGGATCTGTGCTATACAAATATTAAAAATTCATACAGAAGCGTTCAAAAAGTAAAAATAGGAAATTCAGATCACAATAGTGTGTTGTTGATTCCAACCTACAAAACTAAATTAAGACAACATAAAGCGATTGTGAAAGAAACTCGTCTTTGGTCAACAGAAAATATAAACAAACTCCAAGGTTGTTTTGACTGCACAATATGGGATGAACTCATGTCTGATAACATGTCACTGGACGAATGGGTTGATGTTGTCACGTCTTATATTCATTTCTGTTGTGATTTGTGTGTGGACACTAAAAGGATTAAAATATTTAACAACAACAAACCTTGGGTCAACAAACGAGTTAAGTTATTTATAAATATGAAGAAAATCGCTCATATGAGTGGGGACAAAAACAAGCAGCACGAGGCAGAAAAACAATTAAAGAGGGTAATTTATGAAGAAAAACGTAAATATAAAGATAAAATGGAAACAAACCTTAAAAATTCAAATGCATCGCAGGCGTGGAGGATGATTAAAGAAATGGGTGGCGTTAACAACAAAAAGACAGATTTTAACAATGACACACATATGAATATCGAGGAATTAAATAAGTTTTACTGTCGATTCGACACCATTGACAACGTACTTTCAAAAATTAATATCATAACAAAAAATACGTCTCCTCCGCCAGAAATCGAAGAAGAGGCGGTCATCAATGTTCTTAAATTATGTAAAAAGAAAAAAGCACCAGGTCCAGATGGACTTAGTGGGGAACTCATTTCAAACTGTAACAACCAACTAGCTGTCCCTTTCTTGCCTATTTTCCAACGTTCAATAGATGAACAGAAAATCCCAATTATATGGAAAACATCGACTATAATTCCAGTACCCAAAAAGAATCCACCAACTCAGCTGAATGATTATAGACCTGTTGCTTTAACATCAATTATTATGAAATGTCTGGAAAAAATTCTGAAAAGAGAGCTGTTGCAATTTATATATGACCAACACATACTTGATCCATATCAGTTTGCCTACCAACAAAATCTTAGTGTGGAAGACGCACTCCTCACAGTGATGCATTCAATATCAAATCACTTGGATGTTTCACCCGCCAACTACTGCCGAATCCTATACGTCGATTTTTCGTCTGCCTTTAATGCCATGAAAACCAACATATTAATCAGTAAACTGCATGCTCTAAACCTTCCCCATTACCTCATCAACTGGTATAACAACTTTCTCATCGATCGCCTCCAACATGTCAGAGTAGGCTCAAATATATCATCAGTAAAAACTCTTTCAAACGGATGCCCACAAGGGTGTGTAAGCTCACCTCTACTTTACATCCTCTATACAAACGATTGTGTGGCTAGCTTTGATAACTGCCAACTCATCAAGTATGCTGATGACACCGCAATACTCGGCCTGCTCAATGATTCCGTCTCCGAATTTAAATACACTGAGCAAGTTAGTAAATTCAGCAAATGGTGTGCCGATAACTGTCTAGAGCTCAATGTAACAAAAACAAAGGAACAACTGTTTGATCACAGAAAAATAGGAAAAAGAGCAAGACACATAACAAAAATTAACAATCAGGCGGTTGAAACTGTTGAAACGTTTAAATACCTTGGTGTAATTATAGATAACAGTCTAAGATTTGAATCGCACACCAACAATGTCATCAAAAAATGTAACCAGCGCTTGTATATACTCAGAAAATTAAGGTCTTTCAATGTGAACAGAAAGACCATGATACAAATCTACAAGTCATTAATATTGAGTATCGTTTCGTTTGGCATCACAACGTGGTATGGAAGCTGTGGAACAAAAGAAAAATCCAAACTACATAGAACCCTCAGAGAGGCTTCAAAAATAATTAACACAGACCTTAGAAGCCTTGACACAACTTATATTAATGCAGTTGAGAAGAAATCTTTTAACATTATCAACGAAAAGAGGCATCCGCTGAACGAAAAATTCCAACTTCTGCGCTCCGGAAGACGGTATCTAGAAGCAAAATGTCGGACAAATCGACATAAGACAACCTTCATTCCAACCGCCATAAAATTAATTAACAAATCTTCTGTGGAAAAATGAGACAACCAATGAAAATAACGAGAAGCAGTGTCGTGAATCATCATCATCGACATTGCCGCCGTCGTTATCATCATCATCATCATCATCATCATCATCATCATCATCATCATCATCATCATCATCATCATCATTATCGTAGTCATCATCATCATCATCATCATCATCATCATCATCATCATCATCATCATCATCATCATCATCACAATTATTGCCATCTTCTTCTTAATATAAGACACTATATTTATAATATGGTTATCTGCTGTCCCAGCAAATATATCGTATCGTTCTATCTGTCTGTGTGTGTGTCTGTGTGTATGTATATATGTATGTATGTATGTATGTATGTATGTATGTATGTATGTATGTATGAATGTAGGCATGCATATACGATGATATGCTGGTTTGTATGTATGTCTGCATGTATGTATGTATGTATGTATGTATATGTGTTTGTATGTACGCTCATTTCTTTTGTATACATGTGTAGAAACAATGTGCAAGCGTGTATGTTCGTGTATGGCTGTGTCTGTATTTGTAAATGTGTTGATGTTCATACCATGAACCAAACTGAGCATTGTTTACCTCACATGAATTGCCTTTAATTTGGACAATAAAGATTATTATTATTATTATTATTATTATTATTATTATTATTATTATATATAGCCATCGAACAACGTATATCGGGTGCAAGAACAAAACGTGGAAAAGTTTAAAAGTCTGTAGCCGCCTGAATATATAAGGTGCAAATCTGTCATTTTAGGGTAATCAAACCCCACAATTGAAAATCTTATAACATATTTTTTTTTTCAAGAGAAGTACCCTAGGCGTCTATATTAAAAATGTCAACACTACGATTGCATTAATAAACGCAGGGTATATTTCATTTGCAACAAAATTCTCAAATTTTGATGTCATCTGTAGATCTCCAATTTTACCTTAAGACTATGTCGTGAAACCTTTTCTCCGTGATCCTATTGATTTTCTTATATCTTGAGTATTGACAATTCAATCCCATGCATTTAGAAATGACTTTTTGATTACTGTTTATGTGCAAAATGTTGCTCGGCTCTTATAGACCATGTTGGACATCATTGATCAAATGCTGTGGTCCGCCTGATTCAAGCGTAGCCATCGTTATCTTATAGCATGACACTAGAACCCACTAATAGTTTGATGCCATTTTTTTTAGGTTTGTGTTATGTCGTTAGTTGTGCTCAAGGGAACAAGTGATCCCATTGGTTTAACTATTGAATACAACTAACAATTTGTTTTCTATTATGGCCAAAGACTTGTCTTTTGACGTCATTTTTTGATCAGCGTCAGGCTGTAAGTAAACAATGGACACGATTCAAGCCAGTACTCATTGGGCAGGGGCCATTTATCTTTAGAATTAAACCAAATGTGATTTCTACTTTGTATTGAATCTGTAAGAAGAAAAATTAAACAACTTTTCCAGTCATTAATTCCGATCGACCCATTAACTTTGAACAAGTCGGTACAACTTTTTAAAATAGTCATACTACACTACTAAAAAAAACAAGGCGGAAATTTGGAAACTTTTGATATTGGGATCTTTATACGATTTTGGTATAACATGCATGGTTTCTTGACTAATAAATTATATTTAATTAAACTTGGCAGGGATTAACTTAAGATATTGTTCTTGTTGTTTTCACAATTTTGAATAATCTAAAATTCTGATTCGTATTGAAACAGCGTCATACACTTTTCCCTTTATTTTTCTCGCGCCCAATAATATTATTATAACTGTCATAATATATGCCTATATTCATAGGGTTTAGCCAAGGATCTTCAGGGTACTCAATCATCTCTACCTATATCTTCTTTTATGTCTCTATCTATCTATCTACTATCTATCAATCTATCTGACAATCTAGCTGTCTGTGTTACAATACGCTTCAACAGTCATGTCGTCACTTCCCTCGTAATGACGCATGGTAACATAGTAACTGGCTCTAAACAATCGGAACAATGGCGGACGCCCTTATGAAATATTTCTCCGACGATCATAAAAATGTATCCAGAGGAGAAAAACATTATAAATATGATCATGTTTTGACTTTTATACATTCTGATCACAAGACATATGAAAAGTTCTAGCCAGCATGAAGAATAAAAAGTACCGATTTCCTTTGTTTAGAACCACGATGGCCGCCGTTGCTGAGCGACGTGACATCAGACTATTGAATCTAATTGCAGGTCGATATTCCTAATCAATACCATAGCATCTTATTTCTATCTATCAATTAATCATTATCTCCTAATATCTCTTAATTTCTCTTTTTTCACACATATTATATACACACTCACTCACATACCCCTTCTCTCTCTCTCTCTCTCTCTCTCTCTCTCTCTCTCTTGCTGTGTGTGTGAGAGAGAGGGAGAGGGAGAGAGAGAGAGAGAGTTGTGTGTGTGTGTGTGTGTGTGTGTCACATGCACACTCCTCTCTCTCTCTCTCTCTCTCTCTCTCTCTCTATATTATATATATATATATATATATATATATATATATATATATATATATCAATCAATCAATCTATCTATCTATCTATCTATCTATCTATCTATCTATCTATCTATCTATCTATCTATCTATCTATCTATCTATCTATCTATCTATCTATCTATCTATCTATCTATCTGTCTGTCTATCTCTCCGTGCTTCCATCACATGAATACACATAGTCTCCTCCTTTCTCTTTATATGTCTATCCATCTCTTTGCGAGTGTCGTTCACTTATCTTTGTCTCAAATTTACTGTGTTCTGCAATCGTTCCGACCACAAATATACTTCACAACCTTTCATGTTCCACACAGATTTTATATCCCCCCCCCCCCCCCCCCCCCCCCTCTTCCCACCCATATTCTCATTACACGCTTAAACCGGGTATTTATGACCTTGTTCGTTTTTACATCACTTTTACCTTTAGTGGCGGGGAACTTGCAAGCCTAAAATCCCAACATGTAACCCATCGTGCCCAAACGGTATGTCGGGATGATTTCGATGACGAAAATTTAATTTTATAGCCAGGTATTGGAGTGGTGGGTGGCGTCGACTGCAACGCGGAGTTGTCGTGCCAGTAAGGTCGTGGGTTCGAGCCCCCATCGCCGCAAAATTGTTATTCTCTATTGTCGTCCGGCACTTTTCTATTCACTTTATTTTCTGTTATTGCCAGATAGTGATGCATTGAGTTTTTATAAAATACTCATAACATCCACCGGCAAGATACAACGTTCCAAGACACAAATCTATGTGTAACCTTAAAGGCTTATAGTCTGATTGATAAAATTTAGTGAGAATTATTCATAAAACTGGCTAAAAACAATAACAAAGACCTGAGTGACTTTAATTTCGTTATAATTATTAATATTCTGAGAATCGTGCTAAAATTATTCGTTTTATAAAGGTGGATGAATATTATAGAAATTCTTAAGGAGTTGAAACAAAAAGTAAATTATCATATCTAAGATCATTTTGATTTTAAATCCGCATTGGTTTACTAGTAATAATACAGTGGAGTCCGCATAAGGCCAACGCACTTAAAGTCAACTTCTGCTTTAAGTCAACAGCTCGTCTTGTAGATCCCAATATTTACTGTTCTTTATCTCAGCGTGCTCCTCATTGGTAATAGATAAAGTCAAACTTGTTGTATGTCACCCAATCTTTTTGGTCTGCCAGTGTTGAGTTTTTTAGGATTTCACTGCAACGGATGAAGTGGTGAGGTGGTGGATCACAGAGGATATGTAATGATTATAATAATGATGATGATGATGATATAATGATAATAATAATAATAATAATAATAATAATAATAATAATGATAATGTAATAATAATATTAATATAATAATAATAATAAATAATAATAATAATAATAATAATAATAATAATAATAATAATAATAATGACAATAATAATAATAATAATAATAATAATAATAATAATAATAATAAATAATAATAATAATAATAATAATAATAATAATAAATAATAACAATAATATTAATAATGATGATGATAATAATAATAACAATACTAATAATAATAATAATAATGATAATAATAATAATAATAATAAATAATAATAAATAATAATAATAATAATAATAATAATAATAATAAAATATAATAATAATAATAATAATAATAATAATAATAATAATAATACTAATAATAATGATAATGACAATAATAATAATAATAATAATAATAATAATAATAATAATAATAATGACAATAATAATATAATAATAATAATAATAATAATAATAATAATAATAATAATAATAATAATGATAATAGTAATAATAACAATACTACTAATAATAATAATGATGATAATAATAAAATAATAATAATAATAATAATAATAATAATAATAATAATAATAATATAATGATAATAATAATAATAATAATAATAATAATAATAATAATAATAATAATAATAATAATAAAATAATAATAATAATAATAATAATAATAATAATAATAATAATAATAATAATAATAATACGTCATGTCACGTGTTGCTGTTGTAAAGCGCTTTGAGCACGTTTAATGGATATTGCGTTATATAAAAGATCAAGATTATTTTTTTAATTCCACCAAAAAGATAAAGAAAGTTGTGTATGAAGCAATGCCAGACAAAGCAGAAAGAAAAATACATGAAAAAAAAAATCCCAAAATTAGCAGACCGCCTCGACAGGGACAGGACACAAAAATATTGATCAAAATTAAGGAAAATAGTTGCAATGAGGTAAATACAGTTGAGTAACGGACCTTACCGTAGCCACCGCTAACTTATAGATAGAATGCGCTTGGCCAAGGAGTTCACAACATTGCCATCCGGAAGTATAACGGACCAACACACAAACTCGGTGTAACCATGAACTTTTATAGTCTGGTTAATACAGTTTAGTGAGAACAACTCACAAACGCGGATGGCAAAAACAATAACAAAGGCCTGAGTGACGTCATCTGCATACTATCTATAGCCTCACACTAAAACCCTCTCAGACTTATAGTTTGACGTCATTCTTTTAGGTTTGTGTAGCTTCTGGTCGTTAGTAGAGCCCAAGAAAACAAGTTATTTCATTGGTTGAACTATTGAATACAACTCACGATCTGTTTTCTGTTGTGGTCAAAGACTTGTCTCTTGACATCATTTTTTGCTCAGTGTCAGGCTATTGATAGTATGCAGATGACGTACCTCAGGCCTTTGTTATTGTTTTTGCTATCCGCGTTTGTGAGTTGTTCTCACTAAATTGTATTAACAAGACTATAAAAGTTCATGGTTACACAGAGTTTGTGTGTTGGTCCGTTATACTTCCGGATGGCAATGTTGTGAACTCCTTGGCCAAGCGCATTCTATCTATAAGTTTAAGATGGTTACTACCTTACACACACTATCCCGCTTAACTCGCGTATGAATTTTTACCCGACTCGTTAAGTCATTACAAGATCCGTACTCTAAAATCTAAAAGTATCAGCACGTATTAAAATTGTTGACAAGAAAACTCGCCCTTCAAACATTGATCGATCAAAATGACCTCCACCTTGTCAAAGACGTTCAAACCTGGGACTTCACATAGGACTTCATTGAATTTCTGGGTTTGAGGGTTATTCACAAGAAAAGCGTCATTTTAATCGATCGATATTTGAAGGACGAGTCTTCTGGTCAAAATTTTATACGATTTTTTTTGTAAAGAGTAAGCTAACAGATCAGAGGTTATAAGAACTTTTTTACTTGCAACTTATATCATATTAACAAAAAAAAAAAAGCTGGTACCATCTGGCAAACTTTGATAATGTAAATGTTGCTGTTCGAAGCTAGAAGAAATAAATAACAATGTGAAATTGAAGGTAAGCTTCAATTTAATGTACGAAAACATATGAATTTTTTTTTCGTTTTCGTACATTAAATTGAAGCTTACATTCAATTTCACATTGTTATTTATTTCTTGCAAGATTAGGAAATTATTGCAACATTGTGAAGATCATTGACCGTTTTGAAAGCTATCAACTGTGTCAAATGTGATCCATCAACCTCAAACCGATATTATGTCTGGGCGAAACCGCTGTCAAACAGGGTTTTTAAAGACGAAATGAGCTTTTAAATGGAGCTTTCTATAAAGCGCAATATCCACTAAATATGCTCAAACGCTTTATAAGGGATCCCTAGCCAACACCAACGCTTAACATAAAGAACGAGACATGACACCTCTTAGGCGATATTATAAAAAAAAATTTCGGACATAGACGGCATTGTTAAAGGCCAGGTACTCATTTTACACCCGAGTACGGTGAGAGAATGTGAGTAAAGAGTCTTTTCCAAGGACTCAACTATGCGCCGAGCGAGGCTCAAACCCAGGACTTTCCGATCCGAAAGCGAGTGTCATACCACAAGACCACATAGCCGCACAAACAGGGATTTTAAAGACGAAATGATCAGAAGAGTGAGATGATAGTTTTGTCTTTGACATAAACTATTTCCATTGCCCTCAATAAAACACTATGAATATAACCTAAGTTTCTTATTAAAATATTTCACTTTAAATTAAATTTTGTGCATCTCAAACATATCGATGTAATTCTGTTTAGACACAAGTAGGCACAAAATGCGCCATGATTGTATAAAATTCGGGTTATATATGTATATTTATATATATATATATATATATATATATATATATATATATATATATATATATATATATATATATAATATTTTGTATCACTTCATCAATTTCTCCAATACTTTTTTTTAGGTACTCTCACTTTTAACCCACCCTTTTACACAAAATACATCTCTATACTCTCAGTGACAATAAAACAAGATGGCCACCACATGTGGTCGTGTGGGGGTCTTCTAACGCCACGTGGGACTCGTTTAGAAACCGATGTGCGACCCTCTGATATTTTGATGCGAGCAAATTCTAATGTCGCTCCTGTATGAAACCCGCATGGGAAAATTGGTCCTTGCGGCCCCGTGTTTAGTCACAATGGGACTCACGTGCGATTCTGAGCTGGTTCGAATTTGTAGAGTTTTTGAGCCTCTTTTTTTTTCTTCTTCTTTTCTTTTTTCTTCTTATTAGTCGTTTGATTTCATTAATCCTCTCCTTACCCACTATAGGAAAAACTGTCACATTCTTTACGATACAACTAATGTTATTCTTATTAAAATTTCTCTTGTACATCATACAATTTAAATAAAATGAACAGTGTTTTGAAGAGCATGCTTAGCTAAAAAAAAAAATATGTATCGCAAGAGTTTACTGCTGTTGTGTTTGAGTGATAAAAAATATATTTTTGTGTTAGTAGGGTGTGAAGTTTTGGGGAAAATCCTGAAAATGCCTGGTAAGGAAAGAGTTAAGATATGATATGATAGAAACGGATATGGTGAAATAATGGGATGGATGGATAAAGCAGTATCTGTATTGATAGTTCATAATATTATGTTTAAAGATAGAGGGGAAAGGTGGGAAAAGTTGGTGGAAGGTAGATCTTGATTTTTATAATAATATTCCATACAATTTTTGTCAAAACAACAAAGGTGTTTGAAAAACTAGGCATCAAAGCAGATGTGAAATACAAAATCTCACACATTGAAAGTGTTCCGCCTGACTTTATAAACGGGCGTACGTTACACCGTCGTTTATAGTCATATTTACATTTAGAAATTTTTAATATGATTTTTTTAGGATACGCAGAAAAAAAGGGATCTAATGCTGATACGTCCTTGTTTTTTTTTTCCTTTATTATAATATTCTGAATATTATGTGGTTGGCATTTCTTTCCATCAAATATTACCCCGTATTATATTCTTTGATATTTTTTTTTTTTTTTTCGGAGAAGAATTGGGTGTTATGATTCGATTGCTGACCGAAATTGTGAAGTGATTGACCTTTAATTTAAAGTGACCCTAGGCTGCTAGAAGCTGTGGACTGTAAAAAGTAATAAACAAAAACTAAATGAATATAACAGCTTAAAAAAAAAAAGAACAAAATACCAGTAATGGAACGTTTCGGGCTCAAAACCCTTCTTCAGCCAACAACAACAACAACAAAAAAAAAAACAATAAAAACATAAATGCATTACTAAAAAAAACTAGGACGACGTCAGAGAAATATTGTTTTTCCGTGTTTGGTTGTTCTTGTTTTGTTTTGTTTTTGTTTTTTTTCGTTTTTTTTTCTTGTGTTTTTTTTTTATGACCTCTAATTTAGATCTGTATAATACTTGCACCCGTCAAAAAATCGTATAAATGATGTATTTGTTTTTGCATGTTTCTATCATGTAGAAACACAAATACTAACAAAATACCAAAATGACAAGTGGTATTAAATAAGCGCTCTATCCTAAAGGTCGCAAGCAATTGCTATTGTCCGTTCCACGCTATAGAAACCAGGATATGGGTCCATGAGTCTCATGCCTATGAAGGAGTACTTGAAAAAAGTAGTCTTACAAGCTTCACAACTGCTTCAAGATACAGCAACCAGTTTAGTATTCATGACACACAGAAAGATCCGATGGTTTATTATACTACTCGCAAGCTCGTTGTGTTATTGGGCACGTTAAAAATAACTCGTTTAAGAAGTACAAAGAGATGAAAGGATCTTATATTCTACCCCTCAATTGATTCCTATTTGGTCATCTTTGAATAAAAGACATGTTCAATAACACTTAAATAATACTTTTTTAAAATAGCCACAAGACATAATAGCTGCACAAAATTAAATAAATAAATAAATAAACATCTTTATTTCTTTTCTCTTTCACTAGGTATGCGAGGCCAGTCCAACCAATCATACGCAACACAGATGTCATGTGACCTCAAGTCTTCCTATTACTATGGCAACACTGGTGTATCGGCAATGCATACACCAGCCCCATTCTTTGAGAAATGTTGAAGTCTCATCAATGCATTAAACATTGACAGAGTACATTAAAAAAAAAAAACAAAAAAAACATTGAGCTCTACCCGTTTAGTTCAAATATCTACCGTTTAAGAGGATTCTCAACTTGTCAAAAATTCTTAAAGTTGACACTTCTTTGAAGACTTTGGGTTATGGACTTTTTGAAAGGTTAATAATTGTCATCTAAATAGATCGACGGGTTTTTAAAAAATGTGTTTTGTCACTATACGACAGAATGCTGAGTACTTTGTAAAAAAAAAAATCGTAAAAATTTTGGGCAGATAACTCGTCTTAAAAATATTTATCGATTAAAATTACCCTCATCCTGGAAAAAAAAAAATCTAAAACTTGGGACTTCACAAGTCCCAGGTTTAAACGTTGTTTGTTTTTTTTTTTTTTTTCGTTATTTTTTTTTTGTTGGATTTTTTTTTTTTGGGGGGGGGGGGGTTGTTTTGTTTTGTTTTGTTTGTTTGTTTGTTTTTTTTTTTGTCAATATGAGGGTCTTTTTAATTGATCGATATTTGGAGGGCGATTTGACTGTCAAAAATGTTTAAATACGTCTTTTTTTTCATAGTACAACAAAGTGGTGTTAATGTTTTTTTATGAAAGGCCAGTTAGTTGTGTTATATTATTGTGTATGTGATGCAAAGATAATGGACGAAAATCAAAGACACAGTACGCTTCTTCTGATGTGTTTCATATACAAATATTTCCATCAACGTAGTGATTCGTGACTGTAAGATACAGTAATTCTCACTCTGAATCTAATGTGCCTTATGGATGATTCTTACCCTGTAACTCGAGAGGGATCGGAATTAAAATGGAGTGTCAAATCTTCACAAGTCATATATATTATTAGCGACAAAAACAGCTCATGAACATTGTCCGATTTAATGAATATCTGTGCTTGCATAATTTTCTGCATTGCTGGTTTACACATCATGATATGATCATCATCATAAACCATCATCATCATCATCATCATCATCATCATCATCATCATCATCATCATCATCATCATCATCATCGTCGTCGTCGTCATCATCATCATCATCATCACCATCATCATCACCATCCCATCATCATCATCATCATCCATCATCATCATCATCATCATCATCATCATCATTATCATCAGCATCATTATCATCATCATCATCATCATCATCATCATCATCATCATCATCATCATCTACATCATCATCATCATTATCATCAGCATCATCATCATCATCATCACCATCATCATCATCATCATTATCATCATCATCATCATTATCATCAGCATCATTATCATCATCATCATCATCATCATCATCATCATTATCATCATCATCATCATCATCATCATAAGCAACAGCAGCAGCATCAACATCATAACAGCAGCATCATTAGCAGCAACATCTCATCATTGTTATCACTAGATTCAATAGCGGCATTAACTCCATTGCATTATCTAATTTGGTGCCCCAACATAAATACATATCACTCTTAAAAAGTTACTTAACTTACGATAGTGATTTAGTTACGTTAATTACAATTTCAATATGCAACAAAACATTTACTGCTGAACATCAATATCCCAATGAGCCTATAATATTATGACGGCACAATAACATAATAATCTTTTTTTTCTTTGTTCATTTTGGCCGAAAAAAGTAATATATTTCAAAGGACAATTCACAATAGGGAATGAGATTAGCGGAAGAGTAGCGTCCCTTGATTGGACGTCACCTTACAGAGAGAACGTCAATTTGGTTTTGAAGTGTATCAAGCCGCTTTCACTGGAAGCGAGGACGAGAGACGCATGCGCACAACCAACATGACGTTCTCTCTCTAATAACTTTTCCGCCGGTGACGTCACAGACTATGGGTGACGCTACTCTTCCGCTAATCTCATTCCCTATAAGGGTATCAAACTATAACTTTTAACTTATATCTTATCTTTCGTATACATTAAGACCTTTATTGAATATTCGAGACAAGTAGAGAACGGCCTTGCTTGGACTCTTTTCGAGGTCACGAAAGATACAGGTTTATCAGTTTAAAAAACGGTATTATGATAGCCAAATTGTTGTGGGGGGTACCTTTAAAAAAATTATTTGGCCCACGGATCCCGAGTTTATCCCGGTTTCTGTAGCGTAAAACGGACAATAGCAATTGCTTACCATATTTTGGATAGGAAGCTAGTCTATCACAAAGTACTTTCCGCCAGATCTAGCAGACTCAGCTATCCAATCACTGCTGGGTGGACATGAGGCACCGAGAAAAATAATCTCGCCTTTACCCGACAAGGATCTTGGTCCCTTTGCTTGTGAAGTTTGTGTTCAACCATCTGAGCTATTAGGACCCCCATTTACCTTCAAAGCGTAAAACGAACAACCACAATTGCTTGCTATCTTTTGGATAGGAAGCTATTCTATCACAAACTACTTTCCGACAGATCTAACAGACTCAGCTATCCCATCATTGTTGGGTGGACATGAGGCTCCGAGAAAGAAAAATCTCGCCTTTACCCGACAAGGATATTGGTCCCTTTGCTTGTGAAGTTAGTGCTGTACCAACTGAGCTTTTAGGACCCCAAGTTAACTTCAAAGCGTAAACAAAACTACACATTGTTATTATATAACCTCCCCCCCCCCTTTTTTTTTTTCTTTCCTTCTTACTTGGTTTCTGGTTTCTATTGTTAAATGACGGTAACAAATTATCATTTGCTGATTTAAACCATTAGGCTATTGGTGCTGTACTTTGGAAAAACATGTATTGGAAAAGTTTGGCCTGAAAACTCGCCCTTCAAATATCGATTGATTAAAATGACCCTCATCCTGTAAATAAAAAAAAAAGAAAAAAAAAAAACAAAGCAAAAAAACAACAAACAACTCTCAAATCGATGACTTTACGAAGTCCCAGGTTTGAAAGTATTTTCCGAGATAAGAATCATTTTAATCGATCGAAATAGTGAATGACGAGATTTCTGGGCAAAATTTTAAATAAGCGTTTTTTTTTTTCAGAGTACGGGGAAATAAACAACATATTTATTATATTATGTATTTTTGCATTTTTTTTATTGAAACATAAAATGTACCTACACTGCATCCTTTTGTGCCTATAAATAAACTACACAATTTTTTTAATATTGAAAATGTCATGGCAATTTATACTCACTATTGGTGTTTTCACAAGCGATGCCTTAAAATGTTCTATTTTTTGTTACGTATATCAATCATATCATAGAACTATTACATCAATGTCTGATATCATAGGATTATAATTTATGATTAGGTGATGATCCATTTTACTTGTACACAATATTATATTTACTGCCGTCCAAAGAAAAATATGTCTTATCTACACCTTTCATAAAACTGAAAATGTTTATATTTTAAAATAAACCTACGAACTTTTAAGTGTAGAGCTTTCATTTATGTTGATTGAACTAATTACATTATTACCATTTGTGCTAAATGCCTTTTATACTATATGGATCTGGACAGAACTGTGTAATTGAAATATACTATCTACTGTCGTACTCTGAAAAAACACGCATTAAAAATGTTTGCCAGAAAACTCACTTGTCCTTCAAATACCAATCGATTAAAATGACTCCCATATTGCCAAAAACTCTCAAAACTTGTATTCAGAAAAGTCCTATGTTTGAGAGTTTTTGGCAAGATGATGGGTCATTTAAATCGGTCGAAATTTAAAGGACAAGTTTTCTGGCTAAACTTTTTAATACGTGTTATTTTTTTTTTTTACTCAGACTATGGCAGTTTAAAATAATAATTGTTCCAGATACGTTTCTCTGTCGTTGGATGATGCTATGTTGTATATTTCAATTCAAGAGATACCAAAACGTCATTTATTACTTATCAAATTGAAATTGCTCACTTCCTGGTATTTGTTTGCCAAAAAAAAAAAAAATATGTCCATTAACCAATTAACTGCCGTCCTCTGGAAAGACATGTATTTTAAACATTTGGCCTGAAAACACGTCCTTCAAATATCGATGGATTTAAATTACCCTCATTACCTTATCAAAACTCTCAAATCTGGAACTCGCGAGGACCATGGTTTGAGAATTTTTGCCAAAACGAGGTTTCATATTTATTGGACGATGTAAACGTTGCTGCTCGAAGCTCGAAGAAACTACCACATCATCTCATTCATCTGTGGTGTTTCATTCATCCTGTTTTGTTGATAAAGGGGAAACTCGAAACGTTCATTTGATCTGTTTTTGTAATTAAATTGAAGCTTACATTCGACTTCACGTTATTATTATTTATTTATTGGACGAGTTTTCTGGCCACATTTGTCTTATCTTATAATATTATCTTAATAAAGGCTTAATATAGGAATTGTCTTTTAAATGCCTTATAAATATAATAGTTTATAATTACAGAATCTCATATAGAAAGTTCGAAGATGACGCCAATCAGGTCTTTGTTATTGTGTTTTTGCCATCCGCGTTTATGAGTAATGCTCACTCAACTGTATTAACCAGTCTATAAACGTTCATGGATACACACAGTTTTGTGTGTTGGTCCGTTACACTTCCGGGTGGCAATGTTATGAGCTTCTTAGCCAAGCGCATACTATCTATAGCTTGCATTGTATCACAACTTTGAATGTAATTAAAAATGTATACATTTGACAATGTAAAATCGAAAATAACTATCATAGAATACTGGTAATTGGAAATCGGTCATGAATACGTGTCTTTCCAGAGCATGGCCGTTAACTGTTTAATCTATCAATATTGTTTACTCTGGACATCGGCGTGCAGCAACATGTGGTTTCAAATCGAATATAATCCCAAATTGCCAATGCCTCATTGTGGTAATGGGAATATTCTCAAATCAACGCAAAGTGCAATCTATTACAGCAATGTTAAAACAAGCCCATACTTTGGTTCGGTTATCAGACCTGCGAATAAGTAAATCGGGGATGAAACTTTTATCCGTTTGCCTTTTGTAATTAAATATGTTGTATTTAAACTGGGGAGGAGTCTTATTTGGGCAGTTAAAATCATTACGGTTACTAAAAGAAAGTTATATAAGTCAGTCTGGCGAATGGCGAAGACTTGTAGCTCATGGGCGGCCTATGTAAGTAAGTAATAAGTCAGTCGGGAATTGGGTTAGTAGTCTTTCAGAATTATAAGGATCATGGAGGCAAAGTTAATCCTGATTTCTAAATCATTTCTTTTGGCATTAAACGGACAATAGCAATTGCTTGTTATCCTTTCGATAGGATGTTCGTCTATCGCAAGCTACTTTCTACCAGAACTGAAAGACAACTACCAATCACTGCCGGGTAGAGTGGTCTGAGAGTGCGGCTATGTGGTCTAGTGGTATGACACTCGCTTTCGGATCGGAAGGTCCTGGGTTCGAGCCTCGCTCGGCGCATAGTTGAGTCCTTGGAAAAGACTCTTTACTCACATTCTCTCACCGTACTCAGGTGTAAAATGAGTACCTGGCCGTTAACAGCGTTGTCTTTGTCCGAAAAATTGTAACATCGCCTAACAGGCGTCATGTCTCGTCCTACATGTTAAATGTTGCTGTTGACCAGGGACCCCTTGTAAAGCGCATTGAGCACGTTAAGTGGATATTGCGCTATATAAATGCTCAATTTTTTTTAATTTTTTTTTTTTAGAGTGAGGGGGGGGGGGTCCGAAAAAAATCGACTGCGATAAGGAACGATACTGTTTGTTTTATTAACGAGTGAGGTCTACCGCTGAGCAGTCAAGGACAAGTTTGCATTAAATTATGATTAATGTAATCAGTAATGATGTACTTCCAGACGAAATACAAGGAAAACCGTTTAAAATGTTTGTCAAAAAAAATCTTTAAATTTACTAATTGCTTTTTTTCTGGCATCGCCACCTTTAGGAATGGCTGGAAAACTACTGCACACTTTAAAAAAGAACGCCCTTTTCCATATCGTCACAAAATTATTAGTCAATTATTATATTGTATGATCAAGCACAAGAAGTGATCAGAGATTTATGTTTATAGGAAGGGCGTTTTTCTCAATTCTGATTGTTTTTTTTTTTAAATATCCATAAAGATAATGTTATTTTATTGTTATAAACATAATTCATCATTTCTTTTTCTTTTTATAAATAAAGAACTATCAAATATCTTTAATTCATTGTACCTTTTGTGTTCTTTCTTCAATACGATTTCTACATTTTTTTGTGATTTCTATTTTTGTAGATTATCATAAAATCTTGGTGAATACTATTCGGACTTAATACGGTCCATAAAGTCCTTTCCTGATTTCAAAGACTTATTCTTAAACCGTAAATATTTTCTTCTGGCTTTTACCATCTTCTAAGGAAAAGTGATACAATTTAGCAGAATCAACCTGAACCTGAACAAAGACATCATTTTTATTTTCTTTTATTTCGGAATGGCAAAAGTGTGACATAAATTTCTGAAACAAAAGCGTCAAACATAGCTCAACAAGCTTTCATAGCCCAGTTTGCAGGCCATTAAAGGAAAGCGACACTTTTTATTTTAAAAATAGGATGATCTAAATTTATGCGGGTATGTGGTCTTGGGGTATGACACTCGCTTTTGGATCGGAAGGTCCTGGGTTCGAGCTCTTATTCAGCGCAATATCCACTTAACGGGCTCAGCGCTTTACAAAGGGTCCCTAGCCAACAGCAAAATATTACATTTGAGGACGAGGCCTCTCACGCATGTAAGGCGATATTGTAATTTTTTTTCCAACAGAGAAAATGCTGTTAACGGCCAGTTACTCATTTTACACCTGAGCACGATAAGAAAATGTGAGTATAGAGTCTTTTCCAAGAATTCAACCTTGCACCGCTCAGAGCCGGACTCGAACCCATAATTTTCCGATCCGAAGGAGAGTCTCGTACCACTATGCCACATAGCCGCACGAAAAACTTGTCCGAGGACGAACAAATAATATTAATTGCCCACAAAATCGCTTTAAAACACTTAACTCTCTCCTGACCAACCATTTACCGGATTTTCCCCAAAATTTCACACCGAACCTATAAAAAAAATATATTTATTTCACTCAAACACAAAAGCTGTGAGTTCTTGCTAAACATATAATATTTCTTTCTGTTGAACGAGGTCTTCAACACGGTGTTAATAGGGATACTTTAACTATAGCAAACATTTTTGTTCAAATAATATTATGATGTGCAAAAGAAATCAGAATAAGAAAAATGTTGAGTGCATCGTAACGAATGTGACGATTTTCCTGTAGATTGTAAGGAAGGGATTTAAAGCAATTTCATTTCAACACACAGCTCATATCTTTGGAAGAGTTTGAAATTGGAGATATTATACTATAAATAGAGGCAGTGACAAAAAAGAACAAGCCAAAGTGCTGGGAAGTGAAGTAAGTGGTTAACATTGTTCTATCAGTTTGAGAGAGGCTGGGGTTGCCTGAAGCCTAGGATCGTAAAAATATTAACAAAAAAAAACTTGAACTTTTATATAGAGCAATATCCACTAAACGTGCTCAAAGCGCTTTACAAGGGGTTCCTGGCCAACAGTAACACGTAACATGTAGGACGTGCTATGTAGTAGTAGTAGGTCGAGGAGGAGGAGGAGGAGGAGGAGGAGGAGGAGGAGGAGGAGAAGGAGTTGGAGGAGATGGAATTGTTGTATTAACGATGATAATTCTGTAATAGTAGTTATAATAATGATAATAAAAATTATGATGATTATGGGGATGATGATGATGATGATGATGATGATGATGATGATGATGATTATGATGATGATGATGATGATGATGATGATGATGATGATGATGATGATGATGATGATAAACAATGATAAACAATGCTCCGCCTATATGTCTTCTTTGAAAAACTACTAATATAATATAATTGTAACTCTTTACCCCTTGACAACCAGAAAAAACTCAATTGAGATAGACAAGAAACATTTTGATGTATTTTGGTTGTAGACCAGGTGTCCTGCGAATTATACTGACCATGCCTGCAGGAGTGTCAATGTTCACAATACTCTACATAGCGCTGGCTGCCAACTGTCAAAGGCACTAGTGTCAGTAGGTCGTTGAGACAAATGCCAGTCTCGCCTTGTACGTAAATAAGTCGTCAGCAGTCATGAAACGCCTTTTTTTATTGGACTAATAATATTCGGTACTCCACACAATCATGGGAAAACAAAAAAGTTGGAAATTATTCGCTTCCCGAAGCTAAGAAATAGATAAGTGCTTGTGACTGTTATTTGGGAACAATAAATGAATTGAAATCATTTCATACCTAGATATCAGTTTAAGCTCATTAAGAGGGAAGGAAAGTAGTGACGTCATTATTTCTAGTCTTCCGGTTTCCGAACTCCTTGTGTGGTTGAGACACATGCCAGCCCCCTTGTACATAAATAAGTCGTTAGCAGTCACGAAACGCTTTTTTATTGGACTAATATGTTGTACTCCACACAATCATGGGAATATAAAAAAATTGGAAATTATTCGCTTCCCTAAGAAAGTGCTAGTGTCTGCTATTTGGGAACAATAAAGCGTATAGGCACCTGGTGCAGTAAGACGGTGATTTTGGGGATGGCTGTTTGAGACCATTGCCGGGTGTGCTGAATATCTTTCCACTAGCGGGGTTTGTATAGATAGAATGAAGTTGACGTCACTCGGGTCTTTGTTATTGTTTTTTTTTTTTTTTTTTTTTTTTTGCCATCCGCGTTTATGAGAAATTCTCACTAAACTGTATTAACCAGACTATAAACGTTCAAGGTAACGATAGTTTTGTGTGTTGGTCCGTTACACTTCCGGATGGCAATGTTGTGAGCTTCTGAGCCAAGCGCATATTATCTATATGGGTGGCGGAGATCCTATGTAAGGTCTGGCGGACTATATGAAAAAACAGTGATAATAATATGGGTGTGGGTAGTGGGAGCCAATAGCTGCTGCTGGAACAATAAATAGATTGAAAACATTTCATACCTAGAGATCATCTTTAGCTCATGAATAGGGAAGAAACGTCGTGACGTCATCCCTTCGACTCTTCCGGTTCCCTAACTCCTTGGAAGTGCGTATTTAACCAGTCATTTGTAGGACTAATAATGAATATTTAATCATAAGGTGGCATGACTATTAATTTGGTAGCAGAATGTAAAGGCATAATCTTAGGATTAGGGGACTTAAAAGAGCGAGTATGGAGGATCTTTATTGACGACCAGAATAATATTATTAGACTGAAAACAGAAAATTTGATGTCATCACTTTGAAACCAGAAAATCAATTACACGAGGTATGTATACAGCCCCCCAGGAGACTGGTTTTACACTTCCAATGAGACTGGAACCCGTTTTTTGGCATTACACTTTTGATGTCTATGGAGATAAAGATAAAGGGAATAAATCTGACTCATGAATGAAAACACAAAACAAACCCCGAAACGTCCTTTGTTTTGTGTTGTTCATTCATGAGTCAGATTTACTCCCTTTATCTTTATCTCCATTTTATTGACTAGTTTTTTATTTCTATAATAGACAAGGGCGGTGATGGAGATAATGACGTCCGCCATTGTTACGATAGTTTAGAACCAGTGGCTATGCGTCATTACGAGGGAAGTGACGTCTCGACTGTTTGCTTTCTGTTGGTATCCGTCGTCTGGTCTGTGTTATATTTCTAAGATTCTAATAAAACAAAATTAGAAATTTAATATTATGGATCCTTAACAAACTTCTCAACATACAAACATGTCTTGACAAATTTTGTTGCTACCTATTCAATGCTTTGAGAGTCTATTTAAACAATGTGATTCCAATGATGATGAGATGATGATGATGATGATGATGATGATGATGATGATGATTTTGTTGTTGTTGTTGATGATAATGATGATGATGATGATGATGATGATGATGATGATGATGATGAGACCAATTCCATACACTTCGTATTCGTAGATTTATAGTTTACAACTGCGTCCGACGTGCACTTATTTGCAGGTCTGATAACACAATTTCTAATGGGCTCATTGTTGTATTAGTAATCTCCAAAAAAATGACTTAAAGTATTGTCCATTACAACAATGTTAAACTAGGCCCATAATGGCGTTCGGATGTCAGACCTGTATATATGTTCACGTTGAATGCGTCCAATATTATTATATTTTTAGAAGGTAAGTGTTGCCATAGCTGATGGTGTGACCTTTTGTTTCACATAGTATAATAGCTTACGAATGATTCTGAATAATTCTGAAAGGGAAGATATTTCACTCAGCATTTTAAATAGATTCCCCAGAGAGTTTATCCTCAGTAACTTCTTTGAAATGACGATATTGTCACAGTAAAGGTTGTTCACAATTATCTTATTAAATTTTATTTTATTAAGAACTGAATTCATCTCACTCCAGTTATATTTCGGTAGGCTTAGATAAACTTTACCTTCTAATATTAGATCGTCTTTCCTTTTATAGCCTTCCCTCGAATTAATTTCTAATTAGTGAATACTTTTCGTTCTACATTCTGTCACGTAGCCACTTATTATAAAAGCTGATAGGTCTAACATTTGACACTCACTTTCTCTCCACAATCTATGCCGGACGGCCAGTCGCTCTATTCCTATATATATACTGGAAGATTTTTATCTTTTGGGACTTTGTAGATATTATATCTACACCATTAAGACGCCGGAGCTTTTAACTTTGATTGTATAATCTTCAAGGATCAAACCCAAGCCCGCTGTCAAAGGACTACACAATAACTTCTTACCAATTGCCTGGAAGTGGAATTTTACGAGTCCGATCCTGTTATCAGAGGAATAGATCATCCAAGCCCATCAACTGCCTGGAAACGTAAACTTATGAACCTGACATATTATCATAAGTTACGTAAAATATTCATATCTCTATTTGTAACTGCCACGATCACTGTTTATCTCTTTTAATTAAATTTCATCATTATTGTTATTTCATTGTAAACAAATCGTTAATTGTTTTTCATTTATAGTAACTAGTAAATTCTGGGGCCTCATTCTACATATATCTTTATGCATTGTCGAGTAGCTCTTTACTCACTTGAGACCATGACATTTTGGAGGGGACACCCGGGTCATTTTGGAGGGGACACATATAAAGAATTGAATTTATTTAGTTACTTATATCTATTTCATCTAACTTTAAAGTTTAAATTGTAAAACTCTTAATTGCCCCACTTGATCATATTTTAATTGAACTCCCTATTTACAGGATTAATTTTTTTTTCTTTTTCATTTCTTCATTTAAATGGAATAGCAATTTATCCATTCATTCTTTCATTCAAATTGAATAGCATTTTATTGATTCATTCCTTCATTCATTTATTCATTTATAAATTATTCATTCATTCATTGTTCATTCATTTATTTATTCATTCATTCATTCATCCATTCATTCGTTTATTCACTCATTTATCCATTATCCAGTCATTCATTCATCTATTCACTCAGTTTTTCATTCATTCATTCATTCCTTGTCCACTTTGTTATTATATCACTCATTTCATTTTGTTTTTTGCCTCATTCATGAATTGTTTTCAATATGTTTACATTCCATAACGATTCATTCACCTATCATCCAATCACTCAGTGTTGTGAACACATTTTGTAACTATTGTAAATCTTACGATATTTTATTGTTTTGTATTTCAGACATCACTGTTAAACACTCTTCAATGCCTAATTACAATTGTTGAACAACCATTGAACAAGAGAGAGGTCCCAGCCACGAACTGAGTTGGTAAATATATCCTTCATTATTCTCTTTTACATGAGTTGGGCATCACATAGTAACTATAGACAACGTGATTTGTTTTGCATAGTGATTTGTTTTAAATACATTTTTGGCATATTACTGTTACCGAAAACCACTTATATATTATGTTCTGAAAAGTGAGCCTTAAAAAAAAAAATAATAATAAAAGGAGTCTACTAGCCGTCGTGTTATATTTAGTGATAGATAACTTGGGATTATTTTGGCATCCTATTATTGTTATCACACCCTAGTATATTAGCGTCATTGCGAATAATTGTACACAAACTAGCGACGAGTCACAAACATTGGTGATACATTTTTCGTAGTAACATAGTTTAGAGTACACGCGATTGACACATTGTTATGGACTCAAGTCATAACTCCGCATTGTATTGACACATTGCTTTATAAGATATAACGATAAAAGGCATCAAATTCAACATACATAATAAGTTGAAATAAGAGAGAGAGATTTCTAAAAATAGAACAGTTCATTCCAGTAAGTGTAAATAAATAAAACAGTCAGTAACAGTATCCTGTCAATATATATATATAAAACATCGTAACTAATTTAGTGCAAAAATGGAAGCATATAAAAGATACTTAAGTCTCGCAAAGGACTTAGAAATACCCCAGGAAAGAATATTTTCATGGTGCGAAGAGAAAATAAAAGAAGAAAAAGAAGAAAGAATTCGTAGAGAAGAAAATGAAGAAAGAATTCGTAGAGAAGAAAATGAAGAAAGAATTCGTAGAGAAGAAAAAGAACACGAAGAAAGAATTCGTAGAGAAGAAAATGAAGAAAGAATTCGTAGAGAAGAAAAAGAACACGAAGAAAGAATACGTAGAGAAGAACGAGAAGAAAGAGTCCAAGAAAGGGAACTAAAAAGACAAATAGCTTTAGCAGAAGAAGAAACCAAAAGGACCCAAATGATGCTGGAAATTGAAAAAACAAAAACCGGTCATGAAAGAAAACATAATAATAGTGATGAATTTTTCGTGAAACTTCCACGCATGCCAACATACGATGAACGCTCAGACTGTCTAGAATCCTTCTTACACCGATTCGAAGTTCAGGCTAAAGGTTATCGTTGGCCAGAAAGCAAATGGGCCACAGCCTTGATTAACTGCTTATCTGGAGAACCGCTAAAAGTTTTCTATACCTTAACAACTGAAGATGCAGATGACTATGGAAAAATTAAAGACGCTCTACTAAAAAGATTTAGATTAACGGAAGATGGTTACCAGGAAAGGTTTCACACTGCAAAACCGGAAAGTGGAGAAGACTTTAATACATTCGTGAACCGAATTACTCAATTTCTAAATCGGTGGCTTGAGTTGGCAAACGTAAAACAAGACGACTTTGCAGGCCTTTACTATCTCACGCTGAAGAATCGAATCTATCAAGCTTGCAACCCAGATTTAGTCGCATTCTTTAAAGAGAGAAAGCCAGAAAACTTGGACAAATTAAAAATCTACGCAGAAAACTTTAACAGCGCACATCCATTGACACCCCTTAGCAGAACATTGAAGGAACCATACTACGCTGCTGCTGCTCAGAGTCCAGGTACACCTAAAGTTCAGTACTCAAATAGAACGAGCCGATCAATCACTCGGAACACGCAAGTGAAACAAGATGATCATAGTAACAAACCATGGAACAAACAGTTCAATAGAGACCATAGCCGATCCTATCAAAACAAAACAAGAAATAGCACTGACAATAATAATGAGTATAAGAAAACCAACAAACCTATAATTAAATGTCAATATTGTGGAATGAAAGGCCACACAGCAGACAAATGTTACAAAATTGTGGGATATCCAAAAGAAACTGCAAATGCATCACTCCAAACAAGTGTAAACAATCAGACACGAGTAATGTCAGGAGAAAATATAAATGTGTATTGCGTGAAAGGTATGTCACTTTTAACACAAACTCACAAATCAGGATCGCTATTTTTTTGTGAAGGCAAAGCTAATGGAACTGATTGCAAAATATTGAGAGACACAGGATGCAGTACAGTAGGAATAAAAGCATCTTTGATCAATGACGAAGACAAAACTGGAAAAACGGTACAATGCATCACATTCAGTGGCACAGTCGAAACCTTTGAAACAGCTAACGTGTACATAGAAACCCCATACTATACAGGAATAGTGGAATGCTGTATACTTCCCAACCCCGTCGCTGATGTTATTGTTGGCAATATAAAAGGTCTTAAAGACAACCCAACAGATGTAAAAGAATGGTCATTAACCCAAGAAACAGCTTGTCTAGCAGAAACAAGAAAGATGACTAAGACAACAGAGAAGCCAATGACTATTTCTCTAGAACCACAACAATTTGACAGGAACACGTTCATTGAAGAACAGAAAAAGGACCCGACTTTAACATCATATTTCAATATCGCAAACAAAGGGACGAAATCAAAAGTTGAATACATCATTGAAAAAGATATTCTGTTCAGGTTACATAGGAAAAGAAACAAAATAGCTAAACAACTGGTCACGCCGAGTATTTACAGAAACAATATCCTTGGAATAGCGCACGATTCAATAACTTCTGGACATCTTGGGAGCTCTTCCACATTGAAGAGAATATCCGAGAATTTCACATGGCCTGGAATTACTAAAGACGTCCGAGAATATGTGAAATCGTGTGACACATGCCAAAGAAGAGTCGCAAAAGGCAGAATACCGAGATTGCCATTAGAGACAACCCCAGTTATTGAAAAAGTTTTTCAAAAAGTTGCAATTGACATTATAGGCCCTTTAACAAAATCAGATAGAAACCATACACACATACTAACACTAGTCGATTACGCAACCAGGTGGCCAGAAGCGATAGCATTGAAATCAACTACATCGGATCACATAGCTGAAGCATTGATGACAATTTTTACTAGAATAGGCATACCAAATGAGATACTGTCGGACAATGGACCCCAATTTACATCACATATGATGCATGAAACCATGAAACTCATGGGAATCCAACACTCATTCACAACTCCCTACCACCCCCAAGCAAATGGTCTTTGTGAAAGATTTAATGGCACTCTAAAGAATATGTTA
The DNA here is from genome assembly GCF_034508935.2 of Berghia stephanieae. Taxonomy (NCBI): domain Eukaryota; kingdom Metazoa; phylum Mollusca; class Gastropoda; order Nudibranchia; family Aeolidiidae; genus Berghia; species Berghia stephanieae. Next base: position 16,904,855 of record NC_088366.1, on the reverse strand, counting down.
AGAAAAGTGTCAGCAGAAAAACCAGATGATTGGGACAGATACTTACCAGCAATCCTATTTGCATATAGAGAAATACCCCAAGAATCTACAGGCTACTCCCCATTTGAGTTGATGTATGGACGATCACCTCGCGGCCCGATCAATATAGTAGCCGACATTTGTAAAGGGAATGAGGAGGACAATAACGAAATTATGTTTGCTTACGAATATGTAAGAAACCTGAAAGACAGAATAGAGGACACGTGTAAGCTAGCACAGGAATCCGTCACTAAAAAAGCAGAGAAATACAAGGAATACTCCGATCGAAAAAGCAAGTCAAGAAAATTTGAGATTGGTGACAAAGTACTAATACTCTTACCCGATGACTCGAGTAAACTTTTAGCTACATGGAAAGGACCATTCAAAATAACAGCAGTAAAATCTAATGTTAATTACGAGATTAAAATGAACAACACAACAAAGACATTCCATGCAAATATGCTAAAAAAGTATTTTGATAGAGACACAGTGTCGCAACCTATGTTTACTAATATCGAAGCTTCAAATGCAGGATTAATCATACCGTTGGTCATGGGACACAGACACCCGAGACAGAAAAACAAACAAAAATCGCACAATTGCAACCACCTAAGACAAAAAAAGAAGTACGCAAAGTACTTGGGCTCCTAAATTTTTACAGGAAATACATTTACAACTTCGCGCACATCGCGACACCACTAACAAATCTGACAAAG